>NC_069499.1:692836356-693189270 GCF_027579735.1 Bombina bombina | reverse complement strand
TCCAGGAAAGAAAACAATTTATCAGGTAAGTATAAATTATGTTTTTGGCTTTCATGTTGCTTTAAATGTAGGTGTTAATAGTACAATTCAAACCCACATCAGTAAGATGAAACAATGAAAATAAATATGGTCAAAATAGACATTATATACTAAGCCAATAAAATTTAAATACAATTTCAAAATGTAAATATCATTGTGGCTATTACACAATGATTCTAAACTATGCAGTTAATGTTACTAGTGCATGCTAATGTACAGCACTGGCAAAACAAACAATGCAAGCCTAGAGTACAAGTGATTGCAATTTATCATAGTGAGAGAACCAGTTGCTGATAAACCTGAACTATCATAAACAAAAAAACCTTGAAGAAGTCTTGGCAAAGAGCAGTAAAACCTCAAATAAAAAGCAAGAATGTTGTTTTGCTTTTCATATCTTGGATAAAGCATAACAAATTAAAACAATTATGATTGGAAGAGTCCATAACATCCTCTTCTACTCTTTTACTACTAGTGACCACTATGTAGTAGCCCAGAGCCTCCCTTATGCCTATTAGAGTCCTTCTCAGTATTCTCACTACCTGGCAGCATCACCCATTTTGGGAACCACTACTCTATCTGAATCATGAAAGAAACATTTTGGGTTTAAATCCCTTTAACAAGAGGTCATTTAGGTTTATGATTAAAAAAAAGTCTTTAGAATCACTATTTACTCCAATATAGGACAAATTATGAGGAATACTTTTTTAACTGATATGAGACACACCTTGCATAATTTTTGTGTTAAATACATTTTATAAGCTATTGTGACCGTTATATTCCCTATTTCCTTTTACACTGTTTTTGTGGTAGGCAAATCTACTCTCTTAAATGCTATTGTAACTGTTCCCTCGTCTATTTATGCTTTCTAAAACTGGTTTTAGTATGTGAATCTAGCCAATATACTACTACTGTGATTCACCTAGATTACAAGTTTTGTGTTCATGTTTTAAAGCTGAAAAAATGGCCATTTCAGCGTTAAAAAAGCACCGCAGCCATTACAAGTCTTGACGGTATAGCTGTACTGCAAGCCTTTTAGCCTGTAACGCAACGTCAGTCCCGCACACGTAAAAAATACATTTTTTTTCATGGGACTTCCATAGCGCTGCCTGTATGAGTTTTGCGGTGAGGCTAAAAAGCTTGCATTGCAGCCTATACTGACAAGTTCCGTTTCACAATCTAAAAGCAGTAGTTATGAGTTTTACACTACAAAACTGTTACATAAAACTCATAACTAAACTGTCACAGTGTTTTGTTTTTGTTTTTAAATGGGTATTAGAATAGGAATAATTGTTATTATTTTTGATAATTTGTTTGTTATTTTGTGTAATGTTTATTTTTTGTTTTGGGGTGGGTTTTTATTTTTAGATTAGGGCTTGGGCATTTCATAAAATAGGTGAATGCCCTTTTAAGGGCAGGAAAAATAGCTAAATGCCCTTTTAAGGGCAATACCCATACAAATGGCAGATTAGGTTTAACTTTATTTTTATTTTGTGGGTTTGGGGGTGGGGTTTTGTATACTGTTAGGGGGTGTTTGTTTTGTTTTTTAGCAAAAGTGCTGTTGACTTTAGGGCAATGCCCTACAAATGGCCCTTTTAAGGGCCTACAAAAAGACCCTTTTAAGGGCCCTTGGTAGTTTATTATAGATTAGGCTTTTTTATTTTGGGGTGGCTTATTTTTTAAAGGGTATTATAATAGAAATAATTGTTATTGTATTGGATAATTTTGTTTGTTATTTTTTGTAATGGTAGTTTTTTTATTTTTTGTAATGTTGGGTTTTTATTTTTGTAATGTTTGGTTTTAGTGTAAGGCAGGTTAGGTTTTATTTTACAGGTAAATTTGTATTTATTTTAACTAGGTAATTAGTAAACAGTTAATAACTATTTACTAACTAGTCTACCTAGTTAAAATAAATACAAACTTACCTGTGAAATAAAAATAAAACTTAAGCTAGCTACAATATAACTATGTTATATTGTAGCTAGCTTAGGTTTTATTTCAAAGGTAAGTATTTAGTTTTAAATAGGAATTATTTAGTTAATGATTGTAAGTTTGATTAAGCTCTATATTAATTATGTTAAAGTTAGGGGGTTTTAGGGTTAGGGATAGGTTTAGGCTTAGGGTTACGTTAGGGTTAGGTTTAGGGGTTAATTTATAGTTTAATTTAGGTTGTTGCGATGTGGGGGGCTGGCGGTTTAGGGGTAAAAGGTTTATTTAGTGGCAGTGATGTGGGAGGCCAGAGGTTTAGGGGTTAATAACTTTATTTAGTGGTGGCGATGTTGGGGAGCGGCGGAATAGGGGTTAATAGATTTATTACAGTGTGAGTGATGTTGGGGTGCAGGGGAATAGGGGTTAATAACTTTAGTATAGTGGCGGCGATGTTGGAGGCGGCAGATTAGGGGTTAATAGCTTTATTTAGGTGGCGGCGATATCGGGAGCGGAAGATTATGGGTTAATAACATTATGTAGGTGGCAACGATGTTGGGGGCAGCAGATTAGGGGTGTTTACAATCTGTGTTTATGTTAGGGTGTTAGGTTTAAACATATTTTTATTTTTCCCCATAGACATCAATGGGGCTGCGTTACGGAGCTTTTCATTCCACAATTGTAGGTGTTATTTATTTTTTTTTGCCCACTCTCCCCATTGATGTCTATGGGGGAAGCATGCACAAGCACATCAAAACAGTGCTTGGATTGTGTGCGGTATGGAGCTCAACGCAGCCATATCGCACGCACACGACGGCTGTTTAAAAACTTGTAATGGCTGCGCTATATGGGGTTAAATAACACAACTTTTGTTGCGTTCGTTAATTTCCCTATAGCGCAAATAACTCGTAAGCTAGGTGATTGTTTCTTGCTCTATATTTGCTTTGTCTACCTGTTTGTTGTATATACAGTATCTATGGTGACTGTTCTATGTGCCGTTTCTGCTTTGTACGATTATCTATGGTTTGAGTCAACCCATAATGTTATTTGAGTGAAAAAGTCTCACTATGCTTTGTATAAATATTAATATTATTATATTTATTATTATTATTATTATTATTATTATTATTATATTTTCAGCACTTTTCTTTTCATTGTTTCGTCTCTATGATGTGGGTTTGAATTTTACACCTACATTTAAAGGGACATGAAAGACAAAATTAAACTTGCAACCTCCAGCTCCTCACATAAAATGACCTTTATTATTCCATCAAGGTCCAACAAATAAAAACAACGTTTTGGGCCCATCTCAGCCTTTCATCATGCAAGCATGTGAGAATGTGAGGAGCTGAAGTACTTTTGTTTTATATTTTTTGAGTTAACTTCAAGATGGATCTTCTTCTCTCTGTCAATTCACCCTCTTACATAGGCACATATTGGCCAAGTTCAGGGATAGGCACGGACCAAGGCTGTGGTGGACATTTTTCAAAGTACAGACCTAAGTGAAGGACGCCAAGGTACATTTCATATTAAAAACATCAAAAAACACTCTCTTTACCAAGAGGGTAGTGGATGCATGGTGGAATAGTCATCCAGCAGAAAAGGTAGAGACAGTGAAGGAGTTTAAAAATGAATGGGATAGGCATAAGGCTATGCTAGGTATAAGATAAGGCCAGGAAATAATAAACGTATTCAGAAAATTTGGCAGATTAGATGTGTTGAATGGTTCCTATCTGCCAACACATTCTAAGTTTCTATAAGTCAGGAGAGTGGCATTTTGCTGTCAAATGGGCTGCTTGTTGGATGCCCCTGGTCTAGTTCAACAAGTACAAATTAGTCATCTAATCAAACAAGTTTAAAATAACATTTATATACAGGGAGTGCAGAATTATTAGGCAAGTTGTATTTTTGAGGATTAATTTTATTATTGAACAACAACCATGTTCTCAATGAACCAAAATAATTAATATCAAAGCTGAATAGTTTTGGAAGTAGTTTTTAGTTTGTTTTTAGTTATAGCTATTTTAGGGGGATATCTGTGTGTGCAAGTGACTATTACTGTGCATAATTATTAGGCAACTTAACAAAAAACAAATATATACCCATTTCAATTATTTATTTTTACCAGTGAAACCAATATAACATCTCAACATTCACAAATATACATTTCTGACATTCAAAAACAAAACAAAAACAAATCAGTGACCAATATAGCCACCTTTCTTTGCAAGGACACTCAAAAGCCTGCCATCCATGGATTCTGTCAGTGTTTTGATCTGTTCACCATCAACATTGCGTGCAGCAGCAACCACAGCCTCCCAGACACTGTTCAGAGAGGTGTACTGTTTTCCCTCCTTGTAAATCTCACATTTGATGATGGACCACAGGTTCTCAATGGGGTTCAGATCAGATGAACAAGGAGGCCATGTCATTAGATTTTCTTCTTTTATACCCTTTCTTGCCAGCCACGCTGTGGAGTACTTGGACGCGTGTAATGGAGCATTGTCCTGCATGAAAATCATGTTTTTCTTGAAGGATGCAGACTTCTTCCTGTACCACTGCTTGAAGAAGGTGTCTTCCAGAAACTGGCAGTAGGGCTGGGAGTTGAGCTTAACTCCATCCTCAACCCGAAAAGGCCCCACAAGCTCATCTTCGATGATACCAGCCCAAACCAGTACTCCACCTCCACCTTGCTGGCGTCTGAGTCGGACTGGAGCTCTCTGCCCTTTACCAATCCAGCCACGGGCCCATCCATCTGGCCCATCAAGACTCACTCTCATTTCATCAGTCCATAAAACCTTAGAAAAATCAGTCTTGAGATATTTCTTGGCCCAGTCTTGACGTTTCAGCTTGTGTGTCTTGTTCAGTGGTGGTCGTCTTTCAGCCTTTCTTACCTTGGCCATGTCTCTGAATATTGTACACCTTGTGCTTTTGGGCACTCCAGTGATGTTGCAGCTCTGAAATATGGCCAAACTGGTGGCAAGTGGCATCTTGGCAGCTGCACGCTTGACTTTTCTCAGTTCATGGGCAGTTATTTTGCGCCTTGGTTTTTCCACACGCTTCTTGTGACCCTGTTGACTATTTTGAATGAAACGCTTGATTGTTCGATGATCACGCTTCAGAAGCTTTGCAATTTTAAGAGTGCTGCATCCCTCTGCAAGATATCTCACTATTTTTGACTTTTCTGAGCCTGTCAAGTCCTTCTTTTCACCCATTTTGCCAAAGAAAAGGAAGTTGCCTAATAATTATGCACACCTGATATAGGGTGTTGATGTCATTAGACCACACCCCTTCTCATTACAGAGATACACATCACCTAATATGCTTAATTGGTAGTAGGCTTTCGAGCCTATACAGCTTGGAGTAAGACAACATGCATAAAGAGGATGATGTGGTCAAAATACTCATTTGCCTAATAATTCTGAACTCCCTGTAAAGACTGCTTGTGGTATACTTGTATAAAATGTTTTGAAAATTCTGACTTTTCTTTTTTTGTTGTTGCAACTCCTAACCAAACTCACCCACCTTAATGTTAATCGCATGATCATCATGGTTGGTTACCTACTTGGTTAGGTAAGGTTTATCAGAGTAGGCGATGGTCTTCTACACACAGACACTAGCACCACGCTGCCACACAGATCAAGGAACTGGGACAGGTCATGGCTCATGGGTGGCTGACACAGGCTGCACTGAAAGCAGCTTACTTCTTCCCTCTCTTTCACTCACTTTCCCACCATTAGGCCCATTCATCTGTCCTACTCCTCCCTCCCCACCGCAAAATGGGTGGCAGTCACTGCAAGGGCCAGTCACAGACACCAGTGTCCGTGTACGGACACCTTGCCTATCCCTGCTCCAGGCTCATATGGAATAAACCCAAGGGTTTAACGGGAAAATAGCACTGTTATAGCCAAACTTCTACTCTTCATTTTGTAAGACTTATTATCCTCAGGCATAGTAGCTCAGGACTGGTGTAAAGCTGATGTGGTGCAACTTTTAAGAAAGGGAAGCAGGGCTTATCCATGAATCTATAGACCAGTTAGTCTGACATCAATAGTGGTGAAGATACCATAATGATGAGTATATACATGTAAACAAGATTATGAGTTCAAATCAGCATGGTTTTATGAGAAATAGATCATATCAAACTAATCTAATTTGATTCTACAAGGAAGGAAGTAAAAATATAGATAAAGTGGAATCAGTTGATGTGTTATACTTATATTTTGCAAAGGTGTTTGATACAGTGCCGCATGAGAGATTAATGTGCAAATCTAAGGGACTGGTAATAACTGAAAATGTTAGCTCATGGATAAATAACTGGATAAAAAATAGGGAGCAAAGAGTAGTAGTAAACAAATCATACTCAAATTGGACAAAGGTATTCAGTGGAGTTCGCCAGGGATCAGTGCTGGGCACTGTATTTTATATTTGTATTAATGACTTGGATTAAATAGTAACATCTCTATTTTTGCAGATGATACAAAGTAGTGTAAAGTGATATGGTCAATGCAGGATGAATTTGCATTGAAGGAGATCTACAAACATTAGAAGAATGGGCAATTAATTGGAAAATGAGATTTAATACTGGAAAATGCAAGGTTCTACATTTTGGAAGTTAAAATAAGCAGGTAACCTATTATGTAAATGTGACTAAACCTAGCAAAACAAAGGAGGAAAGGGATTTGGTACTAATAAATAACAAGCTAAAGATGGGTACAAAATGTAGGGCAGCGACTTCAAAGGCTAATAAGATACTAGCATGTAGTAGGTTTATTTGAACAGTGAGAGACAGAATAACAACAACAAAAATCCAGAAAAACGCATTTCAAAAAAGTTATAAATTGATTTGAATTTTCAGTGAAATAAGTATTGGATCCCCTATCAATCAGCAAGATTTGAAGCATTCTCTTAAAGGGAGTGTTCCTAATCTCAGCTTGTTACCTGTATAAAAGACACCTGTCCACAGAAGCAATCAATCAATCAGATTCCAAATTCTCCACCATGGCCAAGACCAAAGAGCTTTCCATGGATGTCAGGGAAAAGATTGTAGTCTTACACAAGGTTCGAATGGGCTACAAGACCATCACCAAGCAGCTTGGTGAGAAGGTGACAACAGTTGGTGCGTTTATTCACAAATGGAAGAAACACAAAATTGCACTGAAGGCAGCTTACTTCTTCCCTCTCTCTCACTCACTTTCCCACCATTCGGCCCATTCATCTGTCCTACTCCTCCCTCCCCACCGCAAAATGGGTGGCGGACACTGCAAGGGCCAGTCACGGAAACCAGTGTCCATGTACGGACACCTTGCCTATCCCTGCTCCAGGCTCATATGGAATAAAACCAAGGGTTTAACGGGAAAATAGCACTGTTATAGCCAAACCTCTACTTTTCATTTTTTAAGACTCATTATACTCAGGCATAGTAGCTCAGGACTGGTGTAAAGCTGATGTGGTGTCACTTTTAAAAAAGGGAAACAGGACTGATCCAGGAATCTATAGACCAGTTAGTCTGACATCAATAGTGGGGAAGATACTTGAAGGACTTATAAGGGATTATATTGATGAGTATATACATGTAAACAAGATTATGAGTTCAAATCAATATGGTTTTATGAGAAATAGACCTTATCAAACTAATCTAATTTGATTCTACGAGGAACTAAGTAAAAATATAGATAAAGTGGAATCAGTTGATGTGTTATACTTATATTTTGCAAATGTGTTTGATACAGTGCCACATGAGAGATTAATGTACAAATCTAAGGGACTGGTAATAACTGAAAATGTTAGCTCATGGATAAATAACTGGATAAAAAATAGGGAGCAAAGAGTAGTAGTAAACAAATCATACTCAAATTGGACAAAGGTAATTAGTGAAGTTCGCAAAGGATCAGTGCTGGGCACTGTTTTTTTATATTTGTATTAATGACTTGGATTAAATAGCAACATCTCTATTTTTGCAGATGATACAAAGTAGTGTAAAGTCATAAGGTCAATGCAGGATGAAATTGTGTTGAAGGAGATGTACAAACATTAGAAGAATTGGCAGTTAATTGGAAAATGAGATTTAATACTGGAAAATGCAAGGTTCTACATTTTGGAAGTTAAAATAAGCAGGTAGGGTGGCGGAGCCAACTGCAGGAGCGAAAGGACGTGTATGGCAGGAGCTCCTGCTATTATTTATCTTTTTTTTGAGACTTTTGAATAATTGTGGACATTGATTGAGACTTTCTATATGCCACATATAAGCAATTCCATTGTATACCCTACTTAAAAGTGTTTTATGCCTATGACGAGATCATAGCCTGTTGAAAGTTCTATAGCCCGACCACGCGGTTGCTTCCTACAGCTATAGCAGCACGGACTGCTGTACTGAAGTCCCCACCACGGGGTACTACCACTTCAACTCTTAGAGATTGTTAGACGTCACCATGGACGATATTACTGTAGCAATACAGTCTTTTCTACGGGACATTGAAAATGTACTGCCTAGAGATTTCCATTGGGCCCCTACAGGCGACCGCGTGGGAAGGTGAGATGCATTTACTTCAAGATAAGAGACCGGCTGCTTATTGTACACCGCTAATGGTACACTTTAAAAAAGAGGCAGCTGACATCTCTGCAGAGGATATATACCCGATTCCACCCCAGCCCTTGGAATCTTGGACGTATGCCAGGTGTGCTGACTCCGCAGCCTATGAAATGGAACACCGAGGAGAGCTGCAGATATCGTTATTAAGGGTGCAAGCACTTCAGACGCAACCAGCAACGGAGTATGCTTCAAGTAAAGTCTATACTGCCTTACAGCTGCCCATGGGAAACGCATCTATTGAGTGGGATCTTTTATTCACTATGAATGCAACGTGGCCAAGAGATGGAAACAAACTATTACGGGAGATAAATCTTTCTGAGGCTATAAACGTATGCTCGTACCTAGGAGTCTGGTCAGTGCTGGCCCCAGCAGGGGGGACTCTAATAGGCCCTAGCTATCTAAGCTGTCAGCGGACTATGGTTGCTGAGTGCACGGAGCCTATCACTGCCAAAGGGCGAAGTTTTCATTGTTCAGAACCGGTACAACAGGTATTACTGTGGGACCCGGGAGGACCTGTGTTTACGGGTCTGGTTTTCCAGCAGCCATAACGTCTTGTCCACAGTCTGCTATTTGTAAACCCAATAACTTTTCTACATATCATCTAAAAGAGCGGGGAATAGACTAACTGTCATCTTGTATGGTGGTCTTGCTTTCACGGCCCGCTGACAAACTGGACGCAATTGAATTTGGGACATTTTATTCTACCTTATGTATACATAATAGGATGGCCGCCAGCTAGACCTACAAGTTGTCTCTACAAGTTTATTTATGATTTTACTTATGATTGTTTACTTAGCAGTTTAGGGTTGTTAACCCATGCTAATCTGTTAGTTAGTATTGCGCTAGTTTATAGCTGTATGCAGACGCTTTTTATATAAAAGATTAGGATATACATGCCGACAGTTAGATTCTCCTCCATTGCTCACTAATTCTATTATGTCCATGTATGCACAGTTTGCTTTCTTTGTATAGGTCTTGTACGCTATGAGGCTTGTGATAGATCAATATTATGTATCCTTTGAATATTTTGATGTCTGTGAGGGTCTGGGGTATGTACTAACAATTTAAACTATTTCACCTTTGTTCAGAGATAAGCGCTGCTTTTTCTGGACATTGAATCTTTTGTTATATGCCTACTCCACTAGTTTAGTTATAATGGCTGAGTCTGTGCCTTCTGTTTTTATTCTTTATCTATATCATAAGTTTATCGAATAGTTAGTGTAGCCATTTGTTTATATATATGCTATTTATATTTATACCCTATTGGGCGGCCGTTGTAGTATTGCTATATGGGTGTGTAGACTAATGTTTGAACTACTGATAGGTCTTAGATATTTCAATATATGCTTGCTTGTCTTGCTGGGTTGCCTGTGGCCGGGGTAACCTAGTAGGGAAAACATACATTTGCTTCTATAGTTGCACGTTAGGGCATAATGTATACACACCCCCATTAAAGTCTTATATAAAATTTATTCTATGCCACCATATAGGGGTATTTTAATGTCAAATATACCTATGTAATAAGTTATACCCCTCTTTCTGCCTCCTATGTGCATGGGCAGGTCATGTATAATCTACATATAGGTAGATGTATGTGATACGAACTCCACATTTTTACACGTAGTTAAGAGTACATCGCAACGGCTAGGCCTTTAGGTAGAGGAGCCTTCATTGTTATTTCTCCTGCACACATAAATGAGAATTCTCAAGTTATTAACTTTGTGCATACCACTCAACTTACCGGCTAAATAATCTGTTATGAGCAGTCTTTTAAAGTACTCAAACTAATATACCAAACTGTTAAACGGTTAATTATTGACAAGCCTTCAAGATATGCCAGGCAATATCCTAGTCTCTATTAGTTTAATTTCAAGACCCAAACTTAGCTTAATGCGCATTGCCATAGATACCTTAAGATATAAGTTGTAAAGATGTACTCTGTATATATAACCCCCAAGCCCTGATTCTTTATTCATCGGCCTTATTTTTATATATTAACCTGGGGGGGTTATACATTATGCTATGTACCTCAGTTGCTCTATGCTATAATAAAGTGAGGTCTTATTGATATCTGCCTAATTATTACTTGCACGAAGCAGAGAACGCGTCATCCCCAAATTAAGAGAAGGTACTGTCTGTTTGATTTTTCTTTATATTTTGTCTGGCTCCGTATTCCCCCCCCCTAAGGGTTTTTCCCTTAGGTTCAGTTTACTAATGTAAACTAAGGAACGTAGATTCCATCGCATTTTCCCACCTTTTATCTGATGTTCGATATGAAATAGCGGCTTATAATATTTCCTTTCCTATAAAAGAATTTTCTAGTTTGTTCTTACACATAATCTGGATAGACTATTTGTGAAACCATATTCTATGCACAGATATGTCTCAAAAGGTATATACTGACTTATTAGAGCTGCTCCAAATGTTACTCATTTATACTGTACTATATACAGCAATGTTTATATTGAATTAAGTTAATAGTCTGGTTATATATTTGTATTGTCTATAATGATGTGTATAAGTATTATCATTTATTGACCCAAGGGCTTAAAAGAGGCCCTATATGCTAATTTGAAAATCTGAGGTTACTTTTTCGGTTCTAATAATCACATAGGTAGATTGCCAATACTAACATTTTCTTTGACTCTAGATATTTACTTGTTTGTTTTTGCCTATGCTTTATCATATTGTGATAATGTTTGATTTATATGCGGTACTGTATACTACTTCTGTTTGTCCTTACGGGTTGAGGACCTGTATAAGTGTTTATTTTGTACTGCTCTATATATTATCTCAATAAAAATTACTTTAAAAAAAATAAAAAAAAATAAGCAGGTAACCTATTATTTAAATGGGACTAAACTTAGCAAAACAAAGGAGGAAAGGGATTTGGTAGTAATAAATAGCAAGCTAAAGATGGGTACAAAATGTAGGGCAGCGACTCCTAAGGCTAATAAGATACTAGCATGTAGTTGGTTTATTTGAACAGTGAGAGACAGAATAATAACAACAAAAATCCAGAGAAACGCATTTCAAAAAAGTTATAATTTGATTTGAATTTTAATCAGTGAAATAAGTATTGGATCCCCTAACAATTAGCAAGATTAGGAGCATTCTCTTAAAGGGAGTGTTCCTAATCTCAGCTTGTTACCTGTATAAAAGACACCTGTCCACAGAAGCAATCAATCATTCAAATTCCAAACTCTCCACCATGGCCAAGACCAAAGAGATGTCCACGGATGTCAGGGAAAAGATTGTAGTCTTCAAAAGTGAGAGAACAGCACTCCATGAGATAGAACAGAAGCTGGAATAACTTCCATGCATGTTCATTTTTATTGTAACTTCTTAGGGTGCACATTCTTTTTGTACACTATGCCCCTTCACAGAGAAAAAATATCCTGAAGCATATCAGTCTGACCCTGCCTAATGACAGTCCAGTGCAGAAATACCAGGCAATTCTTCTCTGAACAAGGGAAGCAACAACCCCAGACGATCATTTTGGCCTCCTATGGGCTTAGTCAGTGGGGTGCAGTTGTATCTCTCTAAGGGCAAGTGTGCATGGAGTCCACGTCTGGTTTCCCCATTACTCTTATGGTGACTCAAGAGCAATTTGCATAAAAATCAAAAGAGAGAGAACAGCACTCCATGAGATAGAACAGAAGCTGGAATAGCTTCCATGCATGTTCATTTTTATTGTAACTCCTCAGGGTGCACGTTCTTTTTGCACTGGGAAGTCAGGATTAGACTGATACGCTTCAGGAAAGTTCTTCTCCGTGAAAGGCACATGTTGAGCAAAAACAGGCTGCTTCTTGGGTGGTAACTAGCCATAGAACAAGCTATTATGCAATTGTTCCAGAAGCTGGAATAACTTCCATGCATGTTCATTTTTATTGTAACTTCTTAGGGTGCACATTCTTTTTGTACACTATGCCCCTTCACAGAGAAAAAATATCCTGAAGCATATCAATCTGACCCTGCCTAATGACAGTCCAGCACTGAAATACTAGGCAATTCTTCTCTGAAAAAGGGATGCAACAACCCCAGACGATCGTTTCGGCCTCCTATGTGCCTCGTCAGTGAGGTGCAGTTGTATCTCTCTAAGGGTGACCCAAGAGCAATTTGCATAAAAATCAAAAGAGAGAGAACAGCACTCCATGAGATAGAACAGAAGCTGGAATAACTTCCATGCATGTTCATTTTTATTGTAACTCCTCGGGGTGCACATTCTTTTTGCACACTATGCCCCTTCACAGAGAAAAAATATCCTGAAGCATATCAGTCTGACCCTGCCTAATGACAGTCCAGTGCAGAAATACCAGGCAATTCTTCTCTGAACAAGGGAAGCAACAACCCCAGACGATCATTTTGGCCTCCTATGGGCTTAGTCAGTGGGGTGCAGTTGTATCTCTCTAAGGGCAAGTGTGCATGGAGTCCACGTCTGGTTTCCCCATTACTCTTATGGTGACTCAAGAGCAATTTGCATAAAAATCAAAAGAGAGAGAACAGCACTCCATGAGATAGAACAGAAGCTGGAATAACTTCCATGCATGTTCATTTTTATTGTAACTCCTCGGGGTGCACATTCTTTTTGCACACTATGCCCCTTCACAGAGAAAAAATATCCTGAAGCATATCAGTCTGACCCTGCCTAATGACAGTCCAGTGCAGAAATACCAGGCAATTCTTCTCTGAACAAGGGAAGCAACAACCCCAGACGATCATTTTGGCCTCCTATGGGCTTAGTCAGTGGGGTGCAGTTGTATCTCTCTAAGGGCAAGTGTGCATGGAGTCCACGTCTGGTTTCCCCATTACTCTTATGGTGACTCAAGAGCAATTTGCATAAAAATCAAAAGAGAGAGAACAGCACTCCATGAGATAGAACAGAAGCTGGAATAGCTTCCATGCATGTTCATTTTTATTGTAACTCCTCAGGGTGCGCGTTCTTTTTGCACTGGGAAGTCAGGATTAGACTGATACGCTTCAGGAAAGTTCTTCTCCGTGAAAGGCACATGTTGAGCAAAAACAGGCTGCTTCTTGGGTGGTAACTAGCCATAGAACAAGCTATTATGCTATTGTTCGTTCTCAGGTTAAGCGCTTCTCTCTTTTTATTGATGCAACTATTACACTTAGGGAAGTCTCCCTAAGTGTGATGCGGGAATTCAGACGTGGACCCGTTGCTCAGTGTGCCTAGAGGGATATGGCTGCACCTCACTGACGAGGCCCACAATAGGCCAAATGATCAGCTGAGGTTGCTTCTCGGGCCTTTGGCTTGGATCAAGTGCAGTTTTCTGTGCTTGGTCTTGGTCTTGGTTTGCTGCCTGGAGACCTGCTCCTTCGGCCTGGGGTCCTTTCCCTTTGGGGTTTGGGCTCCTGCTGCTATTGGGGGGGTGGTACTCCTTAGGCGTAGAGCAACTGGGTAGTAGGGCCGTCCCCTTGGCCTTGTGGCATCGTCCCTGGACTTCAGCCACATGCTGCTTTTGGGGGGGTGCTCTGAAATCCAGCCTAAAGAGGCAATAGGGCAAATATGGCTACCAATGTGCCAAATGTTCCCTATACACTTCGGGTGTTGATCTCTGAGGACTTTCGAGAGAAGATTGGTTTGGCTCATGTCCAGCAGGTGGTTTTGGAGGGTGTTTTGAAGATGCCAAGAGCAAGTTTGCATTGTGTTCAGTCATTCCCTTCAAGAGGGATTTTTGATGTGGCTTTCACAGATGAGCATTATTTACAGACCTGCTATCAACAGACTATTGATATGGCTGCTGCTCCAGAGTTGGTTGGCATGAAATTTGTTGCCTGTGTGCAGAGGGAGAGAAGAATCCCGGTGACAGTACATATGTACAACCCTTGGGTCACTGATGTGGAAATTCGTCTGTTTCTTTGTCGCTACTTTGATGATGTTCAAGGTGGTAGCAAGCTGAAGAATCAGTTTGGGACTTTGAATGGAAAGCGCAGGTTCTGGGTGCGGTTTGTGCCTGATGAATTAGGTATTGGTGGAAAGAAACACCCTCCACAGACTTTCGCCATTGGTGGAAATAGAGGTTTCCTATACTATGATGACATGCCTCTTTTTTGCCGTAGTTGCAACCTGTTTGGTCACATTGCTGAAAATTGCCCAGGTGCCAGATGTCGAAATTGCGGTGAGGAGGATCATCTTGTTGCCCACTGTAGTAAACGCCGGACCTGTGACCTGTGTGGTTCTTCAAGTCATCTGTGCAGGATGTGTCCTTTGATGATGTTGCAGGGGCTTGATAGAGTGAAGCCTTCCTATGCTGATGTTGCAAAAAAAACATCTTCAGTTGCAGCTGAGCCATCTGTGAATGAGGAGGAGGTCTCTGATGAGGCATTGAACTCTATATTACCTCTTTTGTGCAAGAAATCTGCATTTGGGGTCCCTGTCGGAGAGGTGTCTGATGCTCCTGTGGTGGTTCCTGTGGCTGAGAAGGTGGAGGAAGCCCAATCTCATCTTCAGGAAGTGGATCTTGCTACATCTAATGTGATAGCTGCTTCAGATGTTCTTGAAGCCCTGTTGCCCAATTCTGTGGATGATACTGTTGCTGTTCCTGTGACAGAGAATTTTTCCTTCACTGAGTCATCTTGTGATGCTGCTCCTGATGCTGTTCTTGGTGAAGGGGAGAACATTGACTGGTCTGCTGTTGTGTCCTCTAGTTCTGAGGAGGATATGGACACTGAAGGGAAAAAATCTGACTCCAAGCGAAAAATAGATGCGGATTCTGATGGATGGGAGAGTCCTGATTTGAATCTTCCAGTAGTTAAGGGTGCATATCCAGATACTACAAGTGATGCTGACTCTTTAATTTCAGAGTTTCCTTCTGTCTCTACTAAAGATGTTCCTTCTGATTCAAGCCAGTGTATAGGTGACTTTTCTGATGCCTCTTCTGTTGGTTATCTAGATAAAAGAGATGTGAACCAACTTGCTGAAGTTACTGGTTATGAGGCTGGCAAGGGGGAGCCTAGGAGGTCGGAACGTCGCAGAGGCAGATTTAAAGGATCTCCTTTGAGTCCTAAGAAAAAGAAAGGAAAGAAGAAGTCCTGATGTTATTTCTTTTTTTGTTTTTCTTTAATTTATTTTTGTGATGTCTCTGACCATTTATTCCCTTAATGTCAGGTGTATGACAACTATAGCAAGGAGAGCTGCAATTTTGAAATTATTATCTGTATGTTCTGCTAATATTTTTTGTTTGCAGGAATGTGGTCTCTCTGAACATCCTAAATGTGCTGACTGGGAATATGGTCCTAAAGTATGGTCTTGTTCTTCTGATAGGAATGGGGGGGTGGGAGTTTTGTTTAAGGGGTTTAGTTTTTCTATCCTTACTGTAGTTCATATTGTCCCAGGTCGGGTACTTTTGGTTAGTTTTAGTTTTTGTGGGACTGTTTTTCGTTTGTTTAATGTATATGCTTCTCCAAATAGGGTAGAACGTTTGCTTAATTTTGAAACTTTAAAGTTTTTTCTGCCAGGCCGAGAGCCAACTTTTTTGGTTGGGGATTTTAATTGTATTATTAAGAATGGGGACAGAGAGGGTGAGAGTGATTGTAGGGTGGATAGCTCAGGGAAGTTTTTACTTGATTTGCTTAAATCTTTTGGTTTGAAGGATGCCTTCGGGTCTGTTTCTTTTTCAGGGGAGGGTTTTACTTTCTTTAGTGATAGTGGTGGGATAAAATCTCGAATTGATTTTTGTTTTTTATCTAAATTTTTATGTGTTGATGATTTTTCTTTAAAGCGGATGCCCTTTACGGATCATGCCCTTTTAATTTGTAAGGTGAATTGTGATTTGAAGATCAAGTATGGTAAGGGTGTTTGGAAACTGAATGTGGATTTGTTAGAAGATGAGAAGTTTAAGTGTCAGTTTGTTTGGATGTATGAAAGGTGGCGTGAAAGAAAATGTGATTTTAGTAATGTGCTTATGTGGTGGGAATGGTTGAAGGTGGAAATAAAGAGGTTTTTTATTAAGAAAGGCTGTGAGAAAGCTAGAATGGAAAGGGGGTTGTATGATAAATGGTATCTGAGGTTGTTGTATTTGTATGAATTGAGAAATTGTGGTATTGATGTGCATGAGGAAATTGCTGAAGCAAGAAAGATAATTAAAAAGTGTATGCATGAAAAAGGAAAGAAAATTGTTTTTATGGCAAGATTGAAGAAAATGCAAAATGATGAGTCTTGTAGTAAATATTTTTTTAAGAAAGCTTTTGAAGGAAAGACTGGTTTTGTTAGTGTTTTTGATAAGGTTGAGTGTGAAGTTAATGGTACGAATGGTGTTTTGCGTGAAGTTCATGAGTTTTACAGTGAGCTGTATAAAGAAAAAACAAGAGATGTTTTATTGGAAAATGAGTTGTTGGAAAACATTGAGGTTAAGTTGGAAAAATATGATAATGATTTGTTAGAAAGGGATCTAAGTTTGGATGAGATTGCAGAGGTTGTTAGGAGTTTTAAGAATGGGAAGGTACCTGGTTGTGATGGTTTGCCTGTTGAATTTTATACTTGTTTTTGGAATTTGATTGAGGTGGATATGTTGGATGCTTGTAAGTTTGTTTTTAGAATGAATGTTTTGCCTGTTTCAATGAGGAAAGGTTTGATTGTTTTGTTATTTAAAAAGGGTGATAAGAGAGATTTGAGGAATTGGAGGCTGATTACGTTGTTGAATGTTGACTATAAGGTTATTGCAAAGGTGTTGGCAAATAGAATGCGTGGAGTGATTGGTAAGGTTGTGGGTGAAGAGCAAGTGTGTGCTGTTCCTGGGCGTCAGATTTCTGAAAGTTTGTTGTTACTACGTGATGTACTGTGGTATGTGAGGGAGAGGATGAGGTCTGTTGCTGTTGCTATTGTGGATTTTGAAAAAGCGTATGATAGGGTAGTGCATGATTTTATATTTCATGTTTTAGAACGTTTAGGTTTTTCTGGTAAGATTATTGGATGCTTTAAATGTTTGTATAGTGATATTGTGAGTCAAGTCCAGGTTAATGGTTTTTTGACTGAGGAATTTTGTGTTAAATCTGGAGTGCGTCAAGGATGTCCTTTGTCTCCTGTGTTATTTGTATGTGTCATTGAGCCATTATTAACTAGTTTGAGGAAGGATAAATTAGTTAGAGGTGTGAGTGTTCCTGGTAGTAATGGAAGGTGTTTAAAAGTGATTGGGTATATGGATGATGTGAGTGTGGTATGTGAGACTCAGGCTGGTTTGAGGAGGGTGAAAACTTTAGTTGAATGTTTTTGTATGGCAAGTGGTTTTAGAGTTAATTGGAATAAGTGTAAAGTTAAAGTTTTTGGTAATGATAGGGAGATTGATTCCTGTGGATGGCCTGTGACTGAAGGTGCAATTGAGGTGTTGGGTGTGAAATTTGATGTGGATTTGAAAGGCTTGGAAAGTTGGGAGAATGTTTTTGATAAAGTGAGTAGAAAACTTCAGTTTTGGTCTTTAAGGACTTTATCTTTGGAAGGAAAAATGTTAGTTATTAAATCGGTTTTGATCCCTATTATGTTATATTTGGCGTTAGTTTTTCCGCCACCTGAGAGGATTTTTCGGAGAATTTTGAGAGTGTTGTTTTCTTTTTTCTGGAGTTCTGGTATGGAGCGTTTGAAAAGAGATGTTGTTGTTAAGAGTAAGAATGTTGGTGGTAAGGGTTTTCCAAATGTGGAGAGATTTTTGGCTGTGAAATATGTTAGTAGGTGTGTGGTTCTGAGTGGTAAGGATAGCATGGCTGGTTGTATGGTAAAGTATGCTTGTGGAAATGTTTTAAGACGATATGGTTTATTTGAGATTGATAGAAAGAAACCGGTATGTTTTGCTGTTCCGTGGTTTTATGTAAGGGTGGAATGTTGGATTAAAAAATATGGTTTGGAGAATGTTAGTAGGGAGATGTGGGGTGCAAACAGAATGGTGTTGAAAATATTGGAGAAGAAGGAAGGTCTTGAGTTGATTGGGGGTTTGACTGAAAATGAATGTGTGTTGGTATGGAAAAATGTGTGTAATAAGTATTTGATGAATAGGCAGAAAGATATTAGTTGGATGAGTGTGCATAAGTGTTTGCCAACAAGGGATTTTCAGAGAATGCGTTGTTTAGTGGCTTCAGAAGTGTGTCCTAGAGATGGTTGTTTTCAAAGCGAGAGTGTTATTCATTTGTTTTGGAATTGTGAGTATGCTAGGGATGTTTGGAGAAGTTTGAAAAGGATGATTAAGGGTTTGACTGGAGTGCAGTTTTTTACTTTTAATATGATGATGTATGGTTTGTGTGGAAATGGTGTGGAAAAGGAGAAAGCAAGATTGATATGGTTGTTGGCATGTTGTGTGAAGGAGGTGTTGTGGGATGTGCGTAATATTTTGATTTTTAAAAAAGAGGTAGTTACTGTAGGTGATTGTGTGGGTATGATCCGTGGGAAGATGTTTTTGTATTTTTCTTTTGATAGGAGGCAATATGGGGAATTAGATTCTGAAGGCATCTGGAAGACAAAGAAGTGGAAGGATTGGATTATTTAGTTTTTTTTTTTTTTTCCTCCAGTTTGTTTTTGTCTGTATTTGAAATATGTTTAATTTTATTTTGTGTGATTATTTAAGTTTAATTGCATTTTGATTTTTTTCTGATTACAAAAATTTGGGTCAATATTTCAGTTTTGTAACAAGAGTTATTTTGTTTGCATTTGTTATTATGATTTTATTTTGTATATATGCATATATGATTATTTTTCTAATAAAAGAATTATGAAATGATCAGCTGAGGTTGCTTCTCGGGTCTTTGGCTTGGATCAAGTGCAGTTTTCTGTGCTTGGTCTTGGTCTTGGTTTGCTGCCTGGAGACCTGCTTCTTCGGCCTGGGGTCCTTTCCCTTTGGGGTTTGGGCTCCTGCTGCTATTGGGGGGGTGGTTACTCCTTAGGCGTAGAGCAACTGGGTAGTAGGGCCTTCCCCTTGGCCTTGTGGCATCGTCCCTGGACTTCAGCCACATGCTGCTTTTGGGGGGGCTTTCTGAAATCCAGCCTGAAAAGCAATAGGGCAAATATGGCTACCAATGTGCCAAATGTTCCCCATACACTTCGGGTGTTGATTTCTGAGGACTTTCAAGAGAAGATTGTTTTGGCTCATGTCCAGCAGGTGGTTTTGGAGGGTGTTTTGAAGATGCCAAGAGCAAGTTTGCATTGTGTTCAGTCATTCCCTTCAAGAGGGATTTTTGATGTGGCTTTCACTGATGAGCATTATTTACAGACCTGCTATCAACAGACTATTAATATGGCTGCTGCTCCAGAGTTGGTTGGCATAAAATTTGTTGCCTGTGTGCAGAGGGAGAGAAGAATCCCGGTGACAGTACATATGTACAACCCTTGGGTCACTGATGTGGAAATTCGTCTGTTTCTTTGTCGCTACTTTGATGATGTTCAAGGAGGTAGGAAGCTGAAGAATCAGTTTGGGACTTTCAATGGAAAGCGCAGGTTCTGGGTGCGGTTTGTGCCTGATGAATTAGGTATTGGTGGAAAGAAACACCCTCCACAGACTTTCGCCATTGGTGGAAATAGAGGTTTCCTATACTATGATGACATGCCTCTTTTTTGCCGTAGTTGCAACCTGTTTGGCCACATTGCTGAAAATTGCCCAGGTGCCAGATGTTGAAATTGCGGTGAGGAGGATCATCTTGTTGCCCACTGTAGTAAACGCCGGACCTGTGACCTGTGTGGTTCTTCAAGTCATGTGCAGGATGTGTCCTTTGATGATGTTGCAGGGGCTTGATAGAGTGAAGCCTTCCTATGCTGATGTTGCAAAAAAAACATCTTCAGTTGCAGTTGAGCCATCTGTGAATGAGGAGGAGGTCTCTGATGAGGCATTGAACTCTATATTACCTCTTTTGTGCAAGAAATCTGCATTTGGGGTCCCTGTTGGAGAGGTGTCTGATGCTCCTGTGGTGGTTCCTGTGGCTGAGAAGGTGGATAAAGTCCAATCTCATCTTCAAGAAGTGGATCTTGCTACATCTAATGTGATAGCTGCTTCAGATGTTCTTGAAGCCCTGTTGCCCAATTCTGTGGATGATACTGTTGCTGTTCCTGGGACAGAGAATTTTTCCTTCACTGAGTCATCTTGTGATGCTGCTCCTGATGCTGTTCTTGGTGAAGGGGACAACATTGATTTGTCTGCTATTGTGTCCTCTAGTTCTGAGGAGGATATGGACACTGAAGGGAAAAAATCTGCCTCCAAGCGAAAAATAGATGCGGATTCTGATGGATGGGAGAGTCCTGATTTGAATCTTCCAGTAGTTAAGGGTGCAGATCCAGATACTACAAGTGATGCTGACTCTTTAATTTCAGAGTTTCCTTCTGTCTCTACTAAAGACGTTCCTTCTGAGTCAAGCCAGTGTATTGGTGACTTTTCTGATGCCTCTTCTTTTGGTTATTTAGTTAAAAGAGATGTGAACCAACTTGCTGAAGTTACTGGTTATGAGGCTGGCAAGGGGGAGCCTAGCAGGTCGGAACGTCACAGAGGCATATTTAAAGGATCTCCTTTGAGTCCTAAGAAAAAGAAAGGAAAGAAGAAGTCCTGATGTTATTTCTTTTTTTGTTTTGCTTTAATTTATTTTTGTGATGTTTCTGACCATTTCTTCCATTAATGTCAGGTGTATGACAACTATAGCAAGGAGAGCTGCAATTTTTTAATTATTATCTGTATGTTCTGCTAATATTTTTTGTTTGCAGGAATGTGGTCTCTCTGAACATCCTAAATGTGCTGACTGGGAATATGGTCCTAAAGTCTGGTCTTGTTCTTCTGATAGGATTGGGGGGGTGGGAGTTTTGTTTAAGGGGTTTAGTTTTTCTATCCTTGATGTAGTTCATATTGTCTCAGGTCGGGTACTTTTGGTTAGTTTTAGTTTTTGTGGGACTGTTTTTCGTTTGTTTAATGTACATGCTTCTCCAAATAGGGTAGAACCTTTGCTTAATTTTGAAACTTTAAAGTTTTTTCTGCCAGGTCAAGAGCCAACATTTTTGGTTGGGGATTTTAATTGTATTATTAATAATGGGGACAGAGAGGGTGGGAGTGATTGTAGGGTGGATAGCTCAGGGAAGTTTTTACTTGATTTGCTTAAATCTTTTGGTTTGAAGGATACTTTTAGGTCTGTTTCTTTTTTAGGCGAGGGTTTTACTTTATTTAGTGATAGTGGTGGGATAAAATCTCGAATTGATTTTAGTTTTTTATCTAAATTTTTATGTGTTGATGATTTTTCTTTAAAGCGGGTGCCCTTTACGGATCATGCCCTTTTGATGTGTAAGGTGAATTGTGATTTTAAGATCAAGTATGGTAAGGGTGTTTGGAAACTAAATGTGGATTTGTTAGAAGATGAGAAGTTTAACAGGCCCATTTATCAAAGGGCTTGCGGACCTGATCCGACAGTGCGGATCAGGTCCGCAAGACCTCGCTAAATGCGGAGAGCAATACGCTCTCCGCATTTAACATTGCACCAGCAGCTCACAAGAGCTGCTGGTGCAACGCCGCCCCCTGCTGACTCGCGGCCAATCGGCCGCCAGCAGGGAGCTGTCAATCAACCCGATCGTATTCGATCGGGTTGATGTCTGGCGATTCCTGTCCGCCTGTTCAGAGCAGGCGGACAGGGTTATGGAGCAGCGGTCTTTAGACCGCTGCTTCATAAGTTGTGTTTCTTGCGAGTCTGAAGACTCGCCAGAAACACGGCCCTTCAAGCTCCATACGGAGCTTGATAAATGGGCCTGTAAGCGTCAGTTTGTTTGGATGTATGAAAGGTGGCGTGAAAGAAAATGTGATTTTAGTAATGTGCTTATGTGGTGGGAATGGTTGAAGGTGGAAATAAAGAGGTTTTTTATTAAGAAAGGCTGTGAGAAAGCTAGAATGGAAAGGGAGTTGTATGATAAATGGTATCTGAGGTTGTTGTATTTGTATGAATTGAGAAATTGTGGTATTGATGTGCATGAGGAAATTGCTGAAGCAATAAAGATAATTAAAAAGTGTATGCATGAAAAAGGAAAGAAAATTGTTTTTATGGCAAGATTGGAGAAAATGGAAAAGGATGAGTCTTGTAGTAAAAAAATTTTTAAGAAAGCTTTTGAAGGAAAGACTGGTTTTGTTTTTGATAAGGTTGAGTGTGAAGTTAATGGTACGGATGGTGTTTTGCGTGAAGTTCATGAGTTTTACAGTGAGCTGTATAAAGAAAAAACAAGAGATGTTTTATTGGAAAATGAGTTTGGATGAGATTGCAGAGGTTGTTAGGAGTTTTAAGAATGGGAAGGTACCTGGTTGTGATGGTTTGCCTGTTGAATTTTATACTTGTTTTTGGAATTTGAGTGGGGTGTATATGTTGGATGTTTGTAAGTTTGTTTTTAGAATGAATGTTTTGCCTGTTTCAATGAGGAAAGCTTTGATTGTTTTGTTATTTAAAAAGGGTGATAAGAGAGATTTGAGGAATTGGAGGCCGATTACGTTGTTGAATGTTGACTATAAGGTTATTGCAAAGGTGTTGGCAAATAGAATGCGTGGAGTGATTGGTAAAGTTGTGGGTGAAGAGCAAGTGTGTGCTGTTCCTGGGCGTCAGATTTCTGAAAGTTTGTTGTTACTACGTGATGTACTGTGGTATGTGAGGGAGAGGATGAGGTCTGTTGCTGTTGCTATTGTGGATTTTGAAAAAGCGTATGATAGGGTAGTGCATGATTTTATGTTTCATGTTTTAGAACGTTTAGGTTTTTCTGGTAAGATTATTTATTATAAGGGATTATTATTATAAGGGATTATATTGATGAGTATATACATGTAAACAAGATTAGGAGTTTAAATCAGCATGTGTGGTATGTTAGAATTTACCTTGCTAGTAACAAAGTTTATGTGAATCTCAAAATCCACAATAAAGATTTAGCTCTTAAATTAGAGCTTGTTGCTCCTTTTTGATCTAAGCAGATAACAACTTCTATGCTACCTCAATAGACAATGTGAGACAATTGATATATGCTGAATAACACTATTAATAACAATCTTTAGTATTAATAGAGATGGAGTAATATAAATAGAAAAATACCAGGTTGCTTAGTAAATAATCTGTAGCAGAAACCGGATAACAGTAGAAATACTAACAAAGTCTAATTCAGATATAATATGAAGGTTTATGATAACCCTTTACTTCACGCAATCACACACATCCTAAAATATATACAAGTTCAGACAAGCTGCAGACATACTATGTTTTGTTTGTTTGTGACAAGAAACGGATGATGAATGAGAGTTTCCAGAAAACAAATGATTGTGGCAAACAAGGTAAGTATATAACTTATAGAGCCCAGTCTTGGGTTAAGTACGTTACCCCCTGTGGACCGATAGAAGCTCTGTTACCACACTGAGAGCTACGTGTCTGAGAGGCTGTCGGCGTGTGTGAATGCGGCTTACTTCCGGGTAGCGGTTGGAAAGTAGATCCGGCCGTTCTAGGATACAGACTTGCGTATGGAAGCCAAAGTTTCAGCTGGCAACAAAGTAACAGCAAGAACGAAAGTGAGTGCTGATGTAGGAATATACTTTAGATTCTTCAGTTTAGGAGACCTGAAAGGAGAAATGCTTCAACAGAGAACTTTAGACTTCAATATTCAGGCAGTGAATAGATGCGATAGAAGACCATAAATAGGGAGGAACCAAGATAGGAGGGGCAAGGCTTAAAGGTATACCACAGCATGGTTTTATGAGAAATAGACCTTATCAAACTAATCTAATTTGATTCTACAAGGAAGTAAGTAAAAATATAGATAAAGTGGAATCAGTTGATGTGTTATACTTATATTTTGCAAAGGTGTTTGATACAGTGCCGCATGAGAGATTAATGTGCAAATCTAAGGGACTGGTAATAACTGAAAATGTTAGCTCATGGATAAATAACTGGATAAAAAATAGGGAGCAAAGAGAAGTAGTAAACAAATCATACTCAAATTGGACAAAGGTAATTAGTGGAGTTCGCCAGGGATTAGTGCTGGGCACTGTATTTTTATATTTGTATTAATGACTTGGATTAAATAGCAACATCTCTATTTTTGCAGATGATACAAATTAGTGTAAAGTCATAAGGTCAATGCAGGATGAATTTGTGTTGAAGGAGATGTACAAACATTAGAAGAATGGGCAGTTAATTGGAAAATTAGATTTAATACTGGAAAATGCAAGGTTCTACATTTTAAAAGTTAAAATAAGCAGGTAACCAATTATTTAAATGGGACTTAGAAAAACAAAGGGATATGGTAGTAATAAATAACAAACTAAAGATGTGTAGAAAATGTAGGGCAGCGACTTCTAAGGCTAATAAGATACTAGCATGTAGTAGGTTTATTTGAACAGTGAGAGACAGAATAACAACAAAAATCCAGAAAAACACATTTCAAAAAAGTTATAAATTGATTTGAATTTTAATCAGTGAAATAAGTATTGGATCCCCTATCAATCAGCAAGATTAGGAGCATTCTCTTAAAGGGAGTGTTCCTAATCTCAGCTTGTTACCTGTATAAAAGACACCTGTCCACAGAAGCAATCAATCAATCAGATTCCAAACTCTCCACCATGGCCAAGACCAAAGAGCTGTCCACAGATGTCAGGGAAAAGATTGTAGTCTTACACAAGGCTGGAATGGGCTACAAGACCATCGCCAAGCAGCTTGGGGGGAAGTTGTCAACAGCTGGTGTGATTATTCACAAATGGAAGAAACACAAAATTGCACTGAAGGCAGCTTACTTCTTCCCTCTCACTCACTTTCCCACCATTCGGCCCATTCATCTGTCCTACTCCTTCCTCCCCACCGCAAAATGTGTGGCGGACACTGCAAGGGCCAGTCAAGGACACCAGTGTCTGTGTACGGATACCTTGCCTATCCCTGGCCAAGTTCCTCTCACAAGTTGATTCCTATTCCTCTCGCTTGAACTGGCCAAGCCTTTGTCACAGACAGGATGGACTCAGCTTCTCTTCCTTTCACTGACACAGCTTTAAAAAATGAATACATTAATCTTGTAGTTTAATGCCAATCCATAGACTTGATACGTCTCACTGTATTTATTGTTATTATTCATATACAAAGTCCCATTTATAGCCTGGGTACTAAGCAAGCACTATACTCTGTGTTTATGACCCAGTCCCTCTTAAAACCTCTCTATGACCATATCAATTCCTACATTCCCTATCAGTCTAAGCCACCTACACTGAATGAAACCAACTCATGCTAATAGCAGATTTACAAATAACCCATTCAATGTAATTTTGTGCCATAGATTTTTCACTCAAATTTTCTAAGCATTTAAACTACCTGCAATCTTCATTTCTTTTAATATTTAGGGCTAGATTACAAGTCGAGCTCTAAATTATTGTGTGTCTGCAAAAGGGCAAATTTGCCGTTTGCGGGCTCAAGATAATTAAATAGCCATTACAAGTGGCTGGTTATTGCTACCGTGAGCTTGCGGTAGCAATTAGCACTCAGAAAATTAACCAGAGATAAGATCTAGATGAATATTCTAAAAGTGCCCCCAAATGCCCTTAAAATAGAGGGCATTATATTTTTTTTCTCTAAAAACATCTAGCGTTTTTTTTTTTGTTAAATAAAAAACAACTACACTTTGCATTTTTGGGGGTCTAAAGTTGGTGGGATTAGGGTATTAGAAAAAGTCACTGAAAAGTGCCTTTATATTGCGGTCTATGGGAACTTTGTGCTTCCAGTAAATATACTGTATATGTATATGCTGATATACATATATATATATTTATGTGTTTATATGTTTATATATACATACTCACACATAAATATATATGTATATACATAGATATTTATATTTGCTGCCAACTTACCCCCTTTCATGCACGAGGTTCTGATTCCGTCTCTAATGGCATCACAACAAGGCTCCCATTGGAGCCTATGGAAGCACACTCTTGTGAGTTCAATGCTTCCCAGCTATGCATATGCATGAGCTGGTATTACTAAGTGGAGCGCAATATCGCTTTCTTGAAGGCGATATTTAGCACTCTACTTGTAATCTGGCCCTTAACGTGCAAGCATGGTTTTAATGTTAAAAGTGTTTTAATAAGTTTTTAATGGAAAATCGGGAATTGTTTGTGTCTGTTTAACTATTAACTTGGCAGGCTATTCAAAGAAAGAAAAATGTTTAAAGAGACTAAGGCATCTATTTATCAAGCCATCAACCGCAAATACATTGGAATTCTGCAGCGTATTTGTGGCGAGCTTGATTCCCCTTAGTTATCAAACCCTACAAACCGGCAATAGTAGAATATTGTGATGTAACATACGATCCACCGGTCTCAGTCCGACACAGATCGATGCTTACGTCATCACAGATGTTCCAAACGCAAGTTCGGCACTATCTGACTACTTTTGCTAGTTAACAAATAACTAGCAGGTACGCTCGCCACTATTCCGGCCCAGCGGATGAAGACTTCTGCCCATCTGGAGGACCACATCGCCCCAGCTTGGATGAAGACTTCTGCCCGTCTGGAGGACCACTTCTTCCCGACTTGGATGAAGACGTCTCCCAGGGGTTAGTGTTAGGTTTTTTAAGGGTGTATTGGGTGGGTTTTAGTTTTAAGTTAGGGGTTGGCCTGCAAAAGAGCTAACTGCCCTTTTATGGGCAATGCCCATCCAAATGCCCTTTTCAGGGCAATGGGGAGCTTAGGTTTTTTTAGTTAGTTTTTTTTTGGGGGGGGATGGTTGTGTGGGTGGTGGGTTTTACTGTTTGGGGGGGTTGCTTGTATTTTTTGTTTCAGGTAAAAGAGCTGATTACTTTTGGGCAATGCCCCGCAAAAGGCCCTTTTAAGGGCTATTGATAGTTTAGTTTAGGATAGGGGTTTTTTTTATTTTGGGGGGGCTTTTTTATTAGATTAGGTGTAATTAGTTTAAATTTCTTTAATTTGTTTATTATTTTCTATAATTTAGTGTTTGTTTTTTGTTCTTTAGATCATTTCATTTAATTTAGTTAATTGTATTTAATGTAGTTAATTGTATTTAATGTAGTTAATTTATTTAATTATAGTGTAGTGTTAGGTGTAATTGTAACAGGTTAGGTTTTATTTTACAGGTACTTTTGCATTTATTTTAGCTAGGTAGTTATTAAATAGTTACTATTGTACTATTGTACCTAGTTAAAATAAATACAAACTTGCCTGTAAAATAAAAATAAACCCTAAGCTAGCTACAATGTAACTATTAGTTATATTGTAGCTATCTTAAGCTTTATTTTATAGGTAAGTATTTAGTTTTAAATAGGAAAAATGTAGTTAATGATAGTAATTTTATTTATATTTATTTAAATTAGATTTAAGTTAGGGGGTGTTGGGGTTAGACTCAGATTTAGGGTTTAATAAATTTAACATAGTGGCAGCGACGTTGGGGATGGCAGATTAGGGGTTAATAAGTGTTATGTAGGTGGTGGCGGTGTAGGGGGGGCAGATTAGGGGTTAATAAGTATAATGTAGGTGGCGGCGGTGTAGGGGCAGCAGATTAGGGGTTAATAAGTTTAATGTAGGTGGTGGCGGTGTAGGGGCAGCAGATTAGAGGTAAATAAGTATAATGTAGGTGGCGGCGGTGTAGGGAGGGCAGATTAGGGGGTAATAAGTATAATGTAGGTGGCGGCGGTGTAGGGGGGCAGATTAGGGGTTAATAAGTATGATGTAGGTGGCGGCGGTGTAGGGGGGGCAGATTAGGGCTTAATAAGTATGATGTAGGTTGCGGCGGTGTAGGGGGGGCAGATTAGGGGTTAATAAGTATAATGTAGGTGGCGGTGGGCTCCGGGAACGGTAGGATAGGGGTTAATACGTTTATTAGAGTGGCAGTGGGCTCTGGGCGTGGCAGATTAGGGGTTAATAACTTTATTTAGTTGCGGCGGGGTCCGGGAGCGGTGGTATAGGGGGTAAACGGTTTAGTATAGTGTGGGTGTTTAGTGACAGGGTACCAATAAAGCTGTGAAAAAGCCGAAGAGCAGCAAGATCGATGACTGTTAGTTAACAACAGTCCACTGCTCATCGCCCCGTACCTGGTGTGTGGCTTTTTGACAGCTTTTTTGGTAACTTTGGAGAATGTATTCAGGTCCGCGGCAGTGATGTTAGGCGAACTTAGTCAAGCATATTGGTGCCATCGAATGCAAGTAAGTTGACGGCTTGCTAAGTAGATGCAAAAATGTGCTTGTTTCCATCACAACTTAGTGTGTATGAAAATGAAATAAACAAACTGAGATCAGTTTGTTCAAATGAGAACAGTGCATATACAACAATTTTTAATATGAAAGGAAAGCTACTCAAAAAGCTAAGGTATTCCGTTTGTAAAAAATAAAAAATAAGTAAAATCTGATGGAATAAAAGAAAGTTAGAAATATCCTGTGTGAACAAGTTTGCTAAGTGTTTTCTGATGGGTTTGAATACCTCTGTCAAATTCTCATTCTGCAAAATAAGTTTACAGTTGCTGATAATAAATTATCAGTTGCCATTAAGCTTTACTTTTTTCCTTTATAACACTTAACTTTCAGCATATTATACAGAACCTTTTTTCTTACTTAGGGTTTCCAAAATTTCAGCCAAGGTTTACTACTATTGATTAACATTTAATTAATTGTAAGTCGATAAACAATAATTTGCTTTGTGTTTATAAACTTATGTCCCACAGAGGGCCAGATATTAAAAAAGATGCTGGCATGGAGAGAAATCACGCAAAATCTATAGGGTTTAATTTATACCTTGTATTGTAATGTAGGAGTCTCTGTTTCACATGAATAACACTACATAGCAACATAACCATTTCTCAAGATAATATTCGTGTTTCTGATATTTTTTAAGGGCCTCGCTGTACTGATGAGACTTCTTAGAATATTGCACCTAAACGGTGAGGTTTTGAATATGAGGCCCGAAAGGAGAAGATGAGGCACAAATATGGAGAAAAATATTGTGAGAAAATGTTAGAAAAAAATATTGCAAACATTGTAGTATTTGAGGCCTATTTATTAAAGGTCTGTCGGAACTGATCCTACAGTGCCGACAGACCTCGCTGAATGCGGAGAGCAATACGCTCTCCATATTCAGCATTGCACCAGCAGCTCTTGTGAGCTGCTGGTGCAACGCCGCCCCCTGCAGATTTGCGGCCAATCGGCCGCCAGCAGGGGGTGTCAATCAACCCGATCGTACTCGATCGGGTTGAATTGTGGTGATCTCTGTCCACCTGCTCAGAGCAGGCGAACAGGTTATGGAGCAGCGGCTTTAGAAACACGGCCCTCAAGCTCCATTTGGAGCTTGATAAATGGGCCTCATTGTATTGATCCCTTTGTATATTGTAAAAGGAAAATAATTATTTACGTGTGTAAAATGAACCATCATGTTAAACAATATAATTAGCATTTGTAAATGGACATTATGAATATACTGGGTATTTTTGCTCGATTAATTTTTAACTTTAAAATAATATGAAACCCACATTTTTTCATTCATGATTTAGATAGAGCAGAATAGCTTGGTAGGCTCAGGAGCAGCAAAACACTACTGGGAACTAGATGCTGATTTCTGTCTAAATTGTAGTTCAGTATTTATTTATTTTTTGGGTGGGTTTGTTTTGTGGGGTTTTAGAATAGGCATAAGTCTTTTATTATTTTTGGTAATTTGTTATTTTTTGTAAAGCTAGTTTTTTTTTTTAAGAAATGTTGCTTTTTTGTAATGTTAGGTTTTCTTATTTTTACAGTAATGGTAGTTTATCTTGTAAATAGCCCTTTTAAGGGCTATTTGTAATTTAGTATAGGGTAGGGATTTTTATTATTTTGGGGGGCTTTTTTTATTTTATTAGGGGATTAGATTAGGTGTAATTAGTTTAAAATTCTTGTAATTATTTTATTATTTTCTATAATTTAGTGTTTGTTTGTTGTACTTTAGTTAATTTTATTTAATTGTAATTCATTTATTTTAATTTAGGGAATTAATTTAATTATAGTGTAGTGTTAGGTGTAATTTTAACTTAGATTAGGTTTTATTTTACAGGTAAATGTGTCTTTATTTTAGCTAGGTAGTTATTATATAGTTAATAACTATTTAATAGCTATTGTACCTAGTTAAAATAAATACAAACTTGCCTGTAAAATAAAAATAAACCCTAAGCTAGCTACAATGTAACTATTAGTTATATTGTAGCTATCTTAGGGTTTATTTTATAGGTAAGTATTTAGTTTTAAAAAGGAATAATTTATTTAATGATAATATTTATTTAGATTAATTTAAATTATATTTAAGTTAGGGGGTGTTAGGGTTAGGGTTAGACTTAGGTTTAGGGGTTAATAAATTTAATATAGTGGTGGCGACGTTGGGTGCGGGAGATTAGGGGTTAATAAATTTAATGTAGGTGGCGTCGGTGTAGGGGGTCAGATTAGGGGTTAATAAATTTAATGTAGGTGGTGGCGGGGTTAAACACTTTATTTATTATTAAACGCCATGAGCGGCGGTTTAGGGGTTAAACACTTTATTTAGGTGCGGCGGGGTCCGGGAGCAGTGGTTTAGCGGTTAATAACTTTAGTTAGGTGTGGTGGGTTCCAGGAGCAGTGGTATAGGGGGTAAAACAGTATAGTATAGTGTGGGTGCTTAGTGACAGGGTACCAAGAAAGCTGCGAATAAACCGAAGAGCAGCGAGATTGATGACTGTTAGTTAACAACAGTCCGCTGCTCATCGCTCCATACTTGGTGCGCAGCTTTTTGATATCTTTCTTGATAATTTTGCCGAACATATTCAGGTCTGTGGCAACGATGTTAGGCGGTCTTAGGCGAGCGTATTGGTGCCGTTGGATACAAGAAAGACGATAGCTTGATAAGTAGAGGCCCTGGAGTGAAATTGTTGATAAACTTTTATAAACACATTTAAAACATATAAAGGGACATGAAATGATTTAGTGATTCAGATAGATCATGCAATTTTATGTTTGAATATTTTTTATTAAAGTTTCATCACATATTTTTACAGAAATAAACATACCTTTCTCTCAAATGGTGTCTATTATTCGACCTCTCTGGAAAAAGGTTTACAACATTATTTAATTAATCAAATTATAGATCTTATTACTGAATCTGCATTACCCTAATATATTCTGGTCGTCTCTACATCTATCTTTTCAGATATTAGTTAATGACACAATCTTACAGTCAATTAAGTTACAAAGGTGTTCAGTCCACAGTCTAATGTTATTTCCATGCCTCTTCTTCTTTATAAACAGGTGTTTGAACTTTTGAAATGTCTTTGAGGCTGAATGTGTCCAGAATACTTAGGGAATAATATAAAACTTTAGAACCACATATCATGTTTCCTTCTATAGACAGGCTAGATCTAGTGGGGTACCATTGAAAAAGAGTATGATTGAGACAACTGGATTAAATAAACAAAAAAACAACAGGGGAGGGGAGGGGGTGAGGGGTGACGACATAGCTATTTTAATTTCTCTGTTTGTATTATATGTGTTTCTATGGGTGAAGTTGGTTGTAGTGATATTAGCCACCATGAGTTATTCTCCTTTGTGATCTTAGATAGTTAGGGTTTACTTACTTATCCAATAATACCACACCGCTTGTATCGTGTCTTTATTATCTAGAGTGTTTGACGCTAATTCGTACATTGTGTATGTATGTTGAATTTTGTGGTATATTTCTGACCAGTCGGGACTGCCTGTTTTCCAGTGCCTGGCTATACAAGTCCTCGTGATTGTGCATAAAATCCTTATAAATGCGTTGATGTGGTTATTGTACTTGCTGATACTCTCATGTAGGAGGGCCTGTTGTATTGTAAGGTCAATGTTTTCGTCTAGGAGTCGACTGAGGAAGGTGGACAACCTTCTCCAAATCCCTGTAATTTCCTTACAATCCCACCACATATGTCTGTATGTTCCTATGTCCCTGCATCCTCTATAACAGTATCTACTCCCTTGTGTATTCATATGTACTGTTCTGGTAGGTGTTAAATACCAGCGATATATAGTGTTAATAACATTCTCTTTAAGGTCCACGCCTATAAGTCCTTTCCCTGCCTTCTGGAATATCGTTTCCCATTCTTTAACGTCTTTGCTGATAGATAATTCTTTTTCCCATGCCACCATAATGGATGTTTTTGTTTTGATTTGTGTATCTTGTATGGCTATGTACAAAATGGAAATGGCATGTTTGTTGCGGTCTACTGTTTTACCTAAGAGTTCTATTGGGGAGATGCTGTGTTCTCTTGGTTTCCTCAGATAAGTTTGTGTAGCTGATTGTATTTGCAAATACATGTACCAGTGTAATTTAATTGGGTGTATTTGTGTTTGAAGTTGGTTGAACGTCTTTACATGTCCCCCCTCTAGGTAGTCTGCCACTCTGTATAGGCCCTTATTTTCCCATTTTTTGAGTTGGAGTCTAAGTTCATTAGGTAAAATTAATCTCATTGGCATGTATAAAGAATATTGTGGGATCAATTTGTATTTAGTTTTTGCCTTTCTCCAAGTGGCTACTGTGAGGTTTGCAGTATAGGGTCCAAGTGACTCTTTATTAGTTTGTGCGTTCTCTGGATCCCAGATAATTGAATCACTGTCATCCCACCCACCCAGATTAGCTTCCAAATTAGGCCAGATAATCTCCTGAGATCTTTTCAATAACAAGACATCCTGTGCCAGTCTAGCAGAGTTATAATAATCTATTAAATTAGGGGCCCCAATGCCCCCCAATTTTTTGTGTCTATTTAATATTGATTTTGCTATTCTGTTCGCCTTATTACCTCCAATGAAGATTTGAATTTCTTTTTGTAAGTTCTCTAAGTCTGCTTTCATTATTTTAATGGGTAGGGTCCTAAAAAGGTATAATATCCTTGGTAAGGCATTCATTTTCTACTGCCGCCACTCTACCCAACCATGAGAAATTATAACTTTTCCATTTCGATAGATCTTTTTTAATTTGTTTAAATAATGGAGTATAGTTCATTCTATATAGCTGTGTGGGGCAGTCTGGGAGGTGGATTCCTAAATATTTTAGAGATTGTTTCATCCATCTAAAGTTAAAATTAGACTCTAAGAGTGTCTGGGTCTGCCTAGGGATCGCTATAGAAAGGGCTTCACATTTTCCTGCATTTATTTTAAAGCCCGATATAGCAGTAAAGGTCGTTAGGGTTTGATAAAGATTAGTTAGTGATGTCAGTGGGTTCGTTAAAGTCAACAATATATCGTCCGCAAAAAGGGCTAATTTATATTCCATCAAATTTATCTCAACACCTGTTATAGCTGTTTGCGATCGAATTTTGGCAGCGAGGGGCTCTATACATAGAGCAAAAAGTAGCGGAGACAGGGGGCACCCCTGTCTGGTCCCATTACGAATTGGGAAGGGTTGAGATTTGTATCCTGCCGATGATACTTGTGCTCTTGGGGAGGAATATATGGTTTTTAGTGCTTTGATGAATGCACCCTTAAATCCCATTTTGTGTAATATCAGAAACATATAATCCCAATCAATTCGATCGAACGCCTTCTCCGCATCCAGTGAAAGGAGCAGAGAAGGCGTCCGCGTTTCTTTCAGAATTTGAATTAACTCTAATATTATCCGGGGCTTCCCTTGATCTGGATGAATTAGGTGGGGCAAGATATACTTAAGTCGGTTTGCTATTACTTTCGTAAAGATTTTGAGATCCTGATTAATTAGAGATATTGGGCGATAATTTTGGCATTTTCTATGATCCCTACCAGGTTTGGGGATTACTACTATTTTGGCAGCTAATAGCTCAGGTGGTATATCCCCTCCTTCCATAATATAGTTACAAAGTTTAACCAGATGCGGGATTAATACTGTCTTAAAGAGCTTATAATATTCGCCCGGAAAGCCATCGGGGCCCGCAGCTTTCCCTGATTTGAGGTCTTTAATTGCTCCTAGTATTTCTGCGGTGGATATAGGTGCGTTTAATGTTGCCCTTTGTTCGTGAGATATGGTTCTTAGTAGGTTGGGAGTAAAAAATGTTGAAGTAAGTGACTCCGTCTCGGTATTGTGTAAGACCATCCTGCCGTCGTAAAGTTCGCTATAGAATGTCACAAAAGTATCTACAATTTCCTGCGGGTGTGATGTTAATGTGTTATTTGGTGTTTCTATGTGGGTGATCATTGAGGCCCTAAGCCGTTCTCTAATTTTATACACCATGTATCTATCCGGTTTGTTTGCGAATATAAAATATTGTGCCTGAAGTTTCTGTATAGCTCTGGCAGCTTGGGAATGAAGGAGTGTAGCTAGTGCGTTTTTCTTAACTTGGAGGGTTTGTTGAATAGCTAGTGTTTTAGTAAGTTTATGTAGCTTTTCCAATTCCTCGATGTCTCTGTGTAGCTGTTGTAAATTTTGTTTGTATTTCCTAATCTGCATTGCCTTTTCCTTGATCAGTATCCCCCTTAAAACCGCTTTATGAGCTGCATATGTAATCCCCGGATTAGAGACAGAATCTGTGTTTATTTGCCAGTACTCCGTTAATAATTTAAGTATGTTGTCCTGTGTCTGGGAGTTTCTGATGCATGTTTTGTCAAAAGTCCATGTTTTACTTCTATTCGGGTCACTCAGTCCCCCCACCTTTAAGGTGATGATCGAATGATCCGACCACACACATGTATGGATCCGAGAGTCACTCAATAAAGGCTGTAGAATCTGACTAACAAATATATAATCTAGTCTGACATAAGATTTGTGTGCTGCCGTGTAGAATGTGGTATCGGTGGTATCGCCATATAAAGTAGCCCATGTTTCTATTAGGGAATGAGGCAGCAGACTCTCTTTTTTTGACTTAACAATGCGATTATGTCTGGTCTGCTTATGAGTTAGAGGTTTAGTGTCTGTTGGGGTAATAGGTCTCATGGTGATATTGAAATCTCCCGATAAAATTATTTTGGTGTGAGACCACTGCGTAAGCAGGTGTGATATGTTCTGAAAAAAGCTATGTTGGTTCTCATTTGGTGCATAGATATTGCACAGTGTGATTTCCGAGTCTGCTATTCGTCCTTTAACTATAATGTATCTCCCTTCAATATCTGTAATTACCTCCTCTTGTGTGAAGTTGAGTGAGGAGTGAATGAGTATAGATGTACCCCTTTTTTTGGTTGTTGCCGTAGAGTGAAAGTGAATGTTGAACTGTTTCGCCCAATATTTTGGAATTTTCTCCTTAAGTAAATGGGTCTCCTGAAGAAACAGGATGTTAGCATGTAATGAAGTGTATTGTGACATCGCAATTCTCCTTTTAATATCTGTGTTTAAGCCCCTTACATTGTGGGATAATATTTTAATGTTAGGAGTCATATTGGTGTGATCGTGTTGGTGTATAGCAGAATGAGCTTTGTTACCTGTAGATCTTGGATCTGATGCTTTGGCCGTGTAGTTTGTGGGTGATCAAGAGTATACTTGGTGGTCTGTGCTATGTCGTCACTGGGAGGAGGAGGGGAACTAAAAAAAAAATATATTGTTAGTAACATAAAAAGCAATAAACTGAAATCTTCAACATGGGAGCCATTAAAGAATAACTCGCAACTTTTTTTTTTTTTTTAGAATCAACCGAAAAAAAAAAATATACAAGTGAACACAGTATGTTGAGGGGGATCTATCCCCACAACAATGTATAACCTTTTGTTTTCAACGTTTAATGCGGAGTCTCTCAGGGTAGATTACCCTAATAGGATGTTCGCTTTAGATTGGGATTCAGAAGTCCATCCCACTTCATTATCCTTGTATATCTACTCTGAATTATAGTATAGCGTATCTATAATTACAGGTTCAAGTTACTAGTAGTATGGTCTAGGATACTTTTCCTCTGGTTTCCTTTACTTTCTGTTTTTTGTTATTGATTGTCTGCCATTTGGAGGTGTTTGGGTAACTGTCGGGATCTTTGCTCTTTACTGGGGTAGACATCATGGTTGGGATAGTAGGAGGTTCCAACTCAAGTATTTTACAGATCTCTAGTATATCCTCTGGATCTTTAAGAGTAATTATCTTAGAGTCTTTCGTAATGTGCAAAGCAAATGGAAACCCCCATCTATATGGAATTTGATGTTTTCTGAGTAGGCTGGTGAGAGGGCGTAAGGCACCTCTCCTTTGTAGAGTCTTGACGCTGAGATCCTGATAGAATTGGATTACATTGCCCTGGTATTTATACGTTGGATGTTTTCTTGCCGCCTGTAAGACTTTTTCTTTGTCTGGGAAAAAGGTTAATTTGGTGATGACGTCTCTTGGTGGCAAGCTTGGTTTCGGTTTTGGTTTTAGAGCTCTGTGTGCTCTTTCTATTTGGAAAGTGTAATCAGCAGGTGAGTTAGTAATCTGAGTAAACAGTTGGGTGAGATAGGGTAGGATTTCCGTCTGGGTCACTTCCTCTGGTACTCCTTTGAGCCGAATATTGTTCCTCCTACTCCTGTTTTCTAGATCCTCCATTTTGTCTTGTAGTTCTTCCAATTGTTGTTGTTGTGCAGAGATAGTTTGAGACATTTCATCCATCTGATCCACCATGGAGTCTTTCCGGTCTTCTAGTGTCTCTATCCTGTTACCCATCTCCATTAAATCTGATTTGATTTCAGAGAGACTACTGGTCACTGATGTGTGTATGGAATCAATTTTGTCCCACAATTTACTAAAGTTATCTGCAATATCTTTTTTGGAGACAAGGTTCCTAAGGTTGGCTTTAGTTAGTGGGCTTTTGTCCTGCTGTTGTTTTTGAGAATCAGTGTCAGATTCGTCGTCTACATCTGTTTCCATTGTTGATTTACCTGTTTGAACAGTTTTAAAGAATGAAGACACAGCTGCCGACTTAATTGTTTTATCTCCTTTAGTGGGTCTTTTAGAGGTCATCTTAGTGGTGATAGGGTATTTCAAAGACAAGTGATGGGGTGGTGAAAATGAAGATCTTGCACTTCCCTTTTTCCCCCCTTTCAGAACACCAAAGGTATCTTCTGCTGGGTAATAAGTTGCAGGATGTCTTGCGTAGTGAGGAGTTTGGGTTGATCCCTACTTTCCTATGTAGGTTATTTACTGGCGGACAATCTCTATAGTAAGAAACTTGAGGCGTAATCTTGTGTTCACAACATATAAGGGTTCATATTGATGTTGCACATACTATTACAGCTAATGTTAGGCTCCCTTTGTATAGTTCAAGGCTTCCCCTACATGCTAGCAGGAAAATATATCATTTAGATCTATAAGTGAGTCTTTCAGGGGGGTGTGGGTAGCTCTAAATGTTCCTGAGGGAGGTTATATCCTTTATTGAGACTGCAATTTAGTTATCTAGCTACGTGAGGGCTAGCTGAGCAGTAGTGCAACGTTGGGATGCTGCTTATATTTTCATGGCCTGGTCTATATTCATAGTTGTCTTAAGATGAAAGCAGGCTTCGTGACTTTTCTCACTACTCAGAATATCCCTGCTATCAGACGTGTCTCCACTAGGATCTGTGGCCAGACCAGGATCCCCTCCCTAGGGATTTGCCCCCTCAGGACGGTATCGGAGCAGGTAAGTGGATATGACCTGCAGGCAATTTGCGCCGGCGGGAAAGGGAGGGGAGAGATCTATGCCCAGGCCTAAGCTGTTCGTCAATGTTAAGGAGAGTAACTGCTGTAGGCAAGTTTGCTTGTAGGTTGAGATTATGAGCGGAGGCCTACTTATCTGCTAAGTAAAGGTTTCTCAAAGTAGAATATGGTAACTTTTAATAATCACTTTTGCTAGGTGTGTATAATGATAGGCTCCACTCCACACTCCAAGCCCCAGCAATATTGAAACCTCATATGGATTTATAATTGGACCACCCTTAGTAGGATGAAATAGGTGATAGAAATTAAAATTTAACTTTTATTAGTTTAGTTAAAAAACAGAACACACAACATAACATTTTAAAAAACACAAAAAGTTGGGGCCAATAGGCAGAGTGGTCAATTAGCTTAGTACCATTAACCGTGTTTTTTTAAAAATTATAGAGTGTGAAAGACTAGTCACATGCTATATAAGTAAATAAGGAGATGGAAATATATTCACTTCTCCTGAGAGGAGACCAATAAGTGTAATATTTGTGGGTTTTTGCAGAGTATCAAACTGGCTCAGTGATAGATTAGGTACTCGAATAATAAAATAGTTTTTTATTATTCAAAGATTTTAAACTCACCTAAATAAACAATTATTGGTGAGAATAATTCAGGGTGAAATACCCAAATTGTGACTTTTTAGTACCTAAATGTCTTTTGTCATTGGCTCATGTACTGCAATTGCCTATTATCTGCAATCAGTATATTGGGTTTAAGTTATTATCTGGAGATACAAATTAGTCAGCGTATTCTGATTCACAGTCTGTTAAATAGTTTTATTGATAGTCAAATGTTTTGTGTCATTGGCTCATATGTTTTAGATTGCTGGGTGTCAGCAATCTGTACTTTAGTTTTTAATTATGATTAAGTCATATAGAATATTAGACACTGATTAATTATCTCTCTCTTGGGTTGCTAGAGTAGCAATCTATCACTTCTCAGGAGGTGCTATACCTTGAGTATATATAGAGTGTGTACTAGATTTTTATGCTGGGTTGAAATAATAATAACACTTTGTATAGGGGAGTGCTGATATAGTTGCTTCGAATCTAAACTTTATTGTAACTGGTAAGGTTACATGAATAAGTTGTATCAATATACAAGGTTATTATATAAACCTAGTTTGGACAAGAAAAATTATGCTTACAACCTGAATATTTCCTGAGGATATAGCCCCTGGTATTAAGTATCTATGTTTGCCAATGCTTATACTACCAAGTAATTTCTGAATAGCTCAGGTATAGGTTGATTTCAATTGATGACCATATTAAAATTCTCATCCAAATATATAGATAGATTTAATCTAGAGAACTATAATAATGTTGCTTTATATTAAGATTGTATAATCTCTATGGAGCACTCACGCATAGTGTGTTTATGGTTAGATAGATAATATAGTTTGTTTCTATATCACCTTGAAGTTAAGGCGAGAGCTATTAGTATCAAACACACACTTCAATCGTGCCAACTCACAATTCCATTAAATTAAATTCTAAAAAATGGCTTGTCAAACACACATCTGATTCACACACGGATAAGTAGCATAAAGTTTAGCTGTAACAAATTCTATTTGTCTAATAGATTAGAGACCACTCGTGCTATTATGTAATAAGTTTAAATAGCGACATAGCTAGTATTAAAGGAGGCCCAAACTAAATGCAGAGTTAAAAAATAATGGGGGTTGAAAGAGGTTCAACACCCTCCCCTAACATGTTTCGCCGACCTAATATCGGCTTTTTCAAAGGTGAGCGTGCGCTCGCGCCGTAGGGTGTTTTATCACCTAAGCTCCACCCTACTTTGTAATCCAGAGCCAATCCGCGCCATCCTGACTCGAGGAGGTACGGTAATCAGAATTGTACCTTGTTAAAGTAATACGGATTGGTTGGAGGGAATATTTGTGGGCTTGGAAATAGAAAAACAGATGTCTGTTTATTATGAATGGAAACGGAGTAAATATACTTATTTTGAATCCTGCAGGTAGATGCATAATGAATTGAGTACAGAATTAAAGTGAGATGACAGTAAAAATGATACGATAATGGATCAATATTGATCCGTATACACTTATCCCTATTAATCATATATCGATTCCTATTATGACTTGAAAAAAATTGTTGGTTATGATGTGCTAATATCGGTGATCAGATGTTGCATGCTGATATATGGTTTTTTAAAAGGTGACCATATATTATTAATAACTGTTGTTTTATGATCGCAATAAAAAATGAAACATGAAAGTGAAGGAGGTGAGTGAATGTGAGGATAAATAGTGTGGATGTGGGGACCTGGATAAAAAATAATAAATAATAAAGAAGTAGATTGTGTTGCTCTGGTGTATGTGCATTGGGGTGAATAAGCAAGAAATTGTAAGGCTGAACCACAGAGCGTTTAAGCTAGGGAGCAGAAAGGGGGGGAGGGAAAAAAGAGGAAAAGGGGAGAAAAGTGCAGATAAGGAATATGTGAGTGCAAGAAGAGTGTGTGTAAGATGAGGAGGTCAAAGAGGATTGTCAAAAAATGATTACTCAAAAGTGGTGCAAAAAAGTGGATAGGTGTTTTACACTGGAGTGGTTGACATACTAAAGAGTGGGTTGGACTGGGAGGGAGAAAAAACGTACTGTTATGTGATGAATAATGCTGAATTAATTAAATTCATAATAGTGTTGGGAATGGGGATGAGGATACTTAACATAATGAATATGTGTGTGTATAGTGTCAAAAAATATGTGATTATAAAATCCATTGGGTGAAAATAAAATAAAATGTAAAAGGGTGAAGAAGAGGAGGAATTTGCACTTATGTTGTATTACTTAGCTGTTTATTAATATTGTATTCTATTAATATAATAATGTGTTTGTGTAAGTGAAAATAGATTCTCTACAGATGATTTATATTCCTCTGCAAATTAACCGTGGACTTAATAGTGTTAATGGGGTACAAAGTGACCGGGATGTGGGGGGAGAGAAGGGGGAATGGGGAGTAATGACAATGTGACTATTAAGACTCCATTCATATGTGGCCATGCTGAATTAACTGGATATGGTCACCGCTCTGTTGTATTGGTAATTGATCTAGATAAACATGGAATAATTATTCAATTCATTCATTCCTTTAGGATATACACAATCCATCAAATAGATCCATTTGGTTTCCATTTTAAGGAGTGAATTCTCCAAATCACCCCCTCTCAGCCCTAACGATATCTTGTGTATACCGTAACATTGCAATTCTGAGGTCTTGGATTGGTGGTGTTTCATAAAGTGTGACGCTACAGAAGTAATTTTTTTATCCTTGGACAAGTCTTTAGATGCATTCCTGATATTACGGAGATGTTCCATGACTCTTGTATGTAATTTTCTCGTCGTCATTCCTATATAGGTCTGCGGACAGGTACATTGTAGAGCATAAATGACTCCAATGGAGTTGCAGCTAATGTACATTTTTATAAGGTGTTGGTTGCCAAATCTGTCAATGATGGTCTTTTTCTTGTTAATCATATTGCTGCATGTAGAGCAGCTACCACAGGCAAAAGATCCCTTTTCAGTTGGTCTCCGTTGGGGATTTTTCTTGATGTAATGACTTGGAGTAAGTAATTCTTGTAAATTGCATGATCGTCTGTATCCAATGTCAGGTTTGTCCCCAATAAATTTAGCTAGATTTTCATCTAGTTGTAATAAATGCCAATTTTTGCGAATTATATCTGCAATCTCATTGGACTGATCATTGTATGTCAATATTAATCGTGTTTTCTGCTGGGTAATAAGTTGCAGGATGTCTCGTGTAGTGAGGAGTTTGGGTTGATCCCTACTTTCCTATGTAGGTTATTTACTGGCGGACAATCTCTCTCTATAGTAAGAAACTTGAGGCGTCATCTTGCATTCACAACATATAAGGGTTCATATTGATGTTGCACATACTATTACAGCTAATGTTAGGCTCCCTTTGTATAGTTCAAGGCTTCCCCTACATGCTAGCAGGAAAATCTATCATTTAGATCTATAAGTGAGTCTTTCAGGGGGGTGTGGGTAGCTCTAAATGTTCCTGAGGGAGGTTATATCCTTTATTGAGACTGTAATTTAGTTATCTAGCTACGTGAGGGCTAGCTGAGCAGTAGTGCAACGTTGGGATGCTGCTTATATTTTCATGGCCTGGTCTATATTCATAGTTGTCTTAAGATGAAAGCAGGCTTCGTGACTTTTCTCACTACTCAGAATATCCCTGCTATCAGACGTGTCTCCACTAGGATCTGTGGCCAGACCAGGATCCCCTCCCTAGGGATTTGCCCCCTCAGGACGGTATCGGAGCAGGTAAGTGGATATGACCTGCAGGCAATTTGCGCCGGCGGGAAAGGGAGGGGAGAGATCTATGCCCAGGCCTAAGCTGTTCGTCAATGTTAAGGAGAGTAACTGCTGTAGGCAAGTTTGCTTGTAGGTTGAGATTATGAGCGGAGGCCTACTTATCTGCTAAGTAAAGGTTTCTCAAAGTAGAATATGGTAACTTTTAATAATCACTTTTGCTAGGTGTGTATAATGATAGGCTCCACTCCACACTCCAAGCCCCAGCAATATTGAAACCTCAGTTGTTGGTGTTTCAAGCTGGGGAAAAACTCCTGCTCCAGGTGTTTGTAAGGTACTAATATATGAGCCTTATGCTATCCTTCCAATTTGGGATCATAAACATAGGAATGAGGCATAAGTGAAAGTGTCCAACATAAGAATTTCCAACCACTCTGCCAAAGTGGTGCTAGTAGTTACATGGAGGCCTTTCAGTTGAACCTTACACTGTCAGATAGGCTTGTGTATTTACTTATTCATATGACATATGCTTTATGAGAGGTTACTGTTTAGCCTTTAGGTAGGGGCTTGATTTATTAGTGTCTTTATCCTCCCTAATAGATAGGGTTGCGTGATGGCAATCAGTATAGGGTCATCAGCCCCGGTCTAGGCCCCAATGGTGTAAGCTGCTGTATCAAAGCGTGGCTGCAGTGCCTGTGTTCAGAGTTTGCGGCTCACCTCTATAAACGCCTGCCTCTGTGGGGGATGTTCCATGTGCGATATGGACAGCTCGGCAACCCGGTAAGGAGATGTCAGGGGAGCTGTTGCTCCGCGGGTGGTTCACTGTAGGGTCCACGTGGCCTGTGGAAAAGAGCCAAGATGGCGCCGCCTCCGTGCGGTCTGCTGGATCAGGGTTGCGATCAAGCTCTTCCCCACAGCTCCGTAACGGTGAGCACCTGGGTACGTGTGGAGCTGTGGTGTCTTGTCGGAAGCAGACTCGGCTAGTGGTATTAGGCTCCACTGTGCAAATGTCCCTTCAGAATGCCCCGTGTGAGGGCTCTCAAGGCTACAGACAAGCAGCTGCTGTTCCGTCCACCTATGTCACAATTCTCTGCACCGGGGTATTACAAGGAGGATAACAGGGTCATTAGGGGTAATATAAGGAAATAAAACAATAAAGAGGAGTGTATATAAACTAATTTGGTCTATTAATAGGGTTTTTAGGAAAATTGCTATGGGAGCTCTCTCTAAGTGCGACTGACTTCTCTCGGTGATGGCCAGATCATGCAATTTTAAAGGGACAGTCTAGTAAAAATGAAACTTTCATGATTCAGATAGGGCATCCAGTTTTTAAGCAAAGTTCCAATTTACTTTTATGATCAAATTTGCTTTGTTCTCTTAGTATTCTTTACTGAAAGCAAAACCTATATAGACTCATATGCTAATTTCTAAGCTCTTGAATGCTGCTTCTTATCTCAGTAAATTTTTATAGTTTTTCACAGCTAGACAGTGTCAGTTCATGTGTGCCATATAGATAACATTGTTCTCACTCCTGTGGAATTATTTATTTATGAGTCAGCACTAATTGGCTAAAATGCAAGTCCTAAAAACTAAGATAATTGGGCTGAAGCTTAGCTACAAGGTGATCACAGAGGTAAAAATTATATTAATATAATAGTGTTGATAATGACTGACTGGGGAATGGGTAATTAAGAGATTATCTATCTTTTTAAACAATACAAATTCTGGAGTAGACTGTCCCTTTAAACAACAATTTACTTCTATTATCAAATTTACTTTGTTCTCTTGGTATCCTTTATTAAAGAAGCAACAATGCACTGTTGGGAACTAGCTGAACACATCAGTTAAACTAATGTTAAGTAGCATATATCTGCAGTCACAAATCAGCATTTAGCTCCCAGTAGTGTGTTGCTGCTCTAAGCTTACCAAGCTATTCTGCTCTATCTAAATCATGAACGAAAATTAGGGTTTCATCTCCCTTTAACAGGCCCGGACTGACCATAGGGCATACCAGGCAAATGCCCAGTGGGCCGCGGTTACCTTGGCCCTGTCCACCATTACCACACACACTGAGTGCTTTTAGTTAGCCCCAACATTTTATTTATGTGGCTTTGGTAGTACGGTGCGGCTGTTGGCCGCCCGCTACCTTAGTCCCACCCACCATTACCGCATATACACTAACTAGGCTAAAGATAAGACTGGACTTCTACTGTACTGTAAACACACACTGTATGTGTAACAGATGTATGGGTAAAGGAGCTGAAGCACACAGAGTTGCGGTGCCGGTGCGGGCCACGGCTGTTTGACATGACATCATGACATGTGATGTGAGACTCAGTGGGGCTGCAGTGCTGGTGTTCGGCTTGCCCCAAAAATTTAGTGAGTGAGCACTGAGCAGCTGCCAGTCAAATCTAGGCATGGTTGCAGGTTTACAGTACACCTGATGCGCTGGAACCTTAGGGTGCCCCGTTAGGAAGGGCGCAAAGTTAGAGAAGCCGGAAATGACAAAGACTAGAGCTGTTACAGCAGTGGGCTTGTGAGGAGAGAAAAGCTGGAGATCATAGGCTGGTGGCTGATTATAAGCTATTAGATGAAAATGCAATTAAGGAGCTATGCTTTATGTGCTTGCTGGCTCCTGCATATATATCTGATTTCCCCTTGGCTGCCGTTGGAGCTCTGCCAGTGCTACATGTTTGCCTTTAGTGGTTCCTAAAAATTATACTGTAATCAACATTGACTGATGTGTGAAAAATTGGGAAGGGGGGCGTGTCGAAGCAGTGGCCAAGATGGCTGCTTCTTTTTAAAGGCTGACCATATGAGCAGATAAAATCGCTATTTACTGCTCTAAAAATCTACAATCTGAGGAACTTTTCAAAACATTTTACAGCTCATGACTGACTGCACAGGAAAAGCAACCTTTATATACAGATTTCAGCCTGGAAGACCTAGATTGATGTGGTGCGTAGCGGAGGCTTGCTTGCGGCCTGAGCCCTCATCTAGCCCTCCCCATTATCCTGCAGACACAGGACGAACAACTGTATAGGCTGCCTACTTCCCAACCTCAATAACCAATACGTGTTATTTTTCCTTCCCTTTGATCCACAAAATGCAACTTGTAGAAAAATCCCTGGTGACTACTTTGGACAAGTGGCTGTCGGATCGTCTTGACCTCATGGTGACTCAACTGAGATTAGCATGGGGAAATACAGATACAACTGAGGAGTGTAACTGCCTACAGAGAAACCCTATGCAGCCTCAAGTGGGGATGAATCCCAACGAATATGTGCCTCTGGCGGCAATAAACCCACCCGCTTTGGTTGACAACACACTTTTGCAGGAAGCCGCTGGTGAACTGGTTGCGATGGAGAGCAGTCTGAGACCTTCGGTGAGACAGAGTGAAATTATGTGTGACCAGTCTTGTGGAGAATCGTTACCTACTGCCCTTACTGTAGGGGCCATGGGTGAGAGCGGAGTAGGGGAAATTTTATCAGAGTAGCAAAACACTTATTCACAGCCTACATATCAGAAATCTGTGCTGTGCAGCAGTGTGAAAGTAGCCTGCCTGGGACACATTTATCGCAATCTACAGCAGCCTACAGGGCTGGAGTGGGGTAAGGCTGCAAACTTTATTTGTCCCGGAATGCTCCTCAAAATCATTCTAAGGAGACTTTTGAATATGCTGTTCTTCAATGTGGAACTGTTTATGACGACTTGGCGGTCTGAAGTTCACAGACGAGTTCAAGCCCTAAAGCCGCAGAACTTTTCTATCTATATTCAGCATTTTAACGTTTGTTCTATACAAAGTCACTTTCTAGAGAAGTACTGCTACCTTTATGTTTGATAAGTTGATTTGCACCAGCTCATTTGGATTGTGCATATAGGACTGTTTATCTAAAGATAGCACTATAACCTGCCTATAAGCATAGAACACTAGATTTGGTCTAAACATGTATTGACTACCTGACATTGTACAATAATTTGTTTACCTCAGGCAATTTCTGTTTATATGTTTGCATAGTGCAGGAGGTTTTATATGCTTACTAGTCCTGATTAGAGTAGTTTAATATATGGGTATGAACAGCTTGATAACCTTGTCCAATAATGTATGTTTCATTATGTTTGTCTGGGAGAGCTTTTCTGACATATACTTCTGCTTACATTAGCATTACTTAATAAGTAGTCTAGACTGAGCTACTAAGTTCCATAGCTTTATAACAAGCACATTAACTAGAAGAGAAACTTCTAAGTATGTAATAGATATGTTTGCTATGAAGTATTTAACTTGGAGGAGTGATGGTGACCTGAAGAGAGCTGTGCTGTTCAATGTTCTTTTATTCTTTTTACTCTTATTTCTCTTACTAGATGGTAATACAGATGTGTTAATTGTTCATAAGTACATTTTGTGGCCCACTAGATCAGTCAGTAAAGTGGAACTTTGCTTGGTATAAGTTTTCCTAGCCCTAAATTCTGTAATGTGAGGTCTCATACTGTATATATTTTCAAGTAAGAGTTCTGACCATACTTATGTAATCTTAATTTTGCAATACTCTATGCAATGATCTATACTCTCATTACTTATGACATACAATATTGTTGTACATATTGCTGTTCTTGAATATAATTTCATGTGACACAACTCGTCATAAGATATTAATTTAATTTCAAAGACCAAAAGTGACCGTATGTAACTTTAGAGCTCCTCTTCCTATTCATTTAAAGTACTTAGGCCCTACAGGTCTTGTTGAGGTGCTTTCATTTCCTTAAAAAAAAAAAAAAAAAATAGAAAATGAGGTTCCCATATGTATGTTCAGTGTTTTGTCCAAAATTACTGTTCTGCCTTTCTAATTATACGTTGTCATGCACATGGTAATTCAATTCTTTCTATATGAATGTAAAAGCTAAATAATTATTACTGTACCTAATGTATGCATGCTACTGAACTTTTTGTTTATTGTTTGTTATCTACATGACCTCAATAAAAATCTTTAAAAAAAAAAAAAAAATTGGGAAAACAAAACCAAAACTGTTGAAGCAGTTAGTTTATGTCCCCTTCCTTAAGATGCAAATTATGAGAAGTTTATTTTTACTGATAGTACAATACTGTCTGTGATTGACTATTATTTAAATATTGCAGCAAAATATCAACCTTTTCAGCAGCCTCTGATATCTTATAACCCTTACATTATTAAATCTATTAGCTAATATTACAAGTAACCAATGTAATACCATTTATATTAATGCACCAATGAATATTTCAAATTTGACCTTTCTATTCCTTTAAATCGATATAGTTGTCTGTGCCTTTTTCCAAAATGGCAAACTATGGCTTATATCTAGATAGCTGCCTGTGCCTAATTTCCAAGATGGGGTTACCTGTGCCTTACACTTAGATCATTATCTGGACCGTATCCCTTAAAGATGGCTAACTCTGCTTACATCCTAGATAGCTATATGTGCCTTATACCTAGATGTCAAGGTTTTTTTGCACCTTATTCCACTGTATCTAGATGTAAAAAAACATGCCTCTGCCCTTTATATTAAGCAATATGTGTTTAATTCCAACAGTAAATCTAGTTTCTTGTGGCCCTGGGACTACAGGGAGTGCAGAATTATTAGGCAAATGCGTATTTTGACCACATCATCCTCTTTATGCATGTTGTCTTACTCCAAGCTGTATAGGCTCAAAAGCCTACTACCAATTAAGCATATTAGGTGATGTGCATCTCTGTAATGAGAAGGGGTGTGTTCTAATGACATCAACACCCTATATCAGGTGTGCATAATTATTAGGCAACTTCCTTTCCTTTGGCAAAATGGGTCAAAAGAAGGACTTGACAGGCTCAGAAAAGTCAAAAATAGTGAGATATCTTGCAGAGGGATGCAGCACTCTTAAAATTGCAAAGCTTCTGAAGCGTGATCATTGGACAATCAAGCGTTTCATTCAAAATAGTCAACAGGGTCGCAAGAAGCCTGTGAAAAAACCAAGGCGCAAAATAACTGCCCATGAACTGAGAAAAGTCAAGCGTGCAGCTGCCAAGATGCCACTTGCCACCAGTTTGGCCATATTTCGGAGCTGCAACATCACTGGAGTGCCCAAAAGCACAAGGTGTGCAATACTCAGAGACATGGCCAAGGTAAGAAAGGCTGAAAGACGACCACCACTGAACAAGACACACAAGCTGAAACGTCAAGACTGGGCCAAGAAATATCTCAAGACTGATTTTTCTAAGGTTTTATGGACTGATGAAATGAGAGTGAGTCTTCATGGGCCAGATGGATGGGCCCGTGGCTGGATTGGTAAAGGTCAGAGAGCTCCAGTCCGACTCAGACGTCAGCAAGGTGGAGGTGGAGTACTGGTTTGGGCTGGTATCATCAAAGATGAGCTTGTGGGGCCTTTTCGGGTTGAGGATGGAGTCAAGCTCAACTCCCAGTCCTACTGCCAGTTTCTGGAAGACACCTTCTTCAAGCAGTGGTACAGGAAGAAGTCTGCATCCTTCAAGAAAAACATGATTTTCATGCAGGACAATGCTCCATCACACGCGTCCAAGTACTCCACAGCGTGGCTGGCAAGAAAGGGTATAAAAGAAGAAAATCTAATTACATGGCCTCCTTGTTCACCTGATCTGAACCCCATTGAGAACCTGTGGTCCATCATCAAATGTGAGATTTACAAGGAGAGAAAACAGTACACCTCTCTGAACAGTGTCTGGGAGGCTGTGGTTGCTGCTGCATGCAATGTTGATGGTGAACAGATCAAAACACTGACAGAATCCATGGATGGCAGGCTTTTGAGTGTCCTTGCAAAGAAAGGTGGCTATATTGGTCACTGATTTGTTTTTGTTTTGTTTTTGAATGTCAGAAATGTATATTTGTGAATGTTGAGATGTTATATTGGTTTCACTGGTAAAAATAAATAATTGAAATGGGTATATATTTGTTTTTTGTTAAGTTGCCTAATAATTATGCACAGTAATAGTCACCTGCACACACAGATATCCCCCTAAAATAGCTATAACTAAAAACAAACTAAAAACTACTTCCAAAACTATTCAGCTTTGATATTTATGAGTTTTTTGGGTTCATTGAGAACATGGTTGTTGTTCAATAATAAAATTAATCCTCAAAAATACAACTTGCCTAATAATTCTGCACTCCCTATATATATTTTACTTTTTTTTCATATCAACCAATTCACAAAATATACATTATACTTGTCACATTTGGTATACAGTTAAATAAGAAATGGGGGGGGCTGCTTTCCCTTAATATGCCCGGGCCTATTTTTGATCCCAGTCCGGCCCTGCCCTTATTAAAAAGTAATCGAGCAAAAATACCCAGTATACTCATCATGTCTATATACAGTACAAATGGTAATTATATTGTTTAACATGATGGTTCATTTTACACACGTAAATTATTATTTTCCTTTTACACTATACAAAGGGATTAATACAAATACAACATTTACAATATTTTTTTCTAACATTTTATCACAATATTTTGCTCCATGTTTGTGCTTCACTGTCTCCTTTTGGGCCTCATATTCAAAACCTTGCCGTTTAGGTGCAATATTCTAAGAAGTCTCATCAGTACAGTGAGGCCCCTAAAAATTTTAGAAACACAAATTTTATCTTGAGAAATGGTTATGTTGCTATGTAGTGTTATTTATGTGAACAGAGACTCCTACATTACAATACAAGGAGGCCCATTTATCAAGCTCTGAAGAGCGGTCTGCTCCATAACCGTGTCCACCTGCTCTGATTAGGCGGAAAAAGATCGCCACAATTTAACCCGATCGAGTACGATCGGGTTGATTGACACCCCCTGCTGGCGGCCCATTGTCCGCGAGTCTGCAGGGGGCGATGTTGCAGCAGCAGCTCACAAGAGCTGCTGGTGCAATGCTGAATACGGAGAGGGTATTGCTCTCCGCATTCAGCGATGTCTGTCAGACCTGATCCGCACTGTCGGATCAGGTCAGACAGACATTTGATAAATAGGCCTCAATGTCTAAAAGTATCCCATAGATTTTGCACGATTTCTCTCCATCTGGCCCTCTTTGGGACATAAGTTTATAAACACAAAGCAAATTATTGTTTATCGGTTTACAATTAATTAAATGTAATCAATAGTAGTAAACCTTGGCTGAAATTTTGGAAACCCTAAGCAAGAAAAAAGGTTCTGTATAATATGCTGAGAGTTAAGTGTTAAAAAGTAAAAAAGTAAAGCTTAATGGCAACTGATAATTTATTATCAGCAACTGTAAACTTATTTTGCAGAATGAGAATTTGACAGAGGTATTCAAACCCATTAGAAAACACTTAGCAAACTTGTTCACACAGGATATTTCTTACTTTCTTTTATTCCATCAGATTTTACTTATTTTTTATTTTTTTACAAACGGAATACCTTAGCTTTTTGTGTAGCTTTCCTTTCATATTAAAATTGTTGTATATGCACTGTTCTCATTTGAACAAACTGATCTCAGCTTGTTTATTTCATTTTCATACACACTAAGTTGTGATGGAAACAAGCACACTTATGGGCCCATTTATCAAGCTCCGAACGGAGCTTGTGGGCCCGTGTTTCTGGAGAGTCTTCAGACTCGCCAGAAACAGCAGTTAAGAAGCAGCGGTCTAAAGACTGCTGCTCCATAACCCTGTCCGCCTGCTCTGATGAGGCGGACAGGAATCACCGGAAATCAACCTGATCGAGTACGATCGGGTTGATTGACACTTCCATGCTGGCGGCCGGACCTGTCGGATCAGGTCTGCAAGACCTTTAATAAATAGGCCCCTTAGTCTCTTTGAGCATGTTTCTTCCTTTGAATAGCCTGCCAAGTTAATACTTAAACAGACACAAACAATTCCCGATTTTCCATTAAAAACGTATTAAAATACTTTTAACATTAAAACCATGCTTGCACATTAAATATTAAAAGGAATGAAGATTGCAGGTAGTTGCAAAGGCCAGTTCAAGAGAGAGGAATAGGAATCAACTTGTGAGAGGAACTCGGCCAATATGTGCTTATGTGAGAGTGTGAATTGCCAGAGAGAAGAAGATCCATCTTGGATTAGAACCCAAAACAGACAGGAGGTGGTTGGACAATAAGGCCTAGGGAATGACCTGCCAAAAGAATACAAATGTTCTGGGGGGTATTTTTGGATTCTTACTCCCTGGTTGTCACTCAAGGTTGACTAGAAGCCTCTTGCCCAGATTAAAAGAGTATTACCTGGGTTGATAAGAATATTGAGTTGCATTCATTTTCTAAACTATGGCTATTTATGAGTATCAGTGAAAAATATATATATATATATATATATATATATATAAGGGTAATTCTATACTTCTGTTTAACCCCTTGAGTGCTAATGACGGCTCTGAGCCATCGCTAGCACTCTCCCACCTTGAGGAAGATCTGAGGGCTCCCACCCGCTCCTACCCTGGTGATCGGGCCTGCATAGTGACAGGCATCGCCAGGGCTTCACGTTATGCGCAGTGACGTCAAGAGCAATAACGTGATGACGTCACTGTGCAACTTTATTTATACTTAACAATGTTAAGTATAAGAGCAGAAGGAAAGGTAATCGCCTTACCTTTCCAACAGTGTAAGTCTTGGGTTTCTGGAAAAAAAAAAGTTAAAAAAATGTTGCTAAAAAAAAAAAATCTTAGCACCCAGGTGGGAAAGTGCTTAGCACTCAAAGGGTTAAAATTATTGCTGCATGTTTTGTCACTGTGCCATTAAAAAGTGCTGTGTAAAATGGCACTTTACAAATTAAAGAGAAAGACTTTAAATATGTCAATAATATTAATCGTATTTTATGGTAATACAATTTATTAATTTTTTCATGATGCATGCATCACACACTGGCTGGTTAGAGCATTCTTCCATAAAAGTCTAGAAAAAATAACATCATAAAGGTCAAAAGACAGCCTGTAAAATCATAAGTAGCGCATCTGTATTTATGTATTTACCCAACCATCAGCCATAATGTCACCTTTCAGCTGTTTCTTTAAATCTCTCTACCTTACCTGGCTGCAGTTTTCCTAATAAATAGCAACTCCTCCATACAGAAAGTGCTTGGATATCATTACTGCTACCTAAGCTAAGCCTGTGGGGTAGATTTATCATAGTGTTAGCTGACATGATACGATGTAGTGTATCATGTCAGCTGCACATTGATAAATGCCAACAGCATAAGCTGTCGACATTTATCATTGCACCAGCAGTTCTTGTGAACTGCTGGTGCAATGCTGCCCCCTGCACATACGCGGTCAATTGGGCGCTAGCAGGGGGTGTCAATCAACTCGATCATATTCGATTGGGTTGATTTCTGTCTGCGGCCTCAGAGCAGGCAGACAAGTTATGGAGCAGCGGTCTTTAGACCGCTGCTTCATAACTCCTGTTTCCGGTGAGCCTGAAGGCTCACGCGGAAAAAGGGGCATCAAGCTCCATATGGATAAATCAGCCCCTGTGTCTCTACTCAGAGAACCTTACTGCCTGTGTTTAAACTGTATGTTTTTTCCTCTGCAGTTTTTCAGGAGAATTAATTATTTTGCAGTTGATGCCATTTCAATGAATGCATAATTCTACCTGCCTAAAGTCCTGTTGGAATCTACTTTCTCAGTGAGTTATTTTAAAGTTTATTTGCTCTTTGCCTTTTCATTACAAAATGGACGGATCTACTTTCTACTCCAGCGGATTGATCTGCCTTCAGTGTTTGCTTCCTGTTTATTCAGAATATCCTACCTGTTTAAAGTATTCATCTAACAGTAAGCTTTGTGGACATTATTTTATTTTTTATTTTTTGCTGCTACTCTGGACTTATTCACCATCAGTTTGTCCTGTATATACCTGTACCTTTGCTGGGACTTTAATCTCAATTATTTAAAATTGTTTGTCTCCTATTTTTGCATTAATATCAGTTCCATTTTCTTTGTCTGCCTTAATTTACTTCTGCAGCTCTTATTCTTGTTTGGGCTTTATTTTTCCTAAGTAAAATGCGTCTATATGAATTGCAGGTCTGTTTCTGAGTTTTTCCTACCATAAAACCTAATTTCCTTACCTGCATACATTCATTACATAAAGGTTATCTATGTATCTATGACCATCTTTGCTAGTAACTAGTAGAACAAGTTAATTTTTAGTAGGATTGTGATACATAATATGTAGATGACCTGCAATTAGTGATGTCGCAAATAGTTTGCCGGCGCGGGCGAACATATGCAATGTTCGATCCGCCCCCTATTCGTCATCATTGAGTAAACTTTGACCCTGTACCTCACAGTCAGCAGACACATTTCAGCCACTCAGCAGCAGACACTTCCTCCCAGACCTTCCCAGCTCCTGGACAGCATCCATTTTAGATTCATTCGGAGCCTGCATTCTTAGTGAGAGGAGGGACAGTGTAGCTGCTGCTGATTTAATAGGGAAATCGATAGCTAGGCTAGTGTATTCAGTGTCCACTACAGTCCTGAAGGACTCATCTGATCTCTGCTGTAAGGACAGCACCCCAAAAAGCCCTTTTTAGGGCTAGAACATCAGTCTGCTTTTTTTTTGTCCTGTGTAATCTAATTGCAGTTGCCTGCCTGTCAGTGTGTGTGTCAGGCTCACAGCGTATACTGTGCCCACTTTTCCAGTGCCACCACTCATATCTGGTGTAACAGTAGTGTACATTTAAAAAAACAACACTTTTTTGACTGTGAAATAATAGCAGACAGCTGCCAGTACCCAAGATGGCCGCCAATAAGGCAGATGGAGAGGGTTAGAGAGCTGTTTTGGGGGATCAGGGAGGTTGGGGGCTACGGGGGGGATGCTACACCACAGCATATGTAAATATGCTAAAAAAAAAAAAAAAACCTTTTATTTTAGTACTGGCAGACTTTCTGCCAGTACTTAAGATGGCAGGGGCAATTGTGGGGTGGGGGAGGGAAGGGAGCTGTTTGGGAGGGATCAGGGGGTCTGATGTGTCAGGTGGGAGGCTGATCTCTACACTAAAGCTAAAATTAACCCTGCAAGCTCCCTACAAACTACCTAATTAACCCCTTCATTGCTAACCATAATACACGTGTGATGCGCAGCAGCATTTAGCGGCCTTCTAATTACCAGAAAGCAACACCAAAGTCATATATGTCTGCTATTTCTGAACAAAGGGGATCCCAGAGAAGCATTTACAACCATGTGTGCCATAATTGCACAAGCTGTTTGTAAATGATTTCAATGAGAAACCTAAAATTGTGAAAAATTTAACTTTTTTTTTTAATTTGATCGCATTTGATCATGGGCCTAGATCAATACTTTGGGTTGTCTACTATACTACACTTAAGCTAAAATTAACTCTACAAGCTCCCTACATGCTCCCTAATTAACCCCTTCACTGCTGGGCATAAAACACGTGTGGTGCGCAGTGGCATTTAGCAGCCTTCTAATTACCAAAAAGCAACACCAATGCCATATAAGTCTGTTATTTCTGAACAAAGGGGATCCCAGAGAAGCATTTACAATCATTTATGCCATAATTGCATAAGTTGTTTGTAAATAATTTCTGTGAGAAACCTAAAGTTTGTGAAAAAGTGAACAATTTTTTTTTATTTGATCGCATTTGACGGTGAAATGGTGGCATGAAATATACCAAAATGGGCCTAGATCAATACTTTGGGGTGTCTTCTAAAAAAAAATATATACATGTCAAGTGATATTCAGGTAGGTATTCCTGACAGATATCAGGGTTCCAATGCAACTAGCGCTCATTTTGAAAAAAAGTGGTTTTGAAAGTGCTTCTTGTATTTATTTCCCTATAACTTGTCAAAAAAGCAAAGAACATGTTAACATTGGGTATTTCTAAACTCAGGACAAAATTGAGAAACTATTTAGCATTGTTGTTTTTTGGTGGTTGTAGATGTGTAACAGATTTTGGGGGTCAAAGTTAGAAAAAGTGTGTTTTTTTCCTCATATTTTATAATATTTTTAATAATAAATTATAAGATATGATAAAAATAATGGTATCTTTAGAAAGTCAATTTAGTGGCGAGAAAAATGGTATATAATATGTGTGGGTACAGTAAATGAGTAAGAGGAAAATTACAGCTAAACACAAACACCGCAGAAATGTAAAAATAGCCCTGGTCCTTAAGGGAAAGAAATTGAAAAATGGCCTTGGTCCTTAAGGGGTTAAAAAAACCCTAGAAATTTGACTGTGAAATTAAAGCAGTCAGTGGAGGGGGGCGGAATCGTGCGGGGGGAGGTCCGGAGGTGCGCATGGACGCGCGCGCGTGCTACGGGAGGGGCGGGTGCACGGGGAGGGAGCGGGTGGGAACCACTACACTACAAAAAAATTGGTGTAAAATTTTTTTAAAAAAGGAATAAAATTTAAAAAAAAAAGATCAGGCAGGTGGTGGGGGTTGGTCTGTGGGGGGGGGGGGGAAGCTACACTACAGAAAAAAAAAAAAAAAAAAAAACAGAAAAAAATCTCTTTTTTGCAAACTGGGTACTGGCAGACAGCTGCCAGTACCCAAGATGGCTGTCAATAAGGCAGATGGGGAGGGTTAGAGAGCTGTTTTGGGGGGGATCAGGGTTTGGGGCTAACACCAGTGCAACTCATATCTGGTTCTGGTGTAACAGTAGTGTACATTAAAAAAAAATAATAAAAAAAAAAATTGACTGTAATAGCAGTTAGTTGTCTGCAAGCGTGTGTCAGTCCTACAGCGTCTACTCTGCCAACTTCTGCCAGTGAACAGTGCCACTCATATCTGTTGTCACAGTAGCTTGCACGCATAGTACCACTAATTGAAAAAAAAATGACAGGCAGAGGTAGGGCCGTCCTGGTCGTGGTGCTGTGATTCCCTTTGGCCCTAGAATAATGCCCAGTGTTCAGAGGCCACGTACCCTTAACTCGAAAAGTTCTGAGGACATAGTTGACTGGCTAACACAGGACACCCAATCTTCTACAGCTTCCGCTCGGAACCTTGATGCACCATCCTCCTCCAGCTTAGCTTCGGGCACCTCTCAAGTTACCACTCGCCCGCCTGCCGCTACCATCAACACTAGCACCACAGCCGCTTCACTTGATCTGTCAGATTAGTTATTTACACATTAGTTGGAAGAAATGAGTGATGCGCAACCATTATTGCCAGAGGATGTAGATAACAGGGATATGTCTCAGTCAGGCAGCATTACACACATGGACGTACGGTGTGATGATGATGATGATGTTGTACCCGCTGCGGGAGTTTGGTCTGTCACTGTGAAGCGGGCGTAACCCTTACACTACCTGATCGATACAATATCATACCTGATGTTTTAAAGCACGTTATTCCAAACAATTTAGGAATGTTAGGTGATTTATGCCCTTTATGGATTAAAACCAGACTCTGCATCAACTATGTAATTTTCCATGGGAGTTTTGCCATGGATCCCCCTCCGGCACGCCACAGTCCAGGTGTTAGTCCCCTTGAAACATCTTTTCCATCACTATTGTGGCCAGAAAGAGTCCCTGTGGGTTTTAAAATTCGCCTGCCCATTGAAGACTATGGTGGTTTGCCCGGTTCGCCGGTTTGCGAACTTTTGCAGAAGTTCGCGTTCGCCATTCGCAAACCCAAATTTTTATGTTCGCGACATCACTACCTGCAGTAAAATATATATATCACTTGAACTTTATCTTTGAGTTTTGTCCAAACTCTTTAAGCATTGGACCAAAACTCATCATGGAGCATTTCCTAAAACATTGCATTTGGTTTTGGCTATTTTAATATACTTAATTTTCTGAACGTGCATGATTTGCTGAAAAAAAACCAAATATATGATTTGAGTAAAAAATCACAGAATGGCTTCAGTATGCGAGCACAAAATGACTGAACTAAGGGTCAAACATACATTTATTTAAGAACAGTCTAAAAACTTTTCTTTCCTAAAACAAATATTAAAATATACAAATTGAGAATAATTATTATGTTTTTAAAAATATATAACATTAAGACAATCATTTATTATTTCAAATAATAATATTGTTATGTTTACCGTTTTTAAAAGTTATCAAACTTTACTACACATGATCTATATAAACAAAAATAAGAAAAATATGAACACACCTTTAAGCCATTTTTGATCTTGTTGTTCAGCTTTCAATACCTTATTAAAAATCTCCTAGAACTAAAATATTTTGCTCAAAATACAAAAAAATACTGTGTTTGTTTAAATTATATCAGAGGGAGTAACTAGTGACTTTTTCAAGCAAAAAGCAGAATTATATGAACTTTTCAGATTTAGCATTTGGAAATCAGTATCCTGGACTGGAAAATTGTTATCCATTATAGTCGTGCCTAATAATAGATATAATGTACATATAAAGCTTAGATGTGACAAATAATCAAGTATTACCTTGTTTAACACCATCATATTTATTAAAACACTGGTCATTCTTGAGCCGTGGCTCTCTGATTCTAAGTAGCTCTATGTTACACAAGTAGCGGAGTTACTCACTGGACCAATATCCACAATGCTTCTAATCCTAATCTCATCTTTCCATGTTCTCTATGACTTTTCTGCTCTCTCTGTCCGCCCTTCTCCTAAAAATCACTGCATGTCCCTATAACAACAATCCCAACACTATCCATATCTCACCCTCCCTTCTCTCATCCCCTATGCTGTCCTCTCATGAACTACTTTGTTTCCTTAGAAACACTCCCCCCTCTAACTCTCCTGTGTCTAATCATACCTGCTCCTACAAATCTCACTCTCACCTTCTGTCACTCTCACGGCTACTACTGCTTGCTGCTGATGATGTCTCTTCTAACCCTGGCCCTGCAGCAATCACCACTCTTTCACATTTTCGCTCAATCTCCAACTGCAAAATTCTAGGTCACGCAATACCAACAATCTCATCTCCATTAACACACAGAGCCTATCCCCTCCCTTTTCTTGTGCCCTCTGGAATGCTCGCCCGTCTGTAACAAACTTACAACTGTTCAAGAACTGTTTGTTTCCAATGCTTTTAACCTTTTAGCAATTACTGAAACCTGGCTATCTTCCTCTGACACTGCTTCCATTGCTGCTCTCACACACGGTGGTCTCCACTTTAGCCACACACCTAGGTCAGGTGAGAGACACGGTGGCGGTGTTGGCATCTTACTTTCCCCCTCCTGCTCCTATCAGTACCTATCCCCGTTTCCATCTCTCTCCTTTTCTTCCTTTGAAGACCACTGCATTCGCCTATTCTCCCCCCTCTCTCTCAGAGTGGCAGTTATCTATCGCCCCCTGGACCAACTTCCCAATTCCTTGACAACTTTTCTGCCTGGCTTCCTTACTTTCTCTCTACAAATACACCTGCTCTAATCCTAGGGGACTTCAACATCCCCATTGACAACCCATCTGCCCCTGCTGCCTCTAAACTTCTCTCACTCACTAACTCCTTTGGGCTCTCACAATCCACCCAATTCCCACCCTGTCGAACGAGCCTGGAGGAAATGTCGCTCTGAACCTGACTTCATGCACTATAAGTTCATTCTTTATTCTTACACCTCTGCCCTTTGCTTAGCTAAGCAAACCTACTTCTCTTCTTTTATATCCACTCACTCTTCAAACCCTAAAAGACTCTTCTCCATTTTCAACTATCTCCTCTACCCACCTGCACCAGCCCCTCATCTGCATTCAGTGCTCAAAGCCTTGCTGTCTATTTTTTCAATAAAACACTTGCCATCCAAAGAAACATCCCAACACAAACCTGCAATCTCCCAACTCTGCTCCCAGTCACCCCCTCTGCCACTATCTGCGCCCTCCTCCCAACCACTGAGAGTGAAGTGGCTTCCCTTTTGTCTTCCTCACACCTCACTACCTGCCCACTTGACCCTATGCCTTCACATCTAATTCCTCCTCTGTCTCCCACCCTCACTCCGGCTCTTACTCACATATTCAACCTATCCCTTTCTACCGGCTCATTCCCTGCCTCCTTCAAACATGCCTCTCTTGACCCTAACTCCCCTGCAAACTACCGCCCCATATCACTGCTCCCGCTAGCTTCAAAATTCCTTGAAAAACTAGTTTTCAATCGCCTAACCAACTTCCTGTCCTCCAACTCATTGCTCGACCCCCTGCAATCTGATTTCCACCTCCAACACTCAACTGAGACTGCCCTCACCAAGGTTACTAATGATCTCCTTTCTGTTAAAAACAAAGGTTACTACTCTATACTCATCTTACTTGACCTCTCTATTGCCTTTTGACACTGTTGACCATCCCCTTCTCCTACAGACTCTCAGCTCTCTTGGTCTCTGTGACATTGCCATCTCCTGGATTCACTCTTATCTCTCTAACAGATCCTTCTCCTTCTCTTTTGCTGGTGACTCCTCCTCTCTATTGCCTCTGTCTGTTGGAGTACCTCAAGGCACTGTCCTGGGTCCTCTACTCTTCTCTATTTACACTTCTTCACTGGGTAAACTTATCAACAGCTATGGCTTCAGCTATCACCTCTATGCAGATCTACCTTTAAACCCCTGCACTCTCTCCTTCTGTCAATTCTCACATCAGCGACTGCTTATCTGGCATTGCCTCCTGGATGGCCTCTCACCACCTAAAAATAAACATGTCCAAGACCGAACTACTTCTAATTCCCCCCTCTAACTCTATTCCAGTTTCTAATTTTTCTATCACTGTTGGCGGCACCACTATCTCCCCATCACCCCAAGTCTGCTGCCTTGGAGTCACGCTTGACTCAAACTTGTCCTTCATTCCCCACATCCAACTGCTCAATTCATTCTGCCACAACCACCTACGCAATATCTCCAAAATTCGTCCGTTTCTGAGTGCTGAAACTACTAAACAGCTAATCCACTCCCTAGTAATTTCCCGACTTGACTACTGTAACAACTTACTAACTGGCCTCCCTCTCTCCCGCCTCTCTCCCCTCCAATCCATCCTAAATGCATCTGCCAGGCTAATCCACCTCTCTCAATGCTCTGTTTCTGCTGCACCTCTCGGTGAGTCCCTTCACTGGCTCCCCATTCACAGCAGAGTTAAATTCAAAATTCTTACCCTGACCTACAAAGCCCTCACCAATGCTGCCCCATCCTACCTGTCCTCTTTCATCAACAAATATACACCTGCCCGCCCCCTAAGATCCAACAATGACCTGCTTCTTGCGTCCTCTCATGCTAGACTACAGGACTTCTCTCGTGCAGCACCAACCAAGCTGTCAGACTTGCCCCTAACCTCTCCTCCTTTAAACGTTCCCTAAAGACCTTTCTGTTCAGGGAAGCTTATCACCCGACTTATTAATAAACTAAATTCACTTGACTAACAGTTGCCCTCTATCTCCTCAGTAATATCATTCTCACCTTTGCAGTCCCCACCTCCTGTTTCCCATCCTCCTACGCATCTAGATTGTAAATTCCCACGTGAATTGGGCCCTTAATCCCCCCCCCCCTGTATTTGTCTGTAAAATGTTGTCTTTTATTGTATTGTTTCTCCATTACCCATGGGCAGTGCTGTGGAATCTGTTGGAGATTTATAAATAAAGAATAATAATAATAATAATTTAATAAAACACTGGTTATATTTTAACTACATGTATTACAATTTAATTACACCAGTAAATTACACCGGTTTTCAAAAAACAACTATTGAATGTTTTAAGAGATATCATAAAACAGTCATTACTTCTGATTCTTAAAAGAAACCTCATGAAATCTTACCAATATAATTTTCAATTATATACATATAAAATAACCATTTGTCGCTTAAAATAGTGTCTCATATTACTGCATTCAGAGACAGAACAAGCTGTCATTTTATCTATGTCACTTTTAAGACAGCTCGCTAAAATTGTATTTTGAAAGTTAAAAAGCATAGTAAGTCTTCAATTATTAATCTGGCCTTTTATCACCTTTTTCTTAGTGAAAAGTGATTATAACATTTTTTCTGCAACCTTGTAAAACCTTTCAGTGAAGATGGTCTGTAAAATCAATCATCTTTAAAAAAAATCAATCATCTTTTAAAGTGATGGAAAATTGAATTGTTCCTGTATCTTTTATAAGTTCTTAATCAAATGTTAAAAAAGCAAGGAAATTCTAAACTTAAACTGCCCGCGCCCTGGGTGTTTTGCATGACATCATCAATAACATCATTGATTAAATCACACATGCCATTCTTGATGATATCATCAATGGCATCACACTTATGACATCATCAATGGCATGACTAGTGACATAGGGGCATATTTATCAATGTGCGAGCTGACATGATACGCTGTCGGCATTTATCATTGCACCAGTAGTTCTTGTGAACTGCTCTTGAAATGCCGACCCATGCAGATTTGCGGCCAATCGGCCGCTAGCAGGGGGTGTCAATCAACCCGATCATATTCGATCGGGTTGATTTCTGTCTGCGGCCTCAGAGCAGGCGGACAAGTTATGCAGCAGCGGTCTTCAGACTGCTGCTTCATAACTTCTGTTTCCGGTGAGCCTGAAGGCTTGCCAGAAAAACAATATGCTTGATAAATATGCCCCATGATCTTTAAAATCATCCTACACAAGAAATTATGGCCCAGATTATGAGTTTTGTGTTAGAGGCTGTGCTGTGCTAATGAGCATTTTTCCCTCATTGCTCACTTACATGCAGCGCTGGTATTACGAGTTTTCAGAAACCCGTCGTTAAAAGAGAAATTTTGCTCATTACAGCACTCTAATACCAGCGCTGCTTAAGTCAGCGGTGAGCTGGTCGAACATGCTCATGCACAATTTCCCCATAGGAATCAACAGAGAGAGCCGGCTGAAAGAAAAATGTCTAACACCTGCAAAAAAGCAGCGTAAAACACCTTAACGCAGCCCCATTGATTCCTATAGAGAAATAAAATTTATGTCTACACCTAACACCCTAACATGAACCCCGAGTCTAAACACCCATAATCTTACACTTATTAACCCCTAATCTGCCGCTCCAGACACTGCCGCCACCTACATTATACTTATGAACCCTAATCTGCTGCACCCAACATCGCCGATGCCTACATTATATTTATTAACCCCTAATCTGCCCCCCAATCTCGCCGCAACCTACCTACATTTATTAACCCCTAATCTGCCGCCCCCAACGTCGTTGCCACTATATTAAAGTTATTAACCCCTAAACCTAAGTCTAACCCTAACCCTTACACCCCCTAACTTAAATATAATTACAATAAATCTAAATAAATATTCCTATCATTAAATGAATTATTCCTATTTAAAACTAAATACTTACCTGTAAAATAAACCCTAAGCTAGCTACAATATAACTAATAGTTACCTTGCTAGCTTAGGGTTTATTTTTATTTTACAGGCAAGTTTGTATTTATTTTAACTAGGTAGAATAGTTATTAAATAGTTATTAACTATTTAATAACTACCTAGTTAAAATAAATACAAAAGTACCTGTAAAATAAAACCTAACCTAAGTTACACTAACACCTAACACCACACTATAATTAAATAAATTAACTAAATTAAATACACCACTACAACACTAAATTACAGAAAATAATAAACAAATTACAGATATTTAAACTAATTACACCAAATCTAATAGCCCTATTAAAATAAAAAAGCCCCCCCAAATTAAAAAAAAACCCTAGCCTAAACTAAACTATCAATAGCCCTTAAAAGGGCCTTTTGCGGGGCATTGCCCCAAAGTAATCAGCTCTTTTACCTGTAAAATAAAATACAAACAACCCCCCAACAATAAAATCCATCACCCACACAACCAACCCCCCAAATAAAATACTTTCTAAAAAAATCTAAGCTCCCCATTTCCCTGAAAAAGGCATTTGGAAGGGCATTGCTCTTAAAAGGGCAGTTAGCTCTTTTGCAGGCCCAAAGTCCCTAACCTAAAAATAAAATCCACCCAATACACCCTTGAAAAAACCTAACACTAACCCCCTGAAGATCGACTTACCGGGAGAAGTCTTCTTCCAAGCCGGGCCGAAGTCCTCAATGAAGCCGGGAGAAGTCTTCATCCAAGCCGGGCAAAGTGGTCCTCCAGATGGGCAGAAGTCTTCATCCAGACGGCATCTTCTATCTTTATCCATCCGGCGCGAAGCGGGTCCATCTTCAAGACATCCGACGCGGAGCATCCTCTTCATCCGACGACTAAAGCTGAATGAAGGTACCTTTAAGTGACATCATCCAAAATGGCATCTCTTAGATTCCGATTGGCTGATAGAATTCTATCAGCCAATCAGAATTAAGGTAGAAAAAATCCTATTGGCTGATGCAATCAGCCAAAAGGATTGAAGTTCAATCCTATTGGCTGATCCAATCAGCCAATAGGATTGAGCTCACATTCTATTGGCTTTTCCAATAAGTGTAATGTAGCTGCCACCTACATTACACTTATTAACCCCTAATCTGCCGTCCCCGACATCGCCGCCACCTACATTACACTTATTAATCCCTAATCTGCCACCCCAACGTCTCCGCCACCTACCTACACTTATTAACCCCTAATCTGCCACCCCTAACATCGCCGCCACCTACCTACATTTATTAACCCCTAATCTGCCACCCCCAACGTCGCCGCCACTATACTAAAGTTAAACCCCTAAACCTAACCCTAAATCTAACCCTAACACCCCCTACTTTAATATAATTAAAATAAATCTAATAAAAAATTCCTATCATTAACTAAATAATTCCTATTTAAAACTAAATACTTACCTATAAAATAAACCCTTAGCTTGCTACAATAAAACTAATAGTTACATTGTAGCTATCTATGGTTTAATTTTTATTTCACAGGTATGTTTGTATTTATTTTAACTAGGTAGATTAGTTATTAGATAGTTATTAACTATTTACTAGGTACCTAGCTAAAATAAATACAAATTTACATGTAAAATAAAACCTAACCTGTTTTACACTAACAACTAACCTTACACTACAATTAAATAAATTACATTAATTAAATGCAATTAACTAAATTACAAAAAACAAACAAACACTAAATTACACAAAATAAAAAAAGAAATTATCAAATATTTAAACTAATTACACCTAATCTAATAGCCCTATAAAAAAAAAAAAAAAAAAACCTAGCCTACAATAAACTACCAATAACCCTTAAAAGGGCCTTTTGTGGGGCATTGCCCCAAAGAAATCAGCTCTTTTACCTGTAAAAAATACAAACAACCCCCCCAACAGTAAAACCCACCACCCACACAACCAAGCTCCCAAATAAAATCCTAACTAAAAAACCTAAGCTCCCCATTGCCCCGACAAGGGTATTTGGATGGGCATTGCCATAAAAGGGGCATTTAGGTTTTTTTTCGGTGCCCAAAAGCCCTAATCTAAAAATAAAACCCACCCAATAATCCCTTAAAAAACTTAACACTAACCCCCGAAGATCCATTTACAGTTTTTGAAGACCCAACATCCATCTTCAACGAAGCGGCAGAAGTCCTCATCGAAGCCGGCAGAAGTCTTAATCCAAGCGGGCTGAAGTCTTCATCAAAGCCAGCAGAAGTCTTCATCTAGACGGCATCTTCTATCTTCATCTAGATGGCATCTTCTATCTTCATCCATCCAGCGCGGAGCGTCTCTATCTTCAAGCATCCTCTTCTTTCCACGGCGACTGAAAAATGAATTCTCCTTTAAGTGATGTCATCCAAGATGGCGTCCCTTGAATTCCGATTGGCTGATAGAATTCTATCAGCCAATCGGAATTAAAGGTGAAAAAATCATATTGGCTAATACAACTCAGCCAATAAGATTGAGCTTGCATTCTATTGGCTGTTCCAATCAGCCAATAGAATTTGAGCTCAATCCTATTGGCTGATTGGATCAACCAATAGGATTGAAGCTCAATCCTATTGGCTGATTGCATCAGCCAATAGGATATTTTCACCTTTAATTCCAAATCAGATTTTTCATACCTTAATTCTGATTGGCTGATCTTGGATGACATCACTTAAAGAAGAATTCATTCTTCAGTCATCGTGGGAAGAAGAGGATGCTCCGCGCCGGATGTCTTGAAGATGGAACTGCTCCGCGCCTGATGGATGAAGATAGAAGATGCCGTCTGGATGAAGACTTCTGACGGCTTGGATGAAGACTTTGGCCTGCTTGGATGAAGACTTCTGCCGGCTTCGATGAGGACTTCTGCCGCTTCGTTGAGGATGGATATTGGGTCTTCAAAAACTGTAAGTGGATTTTTGGGGGCTAGTATTAGTTTTTTTTAAGGGTTTATTGGGTGGGTTTTATTTTTAGATTAGGGCTTTTGGGCACCAAAAAAGAGCTAAATGCCCTTTTAAGGGCAATGCCCATCCAAATGCCCTTTATAGGGCAATGGGGAGCTTAGGTTTTTTAGTTAGGATTTTATTTGTGGGGTTGGTTGTGTGGGTGGTGGGTTTTACTGTTGGGGGTTGTTTGTATTTTTTTTACAGGTAAAAGAGATGATTTCTTTTGGGCAATGCCCGGAAAGTTTATTTAGGCCAGGGTTTTTTTAATTTTTTTTTGGGGGGGGGGGCTTTTTTATTTTGATAGGGCTATTAGATTAGGTATAATTAGTTTAAAGGACCAGTCAACACATTAGATTTGCATAATCAACACATGCAAGATAACAAGACAATGCAATAACACTTAGACTGAACTTCAAATGAGTAGTAGATTTTTTTATAACAAATTTCAAAGTTATGTATATTTCCACTCCCCTTGTACCATGTGATAGCAATCAGCCAATCACAAATGCATATACGTATAGTCTGTGAATTCTTGCACATGCTCAGTAGGATCTGGTGACTCAAACATTGTAAATATAAAAGACTGTGCACATTTTTTTAATGGAAGTAAATTGGAAAGTTGTTTAAAATTACATGCTGTATCTGAATCATGAAAATTTAATTTAACCTGAGTGTCCCTTTAAATATCTGATAATTTATTTTTTATTTTGTGTAATTTAGTGTGTTTTTTTTGTAATTTAGATAATTGGATTTAATTTGTGTAATTTATTTAATTGTAGTGTAAGGTTAGGTGTTAGTGTAACTCAGGTTAGGTTTTATTTTACAGGTAAATTTGTATTTATTTTAGCTATGTAGCTAGTAAATAGTTAATAACTATTTACTAACTAGTCTACCTAGTTAAAATAAATACAAGCTTGCCTGTGAAATAAAAATAAAACCTAAGATAGCTACAATGTAACTATAAGTTATATTGTAGCTAGCTTAGGGTTTATCTTACAGGTAAATGTTTAGTTTTAAATAGGAATTAGTTAGTTATTGATAGGAATTTTTTATTAGATTTATTTTAATTATATTAAAGTTAGGGGGTGTTAGGGTTATGTAATTTTATTACCTTGAATTGTTCTTAGTAGTCTATGCGGCGTAGTATAGGAGGGGGAAAGGAGGGGAAGGGGGACACAAGGGGGGAACGGACAGATGTAGCTCTATTAAAGTATATGCTGTAGGAGTGTAGAATTTTTTAGTTTGTCACATGTTTTTAGTGGCGTTCCACCTCATGAGCATCATTTCGTGGATACCAATGTTGCCTGCCCTGTAGAAGTTATATCTCTCCAAGGCAATCAAAGCGTCAACCTGATTTTTCCATAGGGTAAGATTGGGTGTTTCTTGTGATTTCCACCTTTGTGGTATTAGGATTTTAGCACTGTTGATCGTGATGTATAACAGTGAAGTCTTAGCCTCGTCTTTAAAGATATGTAAGAGATCAGCTGTCTCATTACAGTTCCGCCAACATTTACCACTAGCGTGTTTGTAGATTTTTTGTAATCTCAGAGGGGTTAAATACCATCTGGACAAGAATTTATAGTTTATCTCCTGAATTCTGGAAGAGAGCGAGTCTTTTTTATGTTAAGTAAAGATTTTGGTCCATTCTTTGATGGTTATATCCAGGCCCAAGTCTAATTGCCATTTATGGCTATAAGAAGAGTCTGGCCCTGTGTCTGACAGAATCCCATAGATGGAAGAGATTGTGTGTCGTGGAGGGTTTTTTGATGAGCATAAGGTTTCATATGCCGTTAGGGGTCGGATAATGTTTCTTTTTTGCTTATGTGAGGTTAGGTAATGAGACAGTTGCATATAAATAAACCATCTTTTTAAACATTTTTTTAAACAATGCAAATTCTGGAGTAGACTGTCCCTTTAAATGACAATTTACTTTTATTATCAAATTTACTTTGTTCTCTTGGTGTCCTTTATTAAAGAAGCAACAATGCACTGCTGGGAACTAGCTGAATATATCAGTTAAACTAATGATAAATAACATATATCTGCAGCCACAAATCAGCATTTAGTTCCCAGTAGTTTGTTGCTGCTCCTAAGCCTACCAAGCTATTCTGCTCTATCTAAATCATGAACGAACATTTGGGTTTCATCTCCCTTTAACAGGCCCGGACTGACCATAGGGCATACCAGGCAAATGCCCGGTGGGCCGCGATTACCTTGGCCCTGTCCACCATTACCACACTCACTGAGTGCTTTTAGTTAGCCCCAACTTTTTATTTATATGGCTGTGGTAGTACGGTGCAGCTGTTGGGCTGCCGGTTACCTTAGTCCCGCCCACCATTACCGCATACACATTAACTAGGCTAAAGATCAGACTGGACTTCTACTGTACTCACACACTGTATGTGTAACAGATGTGTGGGTTAAGGAGCTGAAGCACACAGAGGTGCGGTGCCGATGCAGGCCCGGCTGTTTGAAATGACATCATGACATGTGATGTGAGACTCCGTAGGGCTGCAGTGCTGGAGTTCGGCTTGCCCCAAAAATTTTGTGAGTTAGCACTGAGCTACTGCCAGTCAAATCCAGGCATAGTTGCAGGTTTGCAGTACACCTGATGTGCTGGAACCTTAGGACGCCCCATTAGGAAGGGCGCAAAGTTAGAGCAGCCGGAAATGACGCAGACTAGAGCTGTTACAGCAGTGGGCTTGTTAGGAGAGAAAAGCTGGAGATCATAGGCTGGTGGCTGATTTCCCCTTGGCTGCCTTCGGAGCTCTGCCAGTGCTACATGTTTGCCTTTAGTGGTCACTAAAAATTATACTGTAATCAAGACTGATGTGTGACACTTGTTTAAAACACAACTTTTATTTACAATAAAAAAATTGGGAAAACAAAACTGTTGAAGCAATGAAAATTGTGGACATTATCAGTTAGTTTATGTCCCCTTCCTTAAGATGCAAATTATGAGAAGTTTATTTTTACTGATAGTACAATACTGTCTGTGATTGACTATTATTTAAATATTGCAGCAAAATATCCACCTTTTCAGCAGCCTTTGATATCTTATAACCCTTACATTATTAAATCAATTAGCTAATATTACAAGTAACCAATGTAATACCATCCTGTAATATAAAAGGCCAAGTGTGTTTGTCTGAAGCTGTCGTGAGCAGTAGAGACAGCACGAGGACAAACACACCAGGCCTTCGAGTCCCTACTCCCTACCTGATCTGCGGTGCGGGCAGAAGTGAGCGTGACCGGGGCGTGAGCGGGGGACGTGGTAGGACATGAAGTGGCGGGGCCAGGCGTGAAGGTGCGGTCGTGCACGCGAGATAGAGGGGAGAGAGATAGAGAGAGAGGGGGAGAGATAGGGGGGGAGAGAGAGGGGGGAGAGAGGGGGAGAGAAAGAGAAGGGGGAGAGAGGGGGGAGAGAGAGAGGGGAGAGAGAGAGAGAGGGGGGGGGGGGGAGAGAGGGAGGAGATAGATAGGGGGGAGAGAGAGAGGGGGGAGAGAGAAAGAGAGAGGAGAGAGAGAGAGAGAGAGAGAGAGAGAGAGAGGGGAAAAGAGAGAGGGTGGTGAGAGAGAGAGAGAGAGAGAGAGAGAGGGAGAGAGATAGAGAGGAAGGAGAGAGGAAAGAGATAGAGAGGGGAGAGAGAGGGGGGAGAGAGAGATGGGGTAGAGAGAGAGGGGGAGAGAGAGGGGGGGAGAGAGAGAGAGGGGGAGATAGAGAGAGGGGGGAGATAGAGAGAGGGTGGAGAGAGAGAGGGGGAGATAGAGAGAGAGAGAGAGAGAGAGAGAGAGATGAGAGAGAGTAAAAGAGAGGGAGAGAGAGAGGGGGGAGAGAGAGAGGAGGGAGATAGAAAGGCGGAAGAGATAGAAAGGGGGTAGAGAGGGGGGGAGAGAGGGGGAGAGAAAGAGAAGGGGGAGAGAGGGGGGAGAGAGAGAGGGGAGAGAGAGAGAGGGGGGGGAGAGAGAGAGGGAGGAGATAGATAGGGGGGTGAGAGAGAGGGGGGAGAGAGAAAGAGAGAGGAGAGAGAGAGAGAGAGAGAGAGAGAGAGAGAGAGAGAGAGAGAGAGAGAGAGAGAGAGAGAGAGAGAGAGAGAGAGAGGGGAAAAGAGAGAGGGTGGTGAGAGAGAGAGAGAGAGAGAGAGAGAGAGAGAGAGAGAGAGGGAGAGAGATAGAGAGGAAGGAGAGAGGAAAGAGATAGAGAGGGGAGAGAGATAGAGGGGGGGAGAGAGAGATGGGGTAGAGAGAGAGGGGGAGAGAGAGGGGGGAGCGAGAGAGAGGGGGAGATAGAGAGAGGGGGGAGATAGAGAGAGGGTGGAGAGAGAGAGGGGGAGATAGAGAGGTGGAGATAGAGAGAGAGAGAGAGAGAGAGAGATGAGAGAGAGTAAAAGAGAGGGAGAGAGAGAGGGGGGAGAGAGAGAGGAGGGAGATAGAAAGGCGGAAGAGATAGAAAGGGGGTAGAGAGGGGGGGAGAGAGAGAGAGGGGGTGAGAGAGGGGTGAGAGAGATATGGGGGAGAGAGAGAGGGGGGGAGAGAGAGAGGGGGGAAGAGAGAGAGGGGAAGAGAGAGGGTTGGAGAGAGAGAGGGGGGAGAGTGGGGGAAGAGAGCACAAAAGAGAGGGGGAGAGCACAAAAGAGAGGGGGGAGAGAGAGCGCAAAAGAGAGGGGGAGAGAGATAGCGCAAAAGAGGGGGTGGAGAGAGAGAGTGCAAAAGAGAGGGGGGAGAGAGTGCAAAAGAAAGGGGGGAGATAGAGAGCGCAAAATAGAGGGGGAGAGAGAGAGTGCAAAAGAGAGGGGGAGAGAGATAGCGCAAAAGAGGGGGTGAAGAGAAAGAGTGCAAAAGAGAGGGGGAGAGAGTGCAAAAGAAAGGGGGGAGATAGAGAGCGCAAAATAGAGGGGGAGAGAGAGAGCGCAAAAGAGAGGGGGAGAGAGAGAGAGCTCAAAAGAGAGGGGGGAGAGAGCACAAAAGAGAGGGGGAGAGAGCGCAAAAGAGAGGGGGAGAGAGCGCAAAAGAGAGGGGGAGGGAGAGAGCGCAAGGGGTGGGACCACTGTACTGCAAAAAATGGCCCATGCGAAAGGGCTTTAGGACTAGTATATATTAATGCACCAATGAATATTTCAATTTTTACCTTTCTATCCCTTTAAATCTATACAGTTGTCTGTGCCTTTTTCCAAAATGGCAAACTATGGCTTATATCTAGATAGCTGTCTGTGCCTATTTCCAAGATGGTTACCTGTGCCTTACACTTAGATTATCTGGACCGTGTCCCTTCAAGATGGCTAACTCTGCTTACATCCTAGATAGCTATATGGGCCTTATACCTAGATGTCAGTGTAATTTAAGAAGGCTTTTTTCACCTTATTACACTGTATATCGATGTAAAAAAACATTCCCTGTCCTTTATATTAAGCAATATGTGGTTAATTCCAACAATAAAACTGGTTTCTTGTGGCCCTGGGACTATATATTTTAATTTTTTTTCATACCAACCAATTCACAAAATATACATTATACTTGTCATATTTGGTATACAGTTAAATAAGAAATGGGGGGGGGGGCTGCTTTCCCTTAATATGCCCGGGCCTATTTTTGGTCCCAGTCTGGCCCTGACCTTTAAAGTTAAAATTGAATCGAGCAAAAATACCCAGTATACTCATCATGTCCATATACAGTACAAATGGTAATTATATTGTTTAACATGATGGTTCATTTTACACACGTAAATTATTATTTTCCTTTTACACTATACAAAGGGATTAATACAAATACAACATTTACAATATTTTTTTCTAACATTTTATCACAATATTTTGCTCCATGTTTGTGCCTCACCGTCTCCTTTTGGGCCTCATATTCAAAACCTTGCCGTTTAGGTGCAATATTCTAAGAAGTCTCATCAGTACAGCGAGGCCCTTAAAAATTTTAGAAACACAAATTTTATCTTGAGAAATGGTTATGTTGTTATGTAGTGTTATTTATGTGAAACAGAGACTCCTACATAACAATATAAGGTCTAAATTAAACCATATAGATTTTGTGTGATTTATTTTCAATGCCGGTTCAATGACGTTTTTAATATCTGGCCCTCTGTGGGACATAAGTTTATAAACACAAAGCAAATTATTGTTTATCGGTTTACAATTAATTAAATGTTAATCAATAGTAGTAAACCTTGGCAGAAATTTTGGAAGCCCTAAGCAAAAAAAAACGTTCTGTATAATATGCTGAGAGTTAAGTGTTAAAAAGGAAAAAAGCTTAATGGCAACTGATAATTTATTAGCATCAACTGTAAACTTATTTTGCAGAATGAGAATTTGACAGAGGTATTCAATTCAAAGTTTTCAAACCCATTAGAAAACACTAAGCAAACTTGTTCACACAGGATATTTCTTACTTTCTTTTATTCCATCAGATTTTATTTTTTTTTCAAACGGCATACCTTAGCATTTTGAGTAGCTTTCCTTTCAGATCTCACTTGAGCAAACTGATCTCAGCTTGTTTATATCATTTTCATACACATTAAGTTGTGATGGAAACAAGCACATTTTGTTTCTTTGAGCATGTTTCTTCCTTTGAATAGCCTGCCAAGTTAATATTTAAACAGACACAAACAATTCCCGATATTCCATTAAACAATTATGAAAACACTTTTCTTTTTTTTTTTTTTTTTAAAGTTTAGATCCTGATTAGATTTATTGCAGAATAATTTACATGTTGATTGTATTGAAAGGAAAATCCCTGGCATCAGTGTCGGATACAGATATCTTCTAGCCAGGTGCAGAATTATATATATATATATATATATATATATATATATATATATATATATATATATATTTTTTTTTTTTTTTTTTAGCCAAACCAAAAGTCAACAATCCCAGAAAGTTGGGCTGTTATTTTTTTTTTTTTTTAAGTTTCAAAATGTTTATTGAAAGCAAATCAATTACATACAATCAATATGCAAAACAAAATAATTTACATCGTTGAATCGCTTGACATCTGAAATATTAAGAGGGGCATGATGGGAGGGAGTGGGGAAATAGGGGGATAGTCAAATACGGTTACAATAGATACAAGGATGAGCATATTATACAAATCAACAAATAATTCCTTATTACATCGATACATTTTTGCATAGGTTCATCAGTTCTGTGCCCTTTGAGAGCCAAGTGCTTTAGTTTGTAAATAAGATTCCCACATAGAGAGCATTTGAGCGTATATGTGTCCATATTTTTATTTTTCATATAGTAGTATTCCTCTAGTGAGAGTGTACGGTGACATTCTGATTGCCACTGTATGAGGGAGGGAATTTGATCAGATTTCCAATTCCTAGCTAGCATAATTTTAAAGCTATTCCTTAGTATGCAAAATAATTTTTTTAGATGGAGTGGGTAGTTTATTCGGGATCTTATTGAAGAGCCACACACAGGGATCAAGGGGGTAGGTACACCTAGCATTGTGCTGGCCTCCTGCGCTATCTCATTCCATGCGGGAGATATTTTACTACATTGCCACCAGATATGGGACATATGGCACTCAGCTGAACCACATCTCCAGCATTGTGCCAATTTGAGTTTGTAATTTTTTTTACACCTCTCCGGGGTTAGGCACCATCTCTGCAGAATCTTTATATTAAGTTCGATGAATTTGCAGGAGATTGAGGTTTTTTTAATGTTGTTAAAAATTTGTAAGGCATCTGTATATGTAATTTCTATACCTAATTCAGAGTTCCATCTGTCTATATAATATGGAAACGATCCGTGTGGTTGTTGTGATAAGAGTGAGTGCGTGATAGACAGTGCATGTCTGGTCGGGGTGTTTTTATGACAGAGGGATTCTAAAGATGTCATTGATCTGGTCATGTTATTTGCTTGCGGGTGGGATGTAATATAGGAGTGACATTGTCTATAGAAAAGCCAGTCCCTGAATACAAAAAACCCTGTAGAAACCAGTTCATCTATTGAGGGGGAGTGCTGTTCACTTCCCATATGATAAATCTGCAAGGATCTTAAAGGGGTACCTATAAGCTTTGGCGCTAGTGAGAGCCCTGGACGGAATTCGATGTTGTGTGTCAGGGGCGTTAGTGGGGAAAATTTGGAGGATATATTGGTGTATTCAATCAGTATTTTGTCCCATACTTTGAATGTTTCTAAAATAATTTGTGAAGGAAGCTTTAGGAATTTATCTCGGTCTTTTGGTATCCAGCATAGCTGGCCTAAGTGTGGAGTCTGGGACATGTCATGTTCTAGTTGAACCCATTAAAACACTTTTAACATTAAAACCATGCTTAAACATTAAATATTAAAAGGAATTAAGATTGCAGGTAGTTGTTTAAATGCTTATAAAATGTGAGTAAATATATTTATGGCACAAAATGACATTGAATGAGCTATTTGTAAATCTATTATTAGTTGGTTCCAGCCAGTGGAGGTTGCTTAGACTGAGAGGAAAAGTCAGTGGGGTCTAACCTAAGGAATTGCTATGGTCAGAGAAAGGTTTTAAGAGGGACTGGGCTGTAATTGTTTTTTTTTTTTATAAAAATAATAACAATAAATACAGTGAGAAGTATCAAGTCTATGTATTGGCATTAAACTGCAAGATGAATGTAAAAGTGTTTGAGTAACATGAAAGGAATTCCAGTCTGTGACAAAGGCTTGGCCAGTTCAAGAGAGAGGAATAGGAATCAACTTGTGAGAGGAACTCGGCCAATATCTGCTTATGTGAGAGGGTGAATTGCCAGAGAGAAGAAGATCCATCTTGGAGTAGAACCCAAAACAGACAGAAGGTGGTTGGATAATAAGGCCTAGGGAATGACCTGCCAAAAGAATACAAATGTTCTGGGGGGTATTTTTGGATTCTTACTCTCTAGTTGTCACTCAAGGTTGACTAGAAGCCTCTTGCCCAGATTAAAAGGGCATTACCTGGGTTGATAAGAACATTGAGTTGTATTCATTTTCTAAACTATGGCAATTTATGGGTGTCAGTGAAAAAGCTCAGCCTAATTTTTTTTAAAAAGTAAAGGGTAATTCTATACTTCTGTTTAAGATTATTGCTACATGTTTTGTCACTGTGCCATTTAAAAGTGCTGTGTAAAATGGTACTTTACAAATGAAAGAGAAAGACTTTAAATATGTCAATAATATTAATCTTATTTTATGGTAATACAATTTATCAGTTTTTCATGATGCATGCATCACACAATGGCTGGTTAGAGCATTCTTCCATAAAAATCTAGAAAAAATAACATCATAAAGGTCAAAAGACAGCCTGTAAAATCATAATTAGCGCATCTGTATTTATGTATTTACCCAACCATCAGCCATAATGTCACATTTCAGCTGTTTCTTTAAATCTCTCTACCTTATCTGGCTGCAGTTTTCCTAATAAATAGCACCTCCTCCATACAGGAAGTGCTTGGATATCATTACTGCTACCTAAGCTAAGCCTGTGGGGTAGATTTATCATAGTGTGAGCGGACATGATACAATGTAGCGTATCATGTCAGCTGCACATTGATAAATGCCGACAGCATATGCTGTCGGCATTTATCATTGCAACAGCAGTTCTTGTGAACTGCTTGTGCAATGCTGCTCCCTTCAGATTTGCGGCCAATTGGCCGCTAGAAGGGGGTGTCAATCAACCCGATCATATTTGATTGGGTTGATTTCTGCTTGTGGCCTCAGAGCAGGTGGACAAGTTATGGAACAGCGGTCTTTAGACGTAAAACTCCATATGGATAAATTGGCCCCTGTGTCTCTACTCAGAGAACCTTACTGCCTGTGTTTAAACTGTATCTTTTTTCCTCTGCAGTTTTTCAGGAGAATTAATTATTTTGCAGTTGATGCCATTTCAATGAATGCATAATTCTACCTGCCTAAAGTCCTGTTGGAATCTACTTTCTCCGTGAGTTATTTTAAAGTTTATTTACTCTTTGCCTTTTCATTACAAAACGGACGGATCTATTTTCTACTCCAGCGGATTGATCTGCCTTTAGTGTTTGCTTCCTGCTTATTCAGAATATCCTACCTGTTTAAAGTTCATTTTCCTGATACATCTAACAGTAAGCTTTGTGGGCATTATTTTATTTTTTATTTTTTGCTGCTACTCTGGACTTATTCACCATCAGTTTGTCCTGTATATACCTGTACCTTTGCTGGGACTTTAATCTCAATTATTTAAAATTGTTTGTCTCCTATGTTTGCATTAATATCAGTTCCATTTTCTTTGTCTGCCTTATTTTACTTCTGCAGCTCTTATTCTGTGTCTATAAAAATTGCAGCTCTGTTTCTAAGTTTTTCCTACCATAAAACCTAATTTCCTTACCTGCATACATTCATTACTTAAAGGTTATCTATGTATCCAAGACCATCTTTGCTAGTAACAAGTAGAACAAGTTAATTTTTAATAGGATTGTGAGATACATAATATGTAGATGACCTGCAATAAAATATATATATATATATATATATATCATTTGAACTTTAATTAAATAAATGGCCACTCTTTAAGCATTGGACCAAAACTCATCATGGAGCATTTCATAAAAAATTGCATTTGGTTTTGCTATTTTAATGTACTTAATTTTCTGAACGTGCATGATTTGCTGAAAAAAACAAAAGCAATATATGATTTGAGTAAAAATCACAGAATGGCTTCAGTATGCGAGCACAAAATGACTGAACTAAGGGTCAAACATACATCTATTTAAGAACAGTCTAAAAACTTAATTTTCTTTCCTAAAACAAATATTAAAATATACAAATTGAGAATAATTATTATGTTTAAAAAAATATATAACATTAAGACAATCATTTATTATTTCAAATCATAATATTGTTATGTTTACTGCTTTTAAAACTTATCAAACTTTACTACACATGATCTATATAAACACAAATAAGAAAAATATGAACACACTTTTAAGCCATCTCTAAAGGTAGTTCATTTCTAAAACATTTTTGATCTTGTTGTTCAGCTTTCAATACCTTATTAAAAATCTCCTAGAACTACAATATTTTGCTTAACACAAAAAAAATACTGTGTTTGTTTAAATGATATTAGGGGGAGTAACTAGTGACTTTTCAAGCAAAGCAGAATTATATGAACTTTTCAGATTTAGCCTTTGGAAATCAGTATCCTGGACTGGAAAATTGTTATCCATTATAGTCGTGCCTAATAATAGATATAATGTACATATAAAGCTTAGACGTGACAAATAAGTATTACCTTGTTCAACACCATCATATTTATTAAAACACTGGTTATATTTTAACTACATTTATTACAATTTAATTACACCAGTACATTACACCGGTTTTCAAAAAAAAATATTATTGAATGTTTTAAGACATATCATAAAATAGTCATTACTTCTGATTCTTAAAAGAAACCTCATGAAATCTTACCAATATTATTTTCAATTATATACAGATAAAATAACCATTTGTCGCTTAAAATAGTGTCTCATATTACTGCATTCAGAGACAGAACAAGCTGTCATTTTATCTATGTCACTTTTAAGACAGCTCACTAAAATTGTATATTGAAAGTTAAAAGCATAGTAAGTCTTCAATTATTAATCTGTCCTTTATCACCTTTTTGGTAGTGAAAAGTGATTATAACATTTTTTTTCTGCAACCTTGTAAAACCTTTCAGTGAAGATTGTCTGTTAAAAAATAAAATCAATCATCTTTAAAAAAATTAAAGTGATGGAAAATTGAATTGTTGCTGTATCTTTTATATATATAAGTAACACGTAATACATTATTGTTAAAGCTTTGAAATGAAGACTTTAAATGCTAAACAACATTATAAACCTACTAAAATAATCACACAACAGAGAATATATAATTAAACTAAGTTAAATGAACAAAAACATTTGCTAAACAGCATTATAAACCTAATAAAATAATCACACAACACAGACTTCACTTTCATTTTTTTGCAAACAGTTCTTTCTATGCATTCCGATCTGTACTGATTTATAGACAGGAAGATCTTGTTCCTTTGAAATCTGCTCGATAGTTCAGGTCTGGTTAAACTGATTAATTTCAGCTTGCTTGGCTTTGCTGCAACAGAAGCGTACAGCTCCACCTACTGGCTATTTTAATACATGCACTGCTTCTCAATGCTTTTCGATAGCAGTCACATGACTGGAAAAAAAGGTTGTTATTCTGAAACGGTGCAAATTGAACTGTTGTAAACCGAGGGCCACCTGTATATATATATATATATATATATATATATATATATATATATATATATATATATATATATATATATGGAACAAAAAGCGAAAAAAGTAGTAGAAGGCGCTGGACTGAGGGGGTGTAAAAGAGATATAGGTATGAATCTAATATCAATCTAGAAGGTGGAATCCCCCGGGAGCAAAAAACCAACCCTGTAGCAGCTATCCCTTAGAGGGCAGAGAAGCAATTGTGCTGGCTGAGAAAAAATAGGATTCCCCGGCTGGCACAGTGCTTATCCCCCTGTGTAAATATGTTAGTTAAGAGGCTGTGATAAGGGATATAATAGCGCTGGTTGTTAGGAGGCAATATAAAACACAATTATTATGTGTGACTGAATTCCAAATATAATACAGAATGCACAGTAAATCAACCACAATGTGAAAAAACACACTATAACATAGAGTGGAGAGCTGGATACAAAATGTCCCATATGCTGGAGCACTAATATGCTGTATATACACAGTTGTAGAATTCGAGACTTGAGATATGGGTGAAATGCAAACTTACAGAAAAGAACCTCAATCGCTGAGCAATTTTCCCGCCTGGCTGGATTAGATTGTTGTTCATTGCAGATCGTTTACACTACCATCCTGAGAGGACCCATACTAAAAGAGGCCGAGGAAAAGGGGCTCCAACTCCCTGAAGTTTCACCAATACCCGGGAAAGTAGAAGGGAAAAAGACAAGCTCGTTGTTTGAAAGTTTCCCCTATACCCTAAGGGGCCAAGCCTACCGAGAGTGATTTCCTGATGTGCTGTTGCCTTACCTCATACGATTGAGGTTCTTTTCTGTAAGTTTGCATTTCACCCATATCTCAAGTCTCGAATTCTACAACTGTGTATATACAGCATATTAGTGCTCCAGCATATGGGACATTTTGTATCCAGCTCTCCACTCTATGTTATAGTGTGTTTTTTCACATTGTGGTTGATTTACTGTGCATTCTGTATTATATTTGGAATTCAGTCACACATAATAATTGTGTTTTATATTGCCTCCTAACAACCAGCGCTATTATATCCCTTATCATGGCCTCTTAACTAACATATATATATATATATAGATATATTTATATATAATGCCTAGAGTTTAAGTTCTTAATCAAATGTTAAAAAGCAAGGAGATTCTAAACTTAAACTGCCCGCGCCCTGGGTGATTTGCATGACATCATCAATAACAACAGTGATTAAATCACACATGGCATTCTTGCTGATATCATCAATGGCATCAACTATGACATCATCAATGGCATCAGTAATGACATAGGGGCATATTTATCATTTTGCGAGCAGACATGATACAATGTCTGCATTTATCATTGCACAACAGTTCTTGTGAACTGCTGGTGCAATGCCGACCCTTGCAGATTTGCGGCCAATCGGCCGCTAGCAGGGGGTGTCAATCAACCCATCATATTCGATCGGGTTGATTTTTGTCTGCAGCCTCAGAGCAGGCATACAAGTTATGGAGCAGCGGTCTTCAGACTGCTGCTTCATAACTTCTGTTTCCGATGAGCCTGAAGGCTCGCCAGAAACAATATGCTTGATAAATATGCCCCATGATCTTTAAAATCATCCTACACAATAAATTATATTTTCTATATCATCAATGACATCACTAGTAACATTATCTATATCATCATCAATGTCATGAGTAGAGACAATACTCATAGCATCATCCTACACAAAATTATAATTTCTTAATCATAAATGAGATCACTAGTGACATCAAATAACATCAGTAAAGACATAACCCGTCATTTAATTTTCAAATCAGAAAAATTATATTTTTTAAAAGTATAGCTCACTAACAGCCACTAAAACACACAGCAATTTCTTACTACCTTTTTAACCCTGTTTTCCTCACCCTGGCAAATATCCTCATCTGTACACACAAGCATCTCCTCATTCCTCCATCTAATTTCCCTCACACACAGCCTTGCCTTCTGTGTTTCCCCATCTATCAACCACATCTACATTACACCATCACTTCATGACTCTCAGTTACCTTATTATATACCTGTAATCTGTGATCTTACCCTTCCCACATAAGTCAATTTTAACCCCCCCTTCCTTTTCTCATATGAGTCCTTCATATTCTTTCCATTAATCATGCTGTCTTTCTTCTCATTTTTTAATTGCCAGCAATTTTCAAACATTTTTAATTCAAATTCCTTTTACTTAATTAGCACTTTTAGGATATGCAGACTGAGATCTCAATATGTTTTATGCCACTTTTAGTCTATGGGATTCAGAAAACATGCAACATGCACAAGCAAACATATGCCTATGGATTTTTGGATTTTAGAGTAAAATAACTCAAAATATCTAAAAAAAATACTAATCAGACAAATTTTCCCTCAGCATAACAGTAGATCCTCACAACACAATCTATTCAAAGACCAACTTTGATAGAAATCCATGCAGCTTATTCATAGCTAAACTGGCCTGAATCTCAAATGTTAAGTCTATGGCATTTTCAACTCATACCCTTATTTTTTTCGTGTTTTTATTTTTTTATTTTTTGTTTTAAAAGTGTTTTATTGAAAGTTATTAAGTGATACAAAAAAAAGCAAACCGTTCTGTATAGCAATACAGATGACTGAGTACATGTCACAATAACATTTGTAGTAGAATTCGTTCCATACCATAAATCACAAAGAATATGTAGGAAGTCCATTAGTACAGTTAAAGTCCATGTCTTCCAGGCGGGGTTTCTCGCCTACAGTCTCTACATATTACTTAACATTTGTTGTAGGTGTATCGACTAGAGGGAAGGAATACACTGTGACATGGCATAGATAAGTAGCTGAACATTTAAGCTTATATCAAATATTAAATGCAATTGAAATATAAAAGGGATCCAGTGACCTTTCGAATGTTATTACCTTGAATTGTTATTAGTAGTCTATGCGGCATAGTATAGGAGGGGGAAAGGAGGGGAAGGGGGACACAAGGGTGCGAACGGACAGATGTAGCTCTATTAAAGTATATGCTGTAGGAGTGTAGAATTTTGTACTTTGCCACATGTTTTTAGTGGAGTTCCACCTCATGAGCATCATTTCGTGGGTGTCAATTTTGCCTGCTCTGTAGAAGTTATATCTCTCCAAGGCAAGCAAAGCGTCAACCTGATTTTTCCATAGTGTAAGATTGGGTGTTTCTTGTTATTTTCACCTTTGTGGTATTAGGATTTTAGCACTGTTGATCATGATGTATAACAGTGAAGTCTTAGCCTTGTCTTTAAAGTTTGGTAGTTTATGTAAAAGTAGAATGCTCAGGCTTACTGGAATTTGAGAGGAGAGTGTTTTGTTCATGTATTTTATTATATTTTCCAAATACATTTCTAGCTTGGGACATGACCACAAGATATGTAAGAGGTCAGCTGTCTCATTACAGCTCCGCCAACATTTACCTCTAGCGTGTTTGTAGAATTTTTTGTATTCTCAGAGGGGTTAAATACCATCTGGACAAGAATCTATAGTTCATCTCCTGAATTCTGGCAGGGACTGAGTCTTTTTTATGTTGAGTAAAGATTTTGGTCCATTCTTTGATGGTTATATCCAGGCCCAAGTCTAATTGCCATTTATGGCTATAAGAAGGAAGGGAGTCTGGCCCTGTGTCTGACAGAGTCCCATAGATGGAAGAGATTGTGTGAGCATAGGGTTTCATATGCTCTTAGGGGTCGGATGATGTTTCTTTTTTGCTTATGGGAGGTTAGGTAATGAGACAATTGCATATAAATTAACCATGAGTGGGGGATCCAATCTTCCTTTTCTAGAATTTTTTGTCTTGAGGTTACTTTGCCCTCCTCAATGATATGTTTCCAAGTGTGTGTGGGAAGCTGGGGGGGGATATATTGTAGTCTCCTTAAGGGGTGGGAGGAAAGGGAGTTCAGGGTTGTTTATTAGAGGGGATAATGGGGAGGGTCTTGAGGAGACATGAGTACTTGTTGCTAATAGTTTGTCCCATTAGAAAAATAATTCCATGAGAAGAGGGTAGTTCTTTATGGTTTTGGGTCTATGGGAGGGGTGGAGCCAACCCAACCATCCTACATTGGGTGTGTGAAGTAATTCTCTTTCTAATTGTACCCATTTCTTATTAGCTGAATTATGGCTCCAGTCTATTAGTCTCTGCCCTATTGTTGTGAGTCTGTATCTTGCTAATTCAGGTACTCCCATCCCTCCTCTGTCTCTGGTTACGTATAGTGTTTTTTTAGGGACTCTCGGCTTTGTAGTGCCCCATATGAATTGCTCTATATTTCTTTGTAGCTGGAATATGAAATCTTTTGGTAGTGGGATTGGAAGGATTTGTAAAAGATATAAAACACAAGTAGTATTTTCATCTTAATCACGTGGATTCTACCAATCCATGATAGTGGTTTATTTTTCTAGCAGGATAAATCCCTAATAATGTTATTTTGCAGAGGTTTATAGTTCACTGAAAAAAATCTTGCGTGTCTACAGTCAATAATGTCCCTAGGTATTTTAAGTGTGTGGATTGAAGGTGTAGGGGCATGTTCTTTTCATATCTTCAATAATATTGGTCGGTAATTGTAAGTATTGTCTGTAATTGTAAGAAGAATGTTGTCAGCGTACATTGCTAACTTGTATTCAGAAGTAGATGTAAAGGTACCTTTTATGTGAGGGTTAATTCTAATTTTGTGGGCCAGTATTTCAATGGATAGTGCAAAAAGGATAGGTGACAGCTGGCATCCTTGTCGGTGCAATTTTTTATGTTAAAGGGTTCTGAGAGAATTGTATTAATTGTGTTTATTATTTTTTGGAAGCTTAGTGTTTTTATTTTTTGTAATTAAGTGTTTATTATTTTTTGTAATTTTAGATTTTTTTTTATTTTTTTCGTAGTGTTAGGTTTTTTTAAATTCGTAATTTAGGTTTTTAATTGGTAGTATTTTTTATTTTATTAGAATAGTAATGTTAGGTTAATTTATAGTTTAATGTTAGGTTTATTTTTTTTTCACAGGTAAGTTTTTATTTATTTTAAGATAGTTATATTGTAATTTATAGTCAGGGGGTATTAGGTTTAGGGGTTAATAGTTTAATTTAGTGTTTTGCAATGTCAAAAGCAGTGGATTAGGGGTTAATAGCTTTTTTATAGTGCCAGTGAGGTGGGGGGTGGTGGATTAGGGATTATTAGGTTTGTTTAACAGTCGTGATGTGGGTAGGCAGCAGATTAGGGGTTAATAAGTGTAATATAGTGTTTGTGATGTGGGAGGGCGTTAATAGGTAGTTTATGGGTGTTAGTGTACTTTTTAACACTTTAGTTATGAGTTTTGTGAAACATTTTTGTTGCGCAAAATTCATAACTACTGGTCTCAGATGGCGGTATGGATTGTGTCGGTATAGTCTGTAACGTAAGCATTTTAGCCGGACCATGAAACCTGTAATACCAGTGCTATGAAAATCCCATGCAAACATGACATTTTTTTTAGTGTGAAATGGACGTTGCGTTACAGGCTAAAATGCTTGCGTTACTGGCCTTTACGCTGGTATGGCAATTTTTTCAGCGTTAAAAGCCATAACGCAAAACTCGTAATCTAGGTGATTGTTTGTTGTGTGTTTGAGTCACCTGCCAAGTTATAGAGAGATGAATAATAGTTTTAAATATGTCTGCAATTGAGATGCTATCACTTTTGACTTTTCTTGCACTGTTTTTGACACTATGTATGTGCGTTTTAAGTTGTTTGCGGCAAATTGCTCTGGCTAAGAGCTTGCCGGATTTATTCCCTTGTTCATAGTATTGTTGTAAAATGAACGCCTGTTTCTGTTGATCATGTTGTAGAAATTCATTTAATTCAGTTCTGGTTTTTCTCTGGATTCTGTTTGTGTGCATGTTCTAATGTTCGTATTTCATTCAATAGGGATTCATATCTAATTCTATGTTGTTTTGTGATAATAGCTTTGTGTTTTAAAAGCTCTTCCCCAATGACACACTTGTGTGTTTCCCAAATGTTAGTGTATGTTGTCTCTGTTTTGTCATTAATCTGAAAATCTTCTAACACTGTCTTCTCTATTTCTGAGTTGACAATTGGATGTTCTATTAAGCTGTAATCTAGTCTCCATTGAAATGGAGGCATAGTTTTTTCCGACTAATTGACCAAGCAGGAGACCGGCGCATGGTCTCACCAAGTTATTGGATGTGTGTATATTTTTTAACAAGTGTTAAGCACAACGCGTCTGTCAGTATGTAATCAATACGGGAATATTTGTTATGAAGGCGTGAGTAGAATGTGTAGTCCAACGTGGCGAGGTGCAGTATAGGCCAGGCATCAAATATAGCCAGGGAGAGAAGTTGGTTTTTGATGCTCTTGATGTCTCTCTTAGGAATAGAGAAAGAACCCCCATAAGTGTCTACGCTTGGTTTGAGAGAGACATTAAAGCCTCCCCCCACAAATAACATGCCCATCCCATGGTCTATTATTTTGTTTGACAAATGGCGCATGAATGTTTATTGCGCTTATTGGGGAAATATACATTTACTATGGTTATAGGTCTGTCATACAGCAATCCTTTTAGTATCAGAAGTCTGCCCTCAGTAGGGCCTGAAGAAAAATAAGCTGTTGGGTATTTGTGGTGTAGATATTTGGGTTCTTTTCCCTTTTAAGTGTGTCTCTTGTAGAAGTATGATTGTACTTTTTTGTTTATATAGGTCAGTACATATAATATTTCTTTTTTGTGGTGTGTTAAAACCCTTTACATATACCGTAGTGAAAGTGATAGGATGAGCACAGTCATTTTGAGACATGGTAACTACTGTGAGGTTAAGGCCAGCAAGAAGGAGGCAGAGCGTTAATGTAAAGCAGTTTATGGGCATATTGGTTATTGATGGGTGTGTGGAGTGGAGAAGGAAGGGGGAGAAGGGGAAGGGTTGGGGAGGATTAGGGGTTCTTAGTGCTACCTGCGCTTGTTTCGGTCACTGGTGGGGTATAAGGGGTAGTGAATCAAAATGTTAATCAACAATAATATTTCAATAAGAAGTCTTTACAATCTGGTGGAAACTTCAGAAATGCAAAGAAGGTTTGAAAATTAACTATACAAAAGTAGTAACAGTAACAAATATTTTGTGCTAAGGCTAAGTTAATGTAGTTATCGCATATATCTCCCCAAACTATTTGGTAGTTAGATGTTATACCAGACGATGACACTGTATTGCACACAGTATAATTGCTACCGCTATTAATTACAAAGCATAATAACTGTCACCCTAAAGGTTACATTAACTTTCAATGTTTGCAACAATATAGTAGCTACAGTATCGCTATCAAACGCTGGTTAGTATTGCTGTTTTAGACCACACACGAGTGTCTCTAGGCCATGCAAACGTGACTTCGCCAGGGCATAGGCCTCACGTTTCAGGCCTCACCTTTCAGTGACGGAAATGTGTCGGTGGGCGTGGCCTAGAGACACTTGTGTGTGGTCTAAAACAGCAATATTAACCAGCGTTTGATAGCGATACTGTAGTTACTATATTGTTGCAAACATTGAAAGTTAATGTAACCTTTAGGGTGACAGTTATTAGGCTTTGTAATTAATAGCGGTAATGATTATACTGTGTGCAATACAGTGTTATCGTCTGGTATAACATCTAACTACCAAATAGTTTGGGGAGATATATGCCATAACTATATTAACCTAGCCTTAACACATAATACATTAACCTACCAGGAATATTACTATTTGTGGAACTTAGTTAAACTCTAGTAAAAGGTATAGCAACTTTGATGTGAGACACATTTATTTATTGATTTATATAGTAACTAGTCCTAAAGCCCGTGTACACAGGCCATTTTTTGAAGGACAGCGGTCCCACCCCTTGCTCTCTCTCTATCCCCCTCTCTCTTTTGTGCTCTCTCACCCTCTCTTTTGTGCTGTCTCTCTCCCCCTCTCTTTTGTGCTGTCTCTCGCCCCCCTCTCTTTTGTGCTCTCTCCCCCATCTCTTTTGTGCTCTCTCCCCCATCTCTTTTTGTGCTGTCTCTCCCCTCTCTTTTGTGCTCTCTCCCCCTCTCTTTTGTGCTCTCCCCCCTCTCTTTTGTGCTGTCTCTCTCCCCCATCTCTTTTGTGCTGTCTCTCTCCCCCTCTCTTTTGTGCTGTCTCTCTCCCCCATCTCTTTTGTGCTGTCTCTCCCCCTCTCTTTTGTGCTGTCTCTCTCCCCCTCTCTTTTGTGCTGCCTCTCTCCCCCTTTCTTTTGTGCTGTCTGTCTCCCCCATCTATTTTGTGCTGTCTCTCCTCCCTCTCTTGTGTGCTGTTTCTCCCCCTCTCTTTTGTGCTATCTATCCCCCCTCTCTTTTGTGCTGTTTCTCTCCCCTTCTCTTTTGTGCTGTCTCTCTCCCCCTCTCTTTTGTGCTGTTTCTCCCCCTCTCTTTTGTGCTGTCTCTCTCCCCCCATCTCTTTTGTGCTGTCTCTCCCCCTCTCTTTTGTGCTGTCTCTCGCCCCCTCTCTTTTGTGCTGTCTCTCTACCCATCTCTTTTGTGCTGTCTCTCTCCCCCATCTCTTTTGTGCTGTCTCTCGCCCCTCTCTTGTGTGCTGTTTCTCTCCCCTCTCTTTTGTGCTGTCTCTCCCCCTCTCTTTTGTGCTATTTCTCTCCCCTTCTTTTTTGTGCTGTCTCTCTCCCCCTCTCTTTTGTGCTGTCTCTCTCCCCCTCTCTTTTGTGCTGTCTCTCTCCCCCATCTCTTTTGTGCTGTCTCTCCCCCTCTCTTTTGTGCTGTGTCTCCCCCCTCTTTTGTGCTGTCTCTCTCCCCCATCTCTTTTGTGCTGTCTCTCCCCCTCTCTTTTGTGCCGTCTCTCTCCCCCTCTCTTTTGTGCTGCCTCTACCCCCATCTCTTTTGTGCTGCCTCTTTCCCCCATCTCTTTTGTGCTGTCTCTCTCCCCCATCTCTTTTGTGCTGTCTCTCCCCCCCTCTCTTGTGTGCTGTTTCTCTCCCCTTCTCTTTTGTGCTGTCTCTCCCCCCTCTCTTTTGTGCTGTTTCTCTCCCCTTCTCTTTTGTGCTGTCTCCCCCCCTCTCTTTTGTGCTGTCTTTCTCCCCCTCTCTTTTGTGCTGCCTCTCTCCCCCATCTTTTTTGTGCTGTCTCTCTCCCCATCTCTTTTGTGCTGTCTCTCCCCCCTCTCTTGTTTGCTGTTTCTCTCCCCCTCTCTTGTGTGCTGTTTCTCTCCCCCTCTCTTTTGTGCTGTCTCTCCTCCCTCTCTTTTGTGCTGTTTCTCTTCCCTTCTCTTTTGTGCTGTCTCCCCCCTCTCTTTTGTGCTGTCTCTCTCCCCCTCTCTTTTATGCTGCCTCTCTCCCCCATCTCTTTTGTGCTGTCTCTCTCTCCCATCTCTTTTGTGCTGCCTCTATCCCCCATCTCTTTTGTGCTGTCTCTCTCCCCATCTCGTTTGTGCTGTCTCTCTCCCCCATCTCGTTTGTGCTGTGTCTATCCCCCTCTCTTTATCCCCCCTCTTCTGCTCTCTGTCTCCAATGTCTCGGCAGTCGTCCCCGCCCGGCAACGCCCACGTCGCACCCACCCGACCACGCCCACGCCCGGCCATGCCCACGTCCGACCTCGCCCAGCCACACCCACGACGCACCCGCCCAGCCACGCCCACTCCCCCACACGCTGACTCTGACTGCAAATGCTAGGTCAGTCAGAAAAGCCAGGTGTTTTTGTCCTCACGTGCAGTTTCTACTGCACATGACAGCTTCGGACAAACACACTTGGCCTTTTATTATATATTATATACAGGCAGGCCTTTATAGCTCAGAACAAAAAATAGCATGGCAATGGATGTAAAAAGTTTAAATTTGATTTTTATTTAGCAAATAAAATCCAACATCAAAGATCAAGAGGCCAGTGCAGCACCGGTCTTACACGTTTCAGCTTGCACCTTCCTCATTGACCATGCTGCACTGACCTTACAGCCTCATTTTAATCATGTGTGATCTAATGTTGTCACTCTATGCTAAAAAGTTAACCCCTTATATCAATCACATTCAATTCCTATAACCATTTACAAAAAGTCTACAATGTTATAGTTGTTACATAACAGAGAGTTAAAGATATATGATATCGATATTGCATACATACTAACTAATAGTTATACATATTAGTGAAATCTATATTTTGATTACCATCAATATTTATAACAGCCCAAGTTTGTTATATAAGCTTTTTAGATAGATTTCTATAGACTTATGTTCACAGATAGAGCATTTGTTCCCATTATTTATAGCATTATTTTTCGCTTGAAACCTTATGAAGGAAACAAAAAAAGTTGTATTCTACCTAAGAGCTATAGGAACTAAATGCATAGCTGATTATATCAGTAATATTATACCAACTAACATGTTAATTTTTAATGTTAAATGCATAAATTAAATGCTTTAGCAAAACATAACCTTTATAGTTTTTAATGGAAGGCTATTATAAAGTATAGATTTTTGTTTGTAGCCTAATATGACTATATCTAACCTTCAGTATATGATCAAAGTTGTCTGAGATTTTTGATATAAAGGAAACAGCTTAAATTCTCATTATTATTCCCAGAAGTTAATCAGATCAGTATACACATGAAGGCCTTGAGGCAATCTGGTTTTTAACTTAAAAATCCAGAATGCCTCTCGTTTCTGTAAAAGTTTATCTCTATTCCCTCCTCTCCAAGGTGTTTTCACATGTTCTATTACTTGCCATCTAAGGTTATCCAATTGTTCATTATGCTTATTCTTAAAATGATAAGCTACTTGTGAGTTAGGGGAAACTAACTTTACATCATAGATGTGTTCTTTGATCCTGTCTCTTGCCTCTCTGGAGGTGAGACCAACATATTGTAAATTACATTGTATACATGTTACTAGATATACTTCGTATGTACTACGGCAATTAGTACAAGAACTAATGTCAAAAACCCTTTGTGTGGCAGTCGACTGTAAATGCTTCCCTACCTGAGTATAGGTGCAAGCTCTACAACTGTTTTTAATTTAGTTAATTTATTTAATTGTAGTGTAGTGTTAGGTGTAGTGTTAGGTGTTATTGTAACTTAGGTTAGGTTTTATTTTACAGGTCAATTTGTATTTATTTTAGCTAGGTAGTTATTAAATAGTTAATAACTATTTAATAACTATTCTACCTAGTTAAAATAAATACAAACTTACCTGTAAAATACAAATAAACCCTAAGCTAGCTACAATGTAACTATTAGTTATATTGTAGCTAGCTTAGAGTTTATTTTATAGGTAAGTATTTAGTTTTAAATAGGAATAATGTAGTTAATTATAGTAATTTTCTTTAGATTTATTTAAATTATATTTAAGTTAGGGGGTGTTAGGGTTAGGGTTAGACTTAGATTTAGGGGTTAATACATTTAATATAGTGGCGGCGACATTGGGGACGGCAGATTAGCGGTTAATAAGTATAATGTAAGTGTCGGCGATGTTAGGGGCGGCAGATTAGGGGTTAATAATATTTAACTAGTGTTTGTGATGTGGGAGTGCGGCGGTTTAGGGGTTAATATGTTTATTCTAGTGGCGGCGATTTCCGGAGCAGCAGATTAGGGGTTAAAAAATGTATTATAGTGTTTGCGATGCGGGAGGGCTTCGGTTTAGGGGTTAATAGGTAGTTTATGGGTGTTAGTGTAGTTTTTAGCACTTTAATTATACTGTAAGTTTTATGCTACGGCGTTGTAGTGTAAAACTCATAACTACTGACTTTAGAATGCGTTACGGATCTTGGAGGTAGAGGGTGTACCGCTCACTTTTTGGCCTCCCAGGACAGACTTGTAATACCAGCGCTATGGAAGTCCCATAGAAAAAAAGGGTTTACAAAGTTTACGTAAGTCGTTTTTGGTAAGGCCAGAGAAGTGTGCTGTACCCCTAAACCTGCAAGACTCGTAATAGCAGCGGTAGTGAAAAAGCAGCGTTAGGACCTGTTAACGCTGCTTTTTCAGCTTAACACAAGACTCGTAATCTAGTCGTCATTTTTTTGCTTCAAATACTGTTTTAACACAGTGATCCCTTAACAGGACTATTGCAGCAACACAGAAACCATTCACTAGACAGCCTGTTTCATTCTTTTAGAACTCGTCAGTAGGAGATAGATTTCTGGTTGCTGCTTAGGTAAAGCAAATTTCAGGGTTAAATCAAAATTCATTAAAATTATGGGGAAGATAAAAATCTGAGATTAAAATCCTCCATGTCTCAAAAGTTAATCAATACAAATTTTTGCATAGAAAATTAGCACATCTAGGCAAGTTCACTGCTTGCTTTTTCCTCAGTAAAACTCCACATACATTGTTTCCAATGCACAAGAGGATTCTGGGTAAGATATACAAATTAGATATGCAAAATCTCAGTTTTTTTGCTTCAAATACTGTTTTTGAAGCAAAAAAACTGAGATTTTGCAATGTATGTGGAGTTTTACTGGGGAAAACGCAAGCAGGGAACTTGCCTAAATGTGCTAATTTTCTATGCAAAAAATTGTATTGATTATATATATATATATATATATATATATATATATATATATATATATATATATATATATATATATATATATATATATAAATACAGTATGCAGACCACACTCACTGGATTTCAGACAAACTTTCCTTCCTCAGATTATCCTCAAAACGTCACCAGAATAAAGAAATACTGAAGTTTGTTTGAAATCCGACGAGTGAGGTTTGTATACTTTCTTTTTTTTTTATTTCTATTTCTTTATTGAATGATTAACAAGATTACAGGCATAAATATGCATATTGCAAATATCATATGATTAGTACAGTACCTGTTTAGTTTGAGTTTAACATAGAAAGTTTATGAACTTTAGCATAAAAATTAATAAAATTCAAACAAACAATATAATAACTGATGTGTGCTCATTTCTTAATCTGTGAATGTCCAATGAGTTCTTATTGTCCTGGAAATACTATTAGAGCATTGTTCATCTAGGTTTTTTTTTTCTCCAACTTTAGTCACTATTATGTCTCTTGGACCCTCCTCATGGGTTTTGCGGTGAAAATTTTATAGCAATTTCTGTAATTACCTTATAACATTTCAATTATATCTACTAGCTCAGGGGTCAGCAACCTTCGGCTCCCAGATGTTTTGGAACTACATTACCCATGATGCTGAGACACTCTTTAGGCTATCTGAGCATCATGGGAAATGCAGCTACAAAACATTTTTTTGTCCCCAACTCTGAGACGGGGGTATGATAAGAGGGTTTAGTACCTGGCAAGGGAGTTTATGCGGGGAATCTAAATGGTATCGGTGTACGAGATGTATAAACCTCTCAGGACTGCACCACTTCAGATGATAAAACAGACTAGGCTGGCAGAAAAAAGGGGGATAATGGGCCGTCTATTTGTCGCTCTCTGGGATAGGGTGTCTTGGTGATGAGTGTGTAGCTTCCTACCACCAAAATGTTATGTCTAGAAACCTGTCTAGTTTCCTACATTTAATAAAACCATACTTCTCCAAGGTCAGTAGGTCTGCAACTTTGTCTACCCACATTTTGTTTGTCAAAATATTTTGTGACTTCCATGTAGCTGCTTTCAGTGACTTTGCACTGCTTAGTCCTATTTGTAGTAGGTTAAGTAGTAGTTTACATAGAAACTTCGGTAGATCATTAAGTAAAACTATTCTAGGCATTAGATTAAAGTCTGTCGTTATAATATTTGAAAGTATGTTTCTATCACTTGCCATAATGGTCTTAATATTTCGCATTGCCACCACATGTGGAGGTAACTTACCTTAGTGTTACATCCCCTCCGGTACTTATCATTTGCTTTGGGGAATGTAGTGCTTTCAGGGGTGAGATACCACCTCATCAGATCCTTAAAATTTAATTCTAGTAATCGCGGGGACATTGATGAGCTTTTAGTGTTCCTAAAGATCCTATCCCAGTCATTTTTGTCCAATGTTAGTCCTATGTCCTTGTGACATCTAGAGGTGTAAACAGGGATTTGGGTTGTGTGTTCTACTTGTAGGATTTTTTATGAAATTTTTTTTTTTTTTTAAATCGGTTTTATAGGGGAAAGTGCTGTATACTTTCAACTTATAACCCCCCACCGTCACACTGGTTGTTGTCTTTTTTTTATTTAGTGAGGGAGTGTAGTTCCTAATATATATATATATATATATATATATATATATATATATATATATATATATATATATATATATATATATATATATATATATATATATATATATATATATATATATATATATATATATATATATAGGGCTTGGAATTTCCACTAGACCTGGATAAGTAAGGAATTGAGGGTGATGAGCAAAAATTTTTACTTTTTCCTATCTTTAACATTGAGTGGACTAGCAACATTTCCCCCTGTACTAGTAGCAATATTTCCCCCCCCCCCCTGTGTCTCCAAACTATATGTCTCTTTAATCCTATTCAATATCTTAAGTTCATTAACCAATGTTGATGAGTACAAAAGAAAGGAATCCACTAGAGACTAAGATGATAAACAGAAATATTTGGACACTAACTCACAAGGATTTTGTGAATTATGGTTAACTAGTCTATTTTTTGTAGTACAGCAGTCCCACCCACCAGTCTATCTCTATACCCCCTCTCTTATGTGCTCTCTCTCCTCCTCTCGTATGCGTTCTCTCCACTTGTCTTTTGCACTCTCTCTCTCCCCCTCTCTTTTGCTCTCTCTCACCCCTCTCGTATGTGCTCTCTCACCCCCCTCTCTTAAGCACTCTCTCTCCCCCCCTCTCTTATGTGCTCTCTCTCCCCTCTCTCTTATGCGCTCTCTCTCTCCCCTCTCTTATGCACTCTCTCCCCCTCTCTTTTGCTCTCTCTCCCCCTCTTTTTGCTCTCTCTCCCCCTTTCTTGCTCTCCCCCCCCTTTTTTTGCTGTCTCTCCCATCTCTTTTGCTCTCTCCCCTCTCTTTTGCTCTCTTTCTCCTCCCTCTTTTTTACTCTCTCTCTCTCCCCCCCTCACTTTTGCTCTCTTTCTCTCTCTCCCTCCCCCCTCTCTCTTGCTCTCTCCCCTCCCTCTCTTTTGCTCTCCCCCTCTCTTTTGCTTTATCTACCCCCTCTCTTTTTCTCTCTCTTTCCCCTTGTTTTTGCTCTCTTTCTCTGCCCCCTCTCTCTCTCTCTTTCCCCTCTCTATTTTGCTCTCTCTCACCCTCTCTTTTGTTCTCTCCCCCTCTCTTTTGTCCTCTTTCTCTCCCCCCTCTTTTTGCTCTCCCCCCTCTTTTTGCTCTCCCCCTCTCTTTTGCTCTCTCTCCCCCTCTCTTTTGCTCTCTCTCCCCCTCTCTTTTGCTCTCTCTCCCCCCTCTTTTTATTCTCTCTCTCCCCCTCTTTTTCTCTCTCCCCCTCTTTTGCTCTCTCTCTCCCCCCCTTCTGCACTCTCCCCCCCCCCTTTTGCACTCTCTCTTCCCTCACTTTTGTTCTCTCTCTCTCCCCCCTCTTTTGCACTCTCTCCCCTCTCTTTTGCTCTCTCTCCCCTCTATTTTGCTCTCTCTCCCCCTCTCTTTTGCTCTCTCTCCCCCCTCTCTTTTACTCTCTCTCTCTCCTCTTTTGCTCTCTCTCCCTCCTCTTTTGCTCTCTCTCCCCCCTTTTTGTTCTCTTTATCCCCGCTCTTTTGTGCTCTCCCCTCCCTCACTTTTGTTCTCACTATCTCCCTCTTTTGCTCTCTCTCCCCTCTATTTTGCTCTCTCTCCCCTCTCTTTTACTTTCTCTCCCCTCTCTTTTGCTCTTTCTCTCTCCCCCCTCTTTTGCTCTCTCTCTCCCCCTCTTTTGCTCTCTGTTCCTCCTCTCTTTTGCTCTCTCTCTCCCCTCTTTTGCTCTCTCTCCCTCCTCTTTTGCTCTCTCTCCTCCCTCTTTTTCTCTCTCTCCCCCTCTTTTGTTCTCTCTCACCCTCCTCTTTTGCACTATCTCCCCTCTCTTTTGCTCTCTCTTCCCTCTTGTTTGCTCTCTCTCCCCCCTCTTTTGCTCCCTCCCCCCTTTTTTGCTTTCTCCGCCCTCTTTTGCGCTCTCTCCTCCTCTTTTGCGCTCTCTCAGGCCACGCCTGACCATGCCCACCTGATCCATTTCCATGGGCCACGTCCCATCACGGCACTCCCGCCAACCATGCCCCCTCGTCACAGCCGCTTTGCCCGACCCTGCTCCAGTCTCGCCCACCCGACCCGTTCCCGTCTAGCCACGCCCCATCACTGCACTCCCACTGGCCATGCCCCCTCATCATGGGCGCTCTTCCCAATTATGCCCCCAGCTACATCCCCCCACAACGGCCACTTCCGTACACCCTCCTTGCTCTGCTGTCAGATCCTAAAGGCCAGGTATATTTGTCATTGTGCAGTCTCTACTGCACATGACTGCATCGGACAAACATACTTGGCCTTTTATTATATATGATTCTCTAGCAGTCTAAATGTAAATTTCTAATACAATACCAGCATCAACAAAATATTTTTGGGCACAGGCTTCTAGATATATAGACAACAAAACATAATTTACTGTATTTTGATAACAAATTATTTTTTTATCTTTATAGATGCCAATTTCCCCAACTAATTAAAAGAAAATGCACTGATTGTATAATAGGTCAATACATTTTATTTAACCCAAAAGTTTTCTTGCATCATGATTGAGCAGTATATGAAGGTATCTAATATGCATGATGTAGTATTTGCTTTGCTACATAATAAGTAGAAATTATCCTTACCAATTGAGTGATCAGTTCCTATAGGACTTGGGGTTAAGCCTCCCTAATTTAGAGAACTATCCATTTTGATACATTTTAATTATTTTTAAATCATCCAAAATATGAATGTTTATCTTACTAAAACTAGAATATTAATTATTTTTAAATCATCCAAAATCCAAAATATGAATCTTTATCTTACTAAAACTAACCACCAGGTATCGAGTTAATGGTAGCATCAAACTTAAATCTCACAATACAATAGGGTACTAATCTCAATACTAATTAAACAAAAAAAAATAAGTAGCATTACAAAGTGTAGGATATTTTTTTTTTTACTTATCCAAAATACTAATGATATGTCAAAACAAATCATACATAAAAAATGTTTATTGAATCAAATATAATTTTAAAACATACCTAAAAACAATTCTGTCAAGCATGTCTTAAAAAGTCAAATAAACATGGAATTCAGAGAAGACAGACTATTTTGAAGAAGTAGGTTTTGTTCAATCTTCTGTAGTTATCAAGACATTTAGCTGAAGATAGATATTACTGGAGTGCTAGGAGGTACTGGGCAGTTGTGTTTATATAGTGTTTGGAGAACTGGTGTGGTTATATATTTTGCAGCTGAGAAAGTCTTCATACGGTTCTATAATCTTAGGTGTTGTCCAAGGGATTCACCTAATGTAGAGAACAGCATTAGTTAATTTAAAATGGTGGATCATTTATAATTCATCTATATATTAACAGATTACAGTAAACTGTAACAGATTGCTATGGCTACCATATACCTTCCCATAGTGAAGCACAATCCTGTGACCAATGCATATGGAATTTTGTTTGAATTTTTTGGCACCATGATTTTGATCCTTGAGTCACAATTAATTGTTATTGTGTTGCTGAAATTTACTGATGTCAAAAATTATTAACATTCTTTTTCAAACATATTTTAAGCTCTCAGTGATCATTTAGTGAAGGTAATACAAACCTTAACAAGTAGTAATTGTGAGACCAAATAATATTAAGGCACAATAAAAAAATGTATCTTTCAAACATCAAACAGCGCTTGTTACCTTAGCAGAGAAAACAATCTCTATCTTAAATAGTGATAATTATAAATAAAAAATAAACAATATACTGAAATATTGTAATAATAGTGAAAATCAGAATACACAATAAACCAAGAGGAAAAAAAAATATATAACTAAACTCATACAATGGTGATATTAAATTGGCCACAGTCATGAACACTCTTATGAATAAGCAGTGCAAAAAATCTCACCACAGACCAAAATGATTCCAAAGTAATGTGATTGAATTTCCAAGAGATAGGTTACAGCTGTTTCCTTCGAGGCACCCGGAGTAGGATAGAATCCAACAGTATCTGTAGAGAAATAAAGCACAACCAGAATCAAGTGCAGTGTATTATAAATAGACACACAACACTACTATGTTACACTTAAAAGTTAGACGATCTTTAATGCACATCAAATAATTCAAACAATCCATGCAGCAAGTCAAAAAGAAGTTTAAAATTTCAAATCCCAGTAAGTCTATTTAATGTCAGCAGACCTCCACCAGCGTGACTCAATCCTAAATGTTCGCAGCATACGTCCTCCCATTTCATGTGTGACTGCAGCTAGAAGCGTGTATCCTGATGGCTGATGCTTGGAGGTGAATGCGGAGAAGTTCTTCTACTGGTGCTTGGATATACCAAATCTAGCCTCAATGCGTTTCTACCGCCACCGTGCAGCCTTTCTCAAGAGGAAGTGTGTCCCATGATGAGCACCAAATTCCTTATGTAGATGCCAGTCTATTCTTATTGGTTAGAGAGCACTCCAATCACCTAAATTCATGTTAATTCGGCCAAGCAAATTAATCTGACTTAAAAGACAACTACAAACATGACATTAATACTAAACATCAATATGTATGATCATCGCAATACAAAACCTTAATTGTAATTATTGATGACATTGAAATTCTAATGTTCGTGTGGGTAAACTAAAAAAAATTTAGGACAATATGCTCACTAATAAAATTCATACTCAAATATAAATAGATTTAAATTTGTTTACATTTTTTAAAAAAACTTTATTATTTAAAACTTTGATAATTTGATAATGACAAGCCCTCCTTTCATTGAGAATTAACATGGATATTGTTAACATCAATCCATGATAAATGGTCAGAAACAGATAGTCAGACTTTCATTTCATTACAAACTACTTAATATTTATAAAAATCTATCTCTCTCTCTCATTCCCCCAAATGGCTTTGAAAGAGAATAATAATAGTAGTAGCAAAGAATATTTAAAGTTCATAACATGCCGGGGGCGGAGCTAGCCTGTGAACTGAATGGCTGCAGCCTTACTGAGCTCCTGAAAATTTTTCAAGTTTAGTGTGAATATAGTGTCTAAAATTGGGAAAGTTGCTATCTCTATAATTGCTAAGAATACTAAGAATACTCTGAAAACATTCTAATGCAAGAGAATGAGCAGGCTTCGGCACTAACACAATATCAGCGGTGTTCAGCTTAAGAGGTGATCTATAAAACGGAACCCAGACTTGCGGTGACAACCTCAAAGATTTCAAAGACCTACCTATCCCTCTAACTACAGAAGGTGCAGCCGATTATAGGAGTCCCGGTGAGCAGATAACACAACTAGAAAATCCAGACGGCAACTAAATCACAGCCTTCATCTAGCAGAACAAAGAGCGCGAAAAGCGCCATTGCTTAGTGACGTCACTAAGGAGAAGCCAAAGTGAAGGCACCCGCCGGAGCTGCAAGTTAATCGGAGCGCTCGACATAGCGGGTAAGATCGAATAAGGACCCGGACATCTCCACATGCCACTTGACTGAGCAATTAGACTTTCAATAAGGCAGACCTTATCGGGCAATCTTCCTCACACAGCAAACCACGCTGCCTGTTCCGGAGGGTCGGGGCTCCGCTCCGGAACAAAGGTAGCGCTTAACAAGTAACTGCTGTCTATTATAAACTGTCAGACCCACACAATAAAAAATAAAAACAAAAAAACAAACAGAAAAAGTTTTATTTGACAGTGCTAGCTCTGTAATTACTAAGCTCTCCTGTGTCATAAGAAGATCAAGAAACCAGGCCTTATACAAGTATTTACCTGACATCTGTATCTGATCCTCCAGCCTCCATTGAATAAAAACAACTTAATACCAGATTCCCCTTAATATTTGTATGCCACTAGCTCCCACAGGACAAACACAGTCCAGGTGGTTTTCTCTTATCCTGTAAGCCCACGCCATACATATTGTCTAAGAAGGGGAAATAGGCAGAGATCAACACACCAGCTAATCATAAAAATCACCTGGATAAAGTTAGTATCATACTATTCCCTACTCTGGAGCCTATACATAACACAGAGTTTTGTGTCCAAGGGCTAGACAACCACAACAACACCAACTCCTGTGACACTCAGCTGAGAACCCCAAACTTGTAGGAGCACTCCAGAACATTTGTTCCTTAACATTCTCAAAATCCATTTACTCCACTACAGAAGAATAGAGGATAGAAACAAAGAAAGTTCTTTATCCTCATCAACCACTGAATAGTAACAGTAACTCGTTAAGCCTAGACTCCCTCCCTCCCTTTCCCGCTGCCCCTAGTGACAGCGGGTCATACCCCACTCCCCTCTCACACTTCGCCCAATAGGGGGCACTCCCTTGGGAGGGGGTCACATACAGGCCCTAAGTTGCAAACACTTAACCATTCACTTTAATAGACTTAATTCAGAAATATAATGTCAAGCTAAAGCTGCCCCACCTGGAGTAGGGGATCTCGTGCCCTCCAGGCAAACTAACACAGGGGTCATTATCAAGCAGCTTGTTATTTTGCCCGTTAGGATTGGGCGGCAGGGCCTCTGAATTTTTAGATTTAATATGGCAAATATAATGAGGAAAAAACAAAAGTCCCAAAAAAAACCTTAAGAGAACTCTGACAGACCATTTCCACAGCAAACTTACTTCTGAAGCTGAAAATTCGGAGGATGACTCCAGAGACTCAACAACTTCACTTGCTAGACAACCTAAGTCGGACATCTCTCGCAGAGAAGGTTCCTCCCTCTCGCAATCAACTTTTTTAGACGCCATCCAGGTCCTCTCTGACAAAATGGACACACATTATAACTCCCTCCACCAAGAACTGAGACAATCAGTAACCAAACTGAAACGAGATGTGTCTGCAATAAGTGAACGCACTGAAAACCTCGAAAAGAAACATGCAGACCTCTATTTAGACCACTCTAACCTACTTGATTATTCACAAAATCTAGCACTCCAGATCACAGACCTGGAAGGCAAATTGGCAGATTTAGAAGACAGGACACGTCGCAACAATCTGAGAATCAGAGGGATTCCAGAATCAGTCACCCCAGCCGACTTACCAGGATACCTACAAGGGCTATTCAAAGAGATTCTAGATACGCTTCAACCACAAGAAATAACCATCGACAGAGCTCATAGAGCTACAAGACCTCGGAACTCCTCAGCAGACAGCCCAAGAGATGTCATTCTCAGATTGCACTACTTCTCAGCCAAAGAAAAAATACTTAGAGCCTCATTCACGAACAAAGATTTGAATGATCCCTACCAAAACCTACAGATCTTCCCTGATCTATCTCAGCACACTCTTTCAAAGAGAAGATCCTTTCAACAGTTAACGCTAGTCTTACGCCAACACAACATCAAGTACAGGTGGGGTTTTCCTGTGAAAATCTTCCTCCAACACCAAGATAGATCGTATACAATCTCCACCCCCGAACAAGGCATGAAACTCCTTCTCGCTTTGGATCTTAACCTGCCACAGAAAACCAGAAACTCTCAAGTGAACCCTTCGAAACCACTTAATGCTGCAGCACCAGTTTGGAATCAGCGCCCTTCCTCACCAAATGACTAAGCCATGTAAAGTCACACCCCATGAAACAGAACAAAAGTGTTATTCTTCATGAGATACTTGAGCTCACACACGGGTACACATCTTACTCCCTTTAAGCTCAAATTCTCAAACCCACCCTTGTCCAATGCCCAGACAAGAATTCCAAGACCTACATTTCAAGTAGGCATGAGTTAACAGATTTAATACATAACTGTATTTTCCTATTTGTTTTTCCTCCCATATTCCTAGTGTAAGGACAAAATTTATACCTTTCTTTTACCTACTAATGACTGCATGATCAAACACGCTTTACTAGACGAATCATCGTTCAAGAAGGACCCACTCCAAGACCCCACATCTAGCCGGGAGGCTAGCAGGTGATCTTATTTTTATGATGAGAACTATATGGTTTATTATTTACAAAGCAATGTTTCTTATTCCTACAGCGGACCATAAGTATTTGTTAGATAGATAAACCAATGTGACCTTAATCCATCTGAGAATAGACACACTGTGTTTTAATGTTATCATTTTTATTTCTGTGTTTTCTCTCTGATTTTCATGTTATAGTTACAAAGCAGAAATGTTTTATTCATTGGTTTACATGTTTTTCCTCAGCCTTGTTATTGTGTTCTTATGTTGTTATATGTAGGGATACATCGGTAAAAAAAAAAAAAAAGGTTTTCATACTCTACCCCCTCTCTTGGTTATAGTTCCCAGGGTGAGGTTTTCCAAACACTCCATATCCTCACACCTCTCTATCTCTCAAACATTGAATTATGTACCTACCCATTCTACATTTTCTTTCCTATTCGCAGGACCTTAACACATTATGTAATCCCCTTCATTTAGATAACTAACACCTGAACATAAGTATACAGACATAATACTCCAGAACCTTAATACACGCCGTAAAAAGGATAAGAATTTCACCCAACAACCTTCACTCATACCCCACAAATTAGATGACACACTCTACAACTTGTAGACATTGGACATCCCTTAAACAAGTTGATACATTTCAACTTCGCTTAACGAAATAGAGCCTGTAGTACTCAAATACACTTTTATCTTTAGACCCTGGAGGATATTGGGATCCCGACTCCCCAGAGTCGTTCCTTAAACCCTCTTACTAATATCCTGCACGGTCCTTTAAGGACACCACAACCAACACTAGGCAGCTCCGCTCCCCCCCCCCAGGTACGGGATAGCTGCCTACGGGTTCTTTACCCACTTTCTTAATTCAAGCGGCTCTTGCCCGCTGTACTCTTTTACCTCTTCTCCTTTTCCCCACTACCTACAACTCAGTCGATACCATTCACTAATAATACATATTAAGAGACATACTCAGAGACCATCACAACAGACACTCGGAAGCATAACCCTATACTCCTGCCTCCCTCTATCCCCGACCATCTCCCTACTGACTAGTCCTTATTGACCATGGAGTCCCTACATGTTGTCTCTTTGAATGTTAAAGGCCTCAACTCACCAACGAAATGCAGCCTCCTTCTCAACTACCTACAAAAAAATAAAGTGAGCATTGCCTTACTACAAGAAACCCACTGGACACTTACGTCACATATTCTCCGCACAACTAAGAAATTCCCAGTTGTCCTAGAAGCTTCATTCACAACAAAATCTAGGGGAGTAGCGATTTTTCTAAGTAAGGATGTAGAGTTTACACCCATCCACATCGAAATAGACACTCAAGCCAGGTACATTATAGTTGTATGTAAGATTAATTCCCAGCTGACTACTATTGCAAATATATACACCCCGAATAACAGACAACTGCGTTTTCTCACTAAAACTCTACACCTACTATCAGAGATAAGACAAGGGGAACTAATCTTAGGTGGCGATTTCAACCTTGTATGGGACCAATATGTTGATAGACTAGGCCCCAAGATCTCCACAATAGACAGATCAGTCTCTTCCCTATCCAAAGCATTTAGATCCTTAATTTGTCAATATGATCTATACGATGTATGGAGATCTTTGCATCCTCAGGGAAAAGACTACACATTTTACTCCACTCCCCACAAATCACACACTCGAATAGATTATTTTTTTGTTCCCGCCAAATTACTAGACAAAGCATCACAAGTGAAAATAGACCCAGTTTCATGGTCAGATCACGATGCCCTACATATGACACTAGACGCTCGCCCCTTACCACCTATAGGCCCGACTTGGAGACTGAGAGACTATCTATTAACAGACCCACTCACCAAAGTAGCAATACAAGAAATAATTACAAACTTCCTCGAGAAAAACGACAACTCCCAAACCTCTGATGAAAACATATGGGCCACACTTAAAGCTGTATTAAGAGGGCACCTACTTGACATGGAGGCTGACTCCAAACGAAAGAGAGGGGCTACCCTTTCCTCTTTGGTTACCCAAGCTAGAATACTGAGAGAACAGTTAACCAAGTCATATTCCATTACCGCTAACGACAAGCTACAAGAGGTTAACAAGAAAATACTTGACGCTGAACTTCAAAGGACACATAACACCTTAGAGAAATTCAAAAAATGATATTACCATTTTGGTAATAAAGCCACATCCCTGCTAGCCAAGAAATTACGCCACCGTTCTGCACAATCTAGGATACTAACTATCAAAAATGAACATGGCCAACCCGTCTCAGCCCCTAAAGATATAGACAAAGTCTTCAAAGACTTCTACCAGTCACTATACAACATTGAGGCAGATAACTCTAAACCCCATACCTCCCTGACAGACACATCTACCTTCCTTGTGAACCTTCACCTTCCTTCCCTAGACCCAATGCTCACTCCCCTTTTAACAGCCCAGATAACCACACAAGAGGTCATCAGTGTCATCAAATCACTAAAACTTGGGAGGTCCCCAGGCCCGGACGGCTATACAGCCCGCTTTTATAAAGCCTTTCAAGGGATACTAGCCCCCTTACTTTGTAGAACCTTCCGAGAAGTAATGCAAAAAGGTTCATTTAAAGCGGAATTCCTCGAAGCAGGGATTATCACTATTCTCAAACCAGGGAAAAACCCGGAACTTTGCGGCAGTTACAGACCTATCTCCCTCCTTAACCTAGACATTAAACTGTATGCCAAAATTTTGGCTAACAGAATGTCGAAAGTAATCCCCACTATCATACATCCGGACCAGGTGGGATTTATTCCGGATAGAGAAGGCCCAGACGCCACAAGACAAATTTTAGACATACTTAACTTAGCGTCAAGGGGCGGGGCCCAATTCGTGGCCTTGTCCTTGGACGCGGAAAAGGCCTTAGATAGGGTCCGGTGGAGATATCTTTGGGAGACGTTAAGGGTTTTTAAGTTTCCGGACCCTTTAATTAAAGCCATTCAGGCTTTATATTCCCACTCCACTGCCCAAATAAGAGGCACAGGCTTCCAATCAGACACTCTCACCATCACTAATGGCACTCGGCAGGGCTGCCCCCTTTCCCCACTGCTCTTCGCCATAGCCATAGAACCTCTAGCACAAGCAATTAGGATAGACCCCTCGGTTAAAGGTCAGGAAACCAATAATCATACACACAAAATTTCACTTTACGCGGATGACATCACCCTTTTTGTAACTTCCCCAGTAGAATCCTTATCAGCAGTCTTCAAAATCATTGAAACATTTAGCCCCATAAGCTTCTACAAGCTAAACATAGATAAGACAGAAGCATTGCCAATTAACATTTCGCCTCAGACACTTAAAATCTTACAAAACCACTACAAATTTAATTGGAGATCTGATTCAGTTAAAGTTTTAGGAGTTCACTTAACTCCAGACCCTGCCTCCACTATACACAAAAACTTCTCTGAACGACTCCTAGAATTCCACAAATTACTAGGTTCCTGGGAATACAAAGAAATCTCTTGGTCCGGAAGGATAGCGGCCATCAAAATGTCATTCCTCCCCAAGATCACTTACCTCTTCCGCTGTATACCATACAATATCCCAAGACCTATATTGAATAAACTCCAAGGGTTAATCACCAACTATATTTGGAAAGGCAAACGCCCCAGGACAGCGAGGCACACCCTAGAACGACCTCTTGCACAAGGGGCAATAGCTTTACCTAACCTCTTTACCTATTTTAACGCCTCCAGACTCTCCCACATTCTAGATTGGAATAACGCTAAAGCAGCAGCATTTGACTGGTATCTAGTGGAGTCCTCCACACTTGCTCCTGGCCTTGCCCTTTCAGATCTCTTGTGGATTCCTTCACATCACAGACATAAATTAGGACCCCTACACCCCACTCTTCAGGACGCCCTGAAACTTTGGGATTCAATCCGTCATGATCCCAACATATCGCCCCACCCCACTCCAGCCCTCACCTTGTCGGCAGCGATCTCTACACTACCAGAAACACATCCAGACAAATTGCAAGACCTACATATCAAATCAGTTACTGACTTTTACGACACTGGAACTTGGCTTTCTCACCCACAGCTTTGCGCCAAATTTCACATACCCCCAAAACTTCAGTTTGAAGCTTACCAAATCAGCGCCTTACTCCACTCATGGGGATACCCGATAAAAGCCCTTAGACCACCTACTAGATGGGAACAGATGTGGACTAACGCACACAACATAAAACATCCTTTATCTTTACACTACACCCTCCTGGCAAACACCAAACCCACCCTTAAAATCCCACAACACACAGCCTGGGAGAAAGAAATAGGATTACAAGTAGAAACAGACATATGGCAGCATAGGTTACAGATCACCAGAAAACTACTTCACTGCTCTACTCTTTGGGAGCTGTATTATAAAATTTCCGTCAGATGGCACCTAGTGCCAGTGCATCTACACAGAACATACAACACACAATCTCCTTTGTGCTGGCGGTCATGCGGACAACCAGGCACTCACCTGCACATTTGGTGGACATGCCCAAAAATACAGCCCTTATGGAAAAAAACATACAACATGCTTAATCGTCTAGCTATTTATCCTCCCTACCTACCGGAAGTTACCCTTCTCCACATGCCAGTCCCCACCATAGACAGCCCCACCGAGGCCCTCATGATCTACCTCTTCATGGCTACTAAACTGTCCATAGCCAGGTCATGGAGGAACAAAAGTCCACCATCCCTTACATAAATAATCTCTACTATCAGACATATCAAACTGATGGAACAGTACTCCTTTCGAATATTGGACAAGACAGACTTACACATCAGAATTTGGCACCAGTGGCTCACCCTCTTCCCAGACTAGCCCAGTCGGTTGCAGGAGTCTCTCTTAAGTCAGCTCACCCCCCCCCCCTCTCTCCCACTTAAATCAATCCTCTCCTCCCCCTGTACTGTATTCTTAGTAGTATTCTTTACCATTCAGGTAAACATAAGCATACATACCCATCCCTATTCCGAGTGAAGCCTACTCTTAGCTTCCTCAGATGAAGACTCTCACTGTGTCTCTCAGGTGTTCACCCCCTTACTAACTTTAATATACAGATTTTTAGTGACACTATTCTCTCTACGATATTTGACGAACCTTCCTTAATCTAACATGAGTTGTGGGTATCAATATATGTATTATCTTACACATCATCTTATTTGTCATTCTATAAGGTTTAATAATTTTACCCCACTATTACTTCCTCAAACTATAAAAAGTAGACAAAATACCTATAACCAGGTCACCCCTCCTTGTTACAGCGACTGGATATACCAAAGCAACTTTAAATACACGTAGAATGCACTACAGTAGTTCACCTAACTCCAAGTAATGTTTACCCCTAATATCATCCTGTATCCAGTACGTTGTATAATTATTTTGCTCTAACGAACTGTACCTGCCTTTGTTTTGGTTTTGATGTATTTCTATGTGATTGTCTTAATAAAAATCTTTCAATAAAAAAAAAAAAAAGTTCATAACATGCCAAACATAGGGGTTTTATTTAATTAACATTTCTAGCCTTTGTATCCAGTAGGTCTCCTGCTTCCTAAGAGACAGCAATCTATTAGTTTTATTGGGAGGGATCCAATCTGTGACTTGGATCTTAAGGGTCTTAGCATCACCCCATGGACATTTCGAAAGTGTAAGGGGACACTGTGTTTGTCTAATTTATTTTTGATGTTATTAAGATGTTCTGAAAATCTTCATCTAATCTTTCTCTTGGTACGCCCTACATAAATAAGATCATACCCGCATGTCAAATGATAAACTACATGTGTGAAATCACACGTGCAATGTTTTTTTATGTTAAACTTTTTAGAGTGGTCACTATTGTGAAAGCTAGAATCCATATTAATGTGTTTGCACGTTTGCACATTCCACAATTTGTTTTACCACATCTATATGTTCCTTCCATATGACACAGCCAATTGCTCTGGGTAAAAGTTACTTTTTTATTTTTTATAGGTTTTAACTTGCTGGGGGCCAATAGGTTTTGAGATTTCTTCCATTTTTAAAAGTTATTAATCAATTATCTGTTAGCATAGGTGCCAATAAAATATCTGACTTTAAAATACCCCAGTGTTTTTTGAAAGCTTCCTTTATTATTTTATTGCCTTCATTAAAAGTAATAATGAATCTGATTGAATAATCAATCTTTGGATGGTATCTCTTTTCCTTAAATTTATTTGCCAGAATATCTGCCTCTTTGCTATAATCTTCTAAAGAAGTGCAGATTCTTCTAAGTCTGAGGAACTGACTGTATGGTATATTTTTCTTCCAGTTTTTCTGGTGAGCACTTCTAAATTCTATGAAGATATTTCTCTTGATGGTCTTTCTAAAGTTTAATACTGCTGTTTTATTTTTACTATTAATACAAATGCGCAGATCCAAAAACTCGATTTCAGTTTTGGAGTGTTTCTCAGTAAACTTAAGATTATAGTTATTACCATTGATATATCCAATACAATTATTTACAGTGGTCAGATCTCCCTCCCACAAGATAACAACATAATCAATATATCTATGGTACTTGACTATATTATCCTTGAAGCAATTAGAATTACAAATATATTCATTTTCGAAAGTATGCATATATATGTTTGCAAACGATGGGGCATACATGGTCCCCATCACTGCACCTCTGATTTGTCTATAATATGTACCTTCAAAAATGAAGGTATGACAACATCATCAATATATCTATGGCACTTAACTATATTATCCTTGAAGCAATTAGAATTCCAAATATATTCGTTTTAGAAAGTATACATATAGTTGCATACAATGGGGCAAATGTGGTCCCCATTGTCGTACTTCTGATTTGTCTATAATATGTACCTTCGAAAATGAAGTAATTGTGTTCAAGGATGAACTGTATACACTCCAAAATGAATTCCTGGTGAATATTAGGAAAACTCCATTTTGCCAATTCAATGCTCACTGCTTTTATACCTTTATTATGTGGTATCGACATATATAATGCAGATACATTACATATGATCCAGCAGTAATTCTCTTTGAGAATCGCCTTAAAGATTTTAATAGATTAAATATTTAAGATTTACATATTGTCAAAAGTACTAAGGCATACCTGAAGGATACCACACACTATTAAAATATTTGAGGGGATTCTCTGGAAAGAGAATTACTGCTGAATCACATGAGATGTATCGGTGTTATATACATCGATACAACATGATAAAGGTATAAAAGTAGTGAGCATTGAATTGCCAAAATGGGGTTTCCCTAATATTCACCAGGAATTCATTTTGGAGTGTATACAGTTCCTCCTTGAACACAATTACTTCATTTTCGAAGGTACATATTATAGACAAATCAGAAGTACGACAATTGGGGACCACATTTGCCCCATTGTATGCAAATATATGCATACTTTCTAAAACGAATATATTTGGAATTCTAATTGCTTCAAGGATAATATAGTTAAGTGCCATAGATATATTGATGATGTTGTTATCCTGTGTGAGGGAGATCTGACCACTGTAAATTATTTCATTGGGTATATCAATGGTAATGACTATAATCTTGTTTAGTGAGAAACACTCCAAAACTGAAATCAAGTTTTTGGATCTGCACCTTTTTATCAATAGTGAAAAGAAAACAGCAGTATCAAACTTTAATAAACGCCCACCAAGAGAAATAGCTTCATAGATTTTAGGAGTGCTCACCAGAAAAACTGGAAGGAACATGTACCATACAGTCAGTTCCTCACACTTAGAAGAATCTTCACTTCTTTGGAAGATTATAGCAAAGAGGCAGATATTCTGGCAAATAAATTTAAAGAAAAGAGATACCATCCACAGATTATAGAGGAATCTAGAATCAGAGCTTTAGATCAAGATAGGGGCCTGCTCTTAAAATATTTTATTGGCACCTACGCTAACAGATAATCCCTAAATAACTTTTAAAAAAGGAAGACATCTAAAAAACCTATTGGCCCCCAGCAAGTTAAAACCTATAAAAACAGAAAAATAACTTCTACCCAGAGCAATTGGCTGTGTCTTAAGGAAGGAACATATAGATGTGACAAAACAAATTGTGGAATATTCAAACACATTAATATGGATCCTAGTTTTTACAATAGTGACCACACTAAAAAAAAACATAAAAAGCCGTTGCACGTGTGATTTCACACACGTAGTTGATCTATTAACATGCGGGTGTGATCTTATCTATGTGGGGCGTACCAAGAGAAAGATTAGATTAAGATTTTCAGAACATCTTAATAACATCAAAAATAAATTAGACCAACACATTGTCCCCTTACACTTTAGGGATGTCCATGGGGTGATGCAAAGACCCTGAAGATCCAAGTCATAGATTGGATCCCTCCCAATAAAACTAAAAGATTACTGTCTCTTAGAAAGCAGGAGACCTACTGGATACAAAAGATGAATTGCTTTCATCCAGGGGGTATCAATGTAGACTTGGATCTGGCTGCCTTCATGTAAGGTTTTGTATTTATTATTTGCATACATAGTTACAATAGGACTGTGAATAGTGAGATGCCCTATATTAAGATTTCATGCTAATGATGTGATTGGGACATTTTAGTCTGTATGATCACTGTCCAATAATTTTTTTATTTTTTCATTTTATTTTTTATTTTTTTCTATATATTTTTATTCTAGTTTTATTTTATGTTTACCAGTATATATAGGTGTCTTTTAGAATTTTTAATTAAATAAAACCCCTATGTTTGGCATGTTATGAATTTTAAATATTCATTACTACTACTATTATTATTCTCATTCAAAGGAGAGAGAGAGAGAGAGAGAGAGAGATATTAAGTAGTTTGTAATGAAATCAGTCTGACTATCTGTTTCTGACCATTTATCATGGATTGATGTTAACAATAGCCATGTTAATTCTCAATAAAATGAGGGCTTGTCATGATCAAATTATCAAATATTTATAATAGTAACGTTTATTAAAAAATATTTAAATTTATTCCATACGTTAAAATGTTTTAATACAATTTATTTTTTAAATTATTATGATTTGTAAATATTAATAGTCTATATATGATTTGGAGTATGAATTGTATTAGTCCTAATATTTATTAGTCCTAATATATTTAGGCATATTGTCCTATTTTTTTATTTTTATTTTACCCACACCAACATTAGAATTTCAATGTCATCAATAATTCCAATTAAGGTTTTGTATTGCGATGATCATACATATCAACGTTTAGTATTAATGTAATATTTGTACTTGTCTTTTAAGTCAGATTAATTTGCTTGGCTGAGTTAACATGAAGTTAGGTGTTTGGAACCCTCTCTAACCAATAAGAATAGACTGGCATCTACATAAGGAATTTGTTGCTCATCATGCGACAAAATTTTTTAAAGGTATTATGATTTGTAAATATTAATAGTCTATATATGATTTTGAGTATGAATTGTATTAGTCCTAATATTTATTAGTCCTAATATATTTAGGCATATTGTCCTATTTTTTTATTTTTATTTTACCCACACCAACATTAGAATTTCAATGTCATCAATAATTCCAATTAAGGTTTTGTATTGCGATGATCATACATATCAACGTTTAGTATTAATGTAATATTTGTACTTGTCTTTTAAGTCAGATTAATTTGCTTGGCTGAGTTAACATGAAGTTAGGTGTTTGGAACCCTCTCTAACCAATAAGAATAGACTGGCATCTACATAAGGAATTTGTTGCTCATCATGCGACACACTTCCTCTTGAGAAAGGCTGAACGGTGGTGGTAGAAATGGGTTGAGGCTAGATTTGGTATATCCAAGGACCAATAGAAGAACTTCTCTGCATTCACCTCCAAGCATCAGCGATCAGGATACACGCTTCCAGCTGCAGTCACACATGGGACGTGAGGACGTATGCTATGAACGTTTGGGATTGAGTCACACTGGTGGAGGTCTGCTGACATTAAATAGACTTACAGGGATTTAAAATTTTAAACTTCCTTTGTTTTTTGACTTGCTGCAGGGATTGTTTGAATTATTTGATGTTCATTAAATATTGTCTACATTGTAAGTGCAACATAGTAGTGTTGTGTGTCTATAATACACTACACTAGATTCCGGTTGCGCTTTATTTCACTACAGATACTGTTGGACAATAAAATAAATAAAGCAAATAAAACTCTGTGAAAACAGAAAACATGGAGCGCAACGAAGTGCACAGATCATCTAAGTGTAGATGATTCAAATACGGTTTATTATATTAAAGTAAAAAAATGTACACTCACAAGATACACCCTTAAACATATGAGGTATGTAAAAATGATTTCACAAAATGTGTAGATGTCCCTTGTACTCCTGATGTTTGTATCTTGCCCCCCTTAGGATGTGTAGATGTCCCTTGTACTCCTGATGCTTGTATCTTGCCCCATTAGGATGTGTGGGATATTTACAGCTGATAGTATTTCAACATATTCCCCCTACACAAAGAGTAACTAGGGTTACAGGACAGGGATTCTCTGACAAAGCAGGGAGGAGCCCAGTGAAACGCGTTAGGCCATGCCCATTTTGCGAATCTGAGGACACAGGTGAGCTGTGTGTAGCAGCGGTTCTGAAGCCGGCTTTTTTGCTGAGTTACCACTGCCTCAGCTACACTACCTCCATTTATATTCTTTTATGTGTTAAGAATCCCTGTCCTGTAGCCCTAGTTACTCTTTGTGTAGGGGAAATATGTTGAAATACTGTAAATATCCCACACATCCTAAGGGGGCAAGATACAAGCATCAGGAGTACAAGGGACATCTACACATTTTGTGAAATTGTTGTTTGAGGACAACTTTTTAACCGTTTTTACATATCATATGTTTGAGGGTGTATCTTGTGAGTGTACATCTTTTTACTTTAATATACTAAACCGTATTTGAATCATCTGCACTTAGATCGTCTGTGTACTTTGTTGCGCTCCATGTTTTCTGACTTCACAGATTGACTCATTTTTCTACTTGCTGTTTATCATGGAGATAATACCAGTGATTTGAAAAAGAGCTGCATTTTGGATACACAGAGATCACGGAGTTTGGGACACAAAATACACACTGACACCAATCAGCGGTATGGAGGATAATAGCATTCTTATAAGTTGATCTATGGGCTATTGATGATCGATGACTGGTGGTGATTCATCATATGCAACGTTTTGTCTATAACAGATATGAGTGAAATGAGGTCCAACTGTAGTACCAGCACATACATTTGTACACTAGCAGTATATGATTTAAACGGTTGTTGTAATACAATGTCGATATTAAATTTGACTGTTTATCTCTCTGTGATGAGGACATGACTAATGGGTGGTGATAGTGAGGGAGATACGCCCTATCGGGCAGACTTATTGACCGTAACAATTAATTGCGTAACTGTGCTCACAGGCATGAACGATGACATCAGATTGTGTTCTGTTTATGTTCTTTGTTGTAATTGTTTTCAGCTGCAATGATCATAGATGATCTGACTGGTGGAGCTCATGAGAAACACAAAGGGGCATTAGACTGCATTAGAATATATCTGATTGTATCACTTTGTACACATTGCTAATATGCATTATGTATATATGACACATATGTTTCACGATGAGGCTCATTAGCACACGGAGAAACACAAAGAATTTTGCACACGATTGATCTTGATTGGTACACTGGTGGGGGAGGGTTTTGTCAATTATATTTTTTTTGTTTTTCACATTGTTTGTCTGTCTGAAGAAGGGATAGGTTACATCCTGAAACGTTACACCAATAAATGTCTTTTTATCACGGATGACGGAAGGCCAGTGAGTGCTTAATGTGGATTTCATGTGTTAAAATTGTTACAGCATCCTGGTGTTTAAAAGTTTCATTTTTTTCTATGTGAAGCACATAGTTATGTAAACTATGTGTAACGCGATTCGGGTTTTGCCATTTACGTCTAGCACAGTATCAGTTTAGCGTACAAGAATTTATCAAAAAAAGAGAAAGGAAGAAATGTTTAAAATTTAATTGAAACATTTCTTTATAAGATTGGTGCAGACCCTTAAAAACAGTATAATTGTCCCAAAAAATAAGAGAAAAGTCAGGTAGTGTATACCAGATATTGACTAAAATATGAAAAAAATTATAAAATGTCATAAATATTTAAATATAATAGTGTGCCACCATATGCAAAGCAGATAATATTAACGTACAGGAAAAAGGTCATGCAAAGTAGATCTAACATGTTCGTCTTAAGAACAGGAGCTGCCAATATGAGGTGAGTATCATATGTCCTGAAATCATTTTAGGGAACTGACTCCGTCATTCAATGCAAATAATGAAAAAGAACATCCTATTTAACTCCAAAACAATTTCAAGTGTTAATTCTTTCCTCTATTGTAATGTGAAACTTATAAAGTAAATATACAGTAAAAGTACTTAAATACATATGTACACACATCTATATATATATATATATATATATACACATACATTCATTCACATATTTAGACATAAGTATGTACATATACTATATAGCCCTTTGCAGTTAAACACCTTGTCATATACCTTTTAACCCTTATAACTTTTTTGTAATATTTCTATGACTCATTTTTATCAGATAATCATAATGCTTATTTGAGTGTATCTGTAATTTTCAATATATTTATGCTGTGTTTAGTGCAACTTTTTATTAAAGTACTACCCTTTACGTGAGGGTTTCAGTCGTGCTAACTTGACGAGCATAAGATTTGATTGCACTCTTGCAATCACATTTACTTTTAACTTCTAATATGCCTGCTACTTCTGACATGCGATGCGCCAAAACCCGATATCGCTCACTTGCAACAGTAGGTGGCCCAAAGTTTTTTTTTATTTGTTTTATTTGTTTTTTTGTGTAGCATTCCACTCTATACAAATATACCAATAAGACGGTGTCTATGAAAAAAGATTGCGTTCTGTAATTTAAAAACAAAAAGAGAATTGCAAAATTCATAAGTAGTGCAAGACAGACACCAGCATGCAGCTTTGAATAAATATGGTTTAAATGCAAATTGTGACCAATATTACCATGTAGTGACTGAGATATTACTTTTAATATTATCTAATTGTCATATTACATTTTAATCAATTTTTTAAATTGGAATTTTGCTTCTATTTCCAAATCAAATTGAAAAAAAAAGACATTTACTTTTTTTCTTGATATATTTTGCTATTACATGCTCTGCAATGTCTTACATAAGCATTTGGGCCATGAATTCCCTTCCATTGTATTAAACTTGGTAGAATAAATAAATACATAAATACAAATAAATGCACAAATGAGCCATGGAAGTGTAATAGCTTAAATTTAGGAAAATGTATTTGGATTAACATTTTATTTTATTAAAGTGAGATGAAAAATGTATAAATCCCATACATAAACTTTCATTCTTATTTACACACACATACATATTAATATATGCATATGCTTTAATCATTTATATTCTAGTCTGCATATGGTAATTTTCTTTCACTGACCTTTAGATTTCAGTCATTAATTAATTATGCAATAACTTTTAAGGCATTAGGACTGTGACATTGTGTGACACAGGAAATTAAGGGCTAGATTAAAAGTGGAGCACAATTGATAGCACAGTTTGTGCTTTACTGCACTTGGACCCATACTAAGAATAGAACAAATCAGGTATTACAAGTGGATTATAATAAAAGCTTTATCAGAGAATCTTAATGCAGTTGACATATTTTTAGTGCACCCTATACTTTAAATGAGTAGCACAGTGTGCCCAATTACTACTCTAATTAATATATTACAATAAGTAGTGAGCTAAAGGGATAGTGTACACCAATTGTGATACAACTGCATGTAATAGACACAACTATAAAGAGGAATATGCCAAAATACTGATGTAAAAATCCAGTATAAAACCTTTTAAAACTTACTTAGGAGCTCAAAGTTTAGCACTGTTGATGAGGTTAGGCTGGGACACCCAGTGAAAAGGGCTGGGAAAGAAGGAAGAGCAGATCCCCCCTCCTTCCTTGCATAAGAAAATAGAGATTACACAAACAGGACCAAGCAGGATTCTGTAGACCTGGGTCTTCGTCTGATATTTTGGGGCTTCGATAGGAGTCTGAAAATCAGCACAGTTATTAAAAAATAAGCAAAACTATACATTGTTACAAAACACTTCCAGGTGGGCTATATAAATGGATCATTTTAAATCTAGTGTACAATGTCCCTTTAATGTTGCACTAGAGTGCAATACAAAGTATTGTTGATGTAACGTGTAAACGCTTAAAAATATGTATAACAAAACACATCAAAAATATATTAAAAAATAATGTATTTAATTTATTTTATGCATATTGAATGTAAAATAGAGATTAATTATTGAAAATCATGTTTTCACAGTGATTTAAAGGGAAATTGCAGGATATATGATAAGGTACTGGAATGGGAAGGTCTTAAAAGTGTATATGCATGTGTGTATATTTGTATGTGTGCGTGTGTATATGTGTGTGTATATATATATATATATATATATATATATATATATATACACTGTATATACTGTATATATATACTTATATGTGTGTGCATATATTAATATATCTTAGATGTGTTTTGTGAAAACAAATTTGTACCCTTATACTTTACTTCAGGTCTCAAGTCATAATAATTCTTCTAGTGCTATCTGGGCTTTTATTCAAGCGCAACCCATAACCTTCAATGTGTAATGTTGCATGGGCACTATATCCATTGAAAGTAATGTCTAAAACACTAATTTTAGTGCAGTCAAGCAATGCTGCTTATCTCGTACCGTGCTAACATTAGTGCGCCAAAAGTAATCTAGCCCAATGTAAGGGAAGTTCGAGCACTGTTATCTGCAGAAAACAAGTGGAATTCCCTCTGAATATATGAAATAATTATTTTTTTGCAAACATATGTTTACTCCCTTTATGAAATATAATATTCAATGCAATGTAAATGCAATGTTATTAATAAAATTAATCTTCATTTGTAACTTCTGAACTTTACATTTGGATATTGAAATGTTTATATTCTATACATGAATGTTAACATTCATTCTACAGAAACAAACAAAAAAAAAGAATTTCAAGGGAACTATTCATGTTGCCACTCAAATGTTGAAGCACAGAAATGAGTCAATTCCTAGTATTTTTTTCCTGTTTGGAGTCCAGAGTAGTGATGTCCCGAACTGTTCGCCCGCGAACGGTTCACAGTGAATATAGCTTGTTCGCGTTTGCGTTTGTGGGCGAACACATGGCGATGTTCGATCCGCCCCTATGTGTCATCATTGAGGAAACTTTGACCCTTTATGTCACAACCACCTGACACATTAGAGCCAATCAACATCAGACACTCCCTCACAGACCCTCCCAGCTACTCGGAATTCGCCATTTTAGACTCATAACGACCTTGCTTTCTTAATGAGAGGACGTGTTGTGTTTTTGCTCCTGACATTAATAGGAAAAACATAGCTAGGGTAGTGTATTTACAGTCCAGAAGGATTCCACTCATCTCTGCTGCAAGCACAGCACCCCAAAAAGCCCTTTTAAGGGCTATATTTTGTGCCGGTTTTTTTTTCCGTTTTTTTTTTTTATTCGCATTTGCCTGGCTTTCAGGCTGTGTGTTTAAGGCTCACAGCATATGCTGTGATTACTGCCACCACTGATATCTCCCTAACAACATTAGTTTAAAATTAACTAACCAAAAAATTTAATTATTTTGCTAGTGTAATTTTTTTTCATTTTCTATCAGGCCAGTGTCACACAGCATATACTCTGGTTCATTGCTCTGTGCCAGCCAGCAGCCACCAGTGTTAATATCCGTTTATAACATTATTTTAAATTTAAAAAAAAAAAAAAAAAAAAAAAAATTGCTAGTGTAATCTAATTACATTTACTATCAGGCCTGCGTCTGTCAGGCTCACTCAGCATTAATATACCTCAATTTTTTTCAGTCTTTTGGTTAATTGGTCTGTGCCAGGCAGCCACCCAGCACTCATATCTATTCTTCTTCACCTTAATTTTAATATAAAAAAAAAGTTTAAATTTGTTTGATAGTGTAATCTAATATAATTTTCTATCCGGCCTGTGTGTTTTGCTGACATACAGAGCCTACTGTGTTTACTTGCTGCCCTCCCTAGTCTATGAGCCACGACTCATATGTGTGTAACCTTTTTTTAATTCCCCCCCAAAAAAAATAATTTCAATCATTTTTCTAGTGTAATCTAATAGTATTTTCTATCCGGCGTGTGTGTATCTGACTTACAGAGCCTACTGTTTTTAATAGCTGCCCTTCCAAGGCTATCAGCCATGACTCATATGTATGTGCTTAACCTTTTTTTTTAAATTCCCCCAAAAAAGTCTTTAAATCATTATGCTAGTGTAATCTAATTTTATTTTTCTATCAGGCCTGTGTCTAACTGTCTATCTGACTTACACAGCATACTGTTGTTAATTGCTTCCCTACGTAGCAGCCAGCCAGTGCGACCACTCATATGTGCATTGCACTTCTTAACATAATTTTAATATTAAAATCTAACATTTTAAAATATTTTGCTAGTGTAATCTAACTTAATTTTCTATCAGGCTTGTGTTTTTGTCACTTACACAGCATACTGTGTTAAATTGCTGCCCTACCTACCATCCACGACTCATATCTGCCAGCCTGTGTGCCAGGCCCAACTAGCCAATTAGTGGCACCAATCATAATTCTTGTAACAGTATATAAAAAAATAAAAATCATAATTTTTTGGACTGCAAATATTCAGTCTCCTAGTGCCATTGAATTGCATTTACCTCCTGCCTGCCACTGCCAGCCTTTTGTGCCAGGCCGTCTAGCCAACTATTTACACCAATCATAATTTTTGTCACAGACAGTATAGTTAATAATTAAAATTAAAAAAAATTTGATTGTTGATCTTAATCCTCAGTTTGCTCGTGCCCTAGAATTGCACTTTTCTACTGCCTTCCAAGCCTGTGTGCCAGGCCTACTTGAAAAATATTTACACCAATCATATTTGTTGTGACAGTATTCTTAATAATTAAAAATTAAAATTTTTGGTAATAGTTGTTGTGAATCCTCAGTTTGCTGGTGCCATTGAATTGCACTTTCCTCCTGACTTGCAGCCTGCTGTGAGCCAGGCCCACCTAGCCAATTGTTGCTAGCAATCATATTTCTTTTAACAGTATTGCAAAAATTGTCAATCATCACTGTTTTCACTGTCAGTAATCAGTCTCCTAGTGTCCTTGAATTGCATCTACCTCCTGCCTGCCAGCCTTTTGTGCCAGGCTGTCTTGCCAACTATTTACACCAATCATATTTTTTTTGTCACAGTATAGTTACTAATTAAAATTAAAAAAAATCTTGATTGTTGATGATCTTAATCCTTAGTTTGCCCGTGCCCTAGAATTGCACTTTTATACTGCCTTCCAAGCCTGTGTGCCAGGCCTACTTGAAAAATATTTACACCAATCATATTTATTGTCACAGTATTCTTAGTAATTAAAAATTACAATTTTTGTTAATAGTTGTGAATCCTCAGTTTGCTGGTGCCAGTGAATTGCACTTCCCCCCTGCCTTGCAGCCTGCTGTGTGCCCGGCCCACCTAGCCAATTATTGCCAGCAATCATATTTCTTTTAACAATATTGCAAAAATTGTCAATCTTCACTGTTTTGACTGTCAGTAATCAATCTCCTAGTGTCCTTGAATTGCATTTACCTCCTGCCTGCCAGCCTTTTGTGCCAGGCCGTCTTGCCAACTATTTACACCAATCATAATTTTTTGTCACAGTATAGTTACTAATTAAAATTAAAAAATTCTTGATTGTTGATCTTAATCCTCAGTTTGCTCGTGCCCTAGTATTGCACTTTTCTACTGCCTTCCAAGCCTGTGTGCCAGGCCTATTTGAAATATATTTACACCAATCATATTTGTTGTGACAGTATTCTTAATAATTAAAAATTAAAATTTTTGGTAATAGTTGTTGTGAATCCTCAGTTTGCTGTTGCCATTGAATTGCACTTTCCTCCTGCCTTGCAGCCTGCTGTGAGCCATGCCCACCTAGCCAATTGTTGCCAGCAATCATATTTCTTTTAACAGTATTGCAAAAATTGTCAATCATCACTGTTTTAACTGTCAGTAATCAGTCTCCTAGTGTCCTTGAATTGCATCTACCTCCTGCCTGACAGCCTTTTGTGCCAGGCCTTCTTGCCAAATATTTACACCAATCATAATTTTTTGTCACAGTATAGTTAATAATTAAAAATAAAAAATTCTTGATTGTTGATGATCTTAATCCTCAGTTTGCTCATGCCCTAGAATTGCACTTTTCTACTGCCTTCCAAGCCTGTGTGCCAGGCCTACCTGAAAACTATTTACACCAATCATATTTGTTGTGACAGTATTCTTAATAATTAAAAATTAAAATTTTTGGTAATAGTTGTTGTGAATCCTCAGTTTGCTGGTGCCATTGAATTGCACTTTCCTCCTGACTTGCAGCCTGCTGTGAGCCAGGCCCACCTAGCCAATTATTGCCAGCAATCATATTTCTTTTAACAGTATTGCAAAAATTGTCAATCATCACTGTTTTGACTGTCAGTAATCAGTCTCCTAGTGTCCTTGAATTGCATCTACCTCCTGCCTGCCAGCCTTTTGTGCCAGGCCGTCTTGCCAACTATTTACACCAATCATAATTTTTGGTCACAGTATAGTTACTAATTAAAATTAAAAAATTCTTGATTGTTGATGATCTTAATCCTCAGTTTGCTCGTGCCCTAGAATTGCACTTTTCTACTGCCTTCCAAGCCTGTGTGCCAGGCCTACTTGAAAAATATTTACACCAATCATATTTGTTGTCACAGTATTCTTAGTAATTAAAAATTACAATTTTTGTTAATAGTTGTTGTGAATCCTCAGTTTGCTGTTGCCAGTGAATTGCACTTTCCTCCTGCCTTGCAGCCTGCTGTGTGCCCGGCCCACCTAGCCAATTATTGCCAGCAATCATATTTCTTTTAACAGTATTGCAAAAATTGTCAATCATCACTGTTTTGACTGTCAGTAATCAGTCTCCTAGTGTCCTTGAATTGCATTTACCTCCTGCCTGCCAGCCTTTTGTGCCAGGCCATCTTGTCAACTATTTACACCAATCTTAATTGCTGTCACAGTACAGTTACTAATTAAAATTAAAAAATTCTTGATTGTTGATCTTAATCCTCAGTTTGCTCGTGCCCCAGAATTATACTTTTCTACTGCCTTCCAAGCCTGTGTGCCAGGCCTACTTAAAAAATATTTACACCAATCATATTTGTTGTCACAGTATTCTTAATAATTAAAAATTAAAATTTTTGTTAATAGTTGTTGTGAATCCTCAGTTTGCTGTTGCCAGTGAATTGCACTTTCCTCCTGTCTTGCAGCCTGCTGTGTGCTAGGCCCACCTAGCCAATTATTGCCAGCAATCATATTTATTTTAACAGTATTGCAAAAATTGTCAATCATCACTGTTTTGACTGTCAGTAATCAGTCTCCTAGTGTCCTTGAATTGCACCTACCTCCTGCCTGCCAGCCTTTTGTGCCAGGCCGTCTTGCCAACTATTTACACCAATCATAATTGTTGTCACAGTATAGTTACTAATTAAATTTAAAACATTTTTGATTGTTGATCTTAATCCTCAGTTTGCTCGTGCCCTTGAATTGCACTTTTCTACTGGCTGCCAGCCTGTGTGCCAGGCCCAACTATCCAATTAGTGCCAGCAATCATATTTATTTTAACAGTATTGCAACATTTGTCAATCATCACTGTTTTGAATGTCAATCTGCAGTCTACTAGTGCCTTCCTTGAATTGCATTTTCCTCCTGCCTGCCTGCCTGTGTGCCAGTCCCAACTAGCCAATTAGTGCCACCAACCATATTTATTGTAACAGGATTGGAATTTCTGTTAATCATAACTGTTTTGACTGTGATTCTTCAGTCTCCTAGTGCCATTGAATTGCAGTTTCCTTTCTCCCAGCGTGTGTGCCAGACAGGCCCATTTGCCAACTAGTGCCAAACAATCATATTTGTTGTCACAGTACTTGTAATATTTTAAAAAATTAACAATTTGTGATTTTTAAAACATCTGTCTTTTTTGTTGTTGTCAGTCTCACAGCGTATACTGTGCCCACTTTCACAGTGCCACCACTCAATTGGTGTAATAGTATTGTTAGTGTCCATTTTAAAAAAAATGACAGGCAGAGGCAGGCCACCCCGCAGGTTCCGTGGTCGTGGTGCTGTGATTCCTTTAGACCCTACAAATATGCACATTGTTCAGACGTCGGGTGCCAGGGGGGACGCAAAAACTTCTGAGGAGGACCTAGTTGAATGGCTAACACAGGACACCCAATCTTCTTCAGCTTCTGCTGCTAGTCCTCCTAACCTTGATGCACCATCTAAGTCCAGCTGTGCTTTGGGCAGGTCTCAAGTGACCAGTGCCACTCCCCCGCCTGTCGCCACCACCAACACTAGCACCACAGCCGCTTCACTTGATCTGTCACAGGAGGTATTGACACATCATTTGGAAGAAATGAGTGATGCACAACCATCATTGACAGAGGATGTAGATAATAGTGATCAGTCTCAGTCAGGCAGCATTACCGACATGGATGTACGGTGTGATGATGATGATGATGATGATGATGTTGTACCCGCTGCTGCTTCCTTTCTTGATATTTCAGATACAAGTGAAGCGGTTGATGATGATGTGTCGGTGGATGTCACATGGGTGCCTGCTAGAAGAGAAGAAGAAGAGGGGGAAAGTTCATATGGGGAGACAGAGAGGAGGAGGAGGAGGAGGAGGAGGAGACGATTTGGAAGCATGGGGAGGTAGTCTCAAGGAGCTAGTGGCACAGTCAGACAGCATGCATCTATATTCCCCACACAAAATAACAAGGGCACTATTAAGGCAAACTTTTCACTTATCTTGAGTTTTTTTAGACACTTATTGAGTCAGTATCCTTACACATTTGTATTGTGAAAAGTGGTGCTAGCATTAGTTACTTAAACATCCACAAACCTTGGGATTCAGAATCCCTGAAAGAAAAATGCTACGGTAGCACTCTATGCCCAGACTTTATTGGTAGAGGCTGGTAATTTAAAATTTAACTTTTATTTACTTCATTAAAAAAATGGGTAAACACAAAACATTTAAAATTTGTCTCTATCGTGAGTAGCTTGAAAAATATGTGAGATCTGTTATAATCAATTTGGCCTGATACCTGTTAATGTAATGTCAGGTCTCACTATGTCATTAATACCATTCATTAAAGTTGAATTGTATCGAGGTTAGAACGTGGTTATATTACACTGTTATCAATTTGTTATCAATCACACTATGATCGCAGAAAATAAATTCTAGTTGTCCCAGTGAGAACACCCTATAGGTACTGGATTGGATTTACATTTGTTTCGTGTACGCTAATTGGGACTAACATACATAAATTTTTACCATCATGTATTATTTGGTTGGAGCTGACGGGCACGATTTTTTTCCCAACATATATCAACCTGTGACTCCAAATAACTGAAAAATTATTTGAGTGGGACAGTTAGATTCTGTCAGGATGTAGTAATAATTCTGTGATAGATAGACTGTGAATCCGTTTTCTGGTCTGGGTATGACTATATACCCTGTTCATAAATAAAGCTCATAACAATCTCTGTATCATCATTGTTTGTCATTGTGTGTATATATATATTTTGCTTTGTTAGTTCAGTGTGCTACTGTACTTATGATTTTATTATTGTGATTTTACACACTGATTATATATTCCTCTGGTTTGAACATTTGGTACATATAGGTTATATTACTTCAGTGAATGTACATGTATATTATCAACTTCAACGATTGTAGCACTTTGATCAATGATTGCTATAACTTTGTACTTAGTAACAGTATGTTTTGTTAGTACACACTGTTCTACTTTTATTGTCTCAATATGTATGGACTTGTATAGAGTAGTATGTTCTGTTAGTGCACACATATATTGCTTTATTGACTCAAAGTACCACTTTTTCTTGTATGGTACCAAAATATTGTGGTTTCATACCCTGATTATATACTCCTCGAATTTCAATATTGAGTACACTTTAGTTGTCCTGCTTTAATAAATGTACATATGTGTTATCTACTTCTTTGATTATGGCACCTTATTCAGTGGCTGCTGTAACTTTGTGATTCATACCTATATATAATATAATAGTTTATTCTGTTAGTGCACGCTGTCTCACTTATAATGCTCAATTCCGGCTGGAAAATATTTCTACAGAAAATTCTGCAGATAAAGTTTGCGATTCATTTCTATATTCTAGGACACTGTTGCGCACTATCTTGGCATTTAATTTACTCTGTGCGGTTGTTGCCCAATATTTCTGAATCGCTAGTCTGTGTTGTATGGTGTAGCCACTATCTAACTCTCTCCGGGGCTGCCATCAATCATGCGTCTCATATGTACTTGTGACCAGTACTGCTACATTATCATCCATTCACTTCATACACACTATTCAGTATCTTTCGGTTTTTTAAGTACGTATTAGTCTACAATCAACTGTGTCTATTCTAATACCGGATTTTAGTAACACAAGATATATATCTATCCCGGTGTATAATTTGGTAGTTAGCTATTTGTTAAATACTTTGAGCTGTATTGGCTCCGTTACGTGCTGACACTACTCTATTACTTGAATACACAGTCACTCGTGTCCCTTGAAATGTTGGGTTAGGCTAATAAGCGTGTAATTCTAAAGTGGATTCAGTCATTGGCCCCAGTACATATGAACAGTACTACGTGCTCTCATTGAGCTTATCGTTGGTTTTATCAACAAATTATAGCTTTGTACTGTGCCCCTTTGTACAGCAAGCATCGTCACCAGGGGTCAGCCAGACAGCACGCCGACGCCCATCAATGCATGCTGTTGCCACCACCAGAATGCCGTCATCGCAGAGCTCAGCAGTGTGGCATTTTTTTTTGTGTGTCTGCCTCTGACAACAGCAATGCCATTTGCAACCTGTGCCAAAAGAAACTGAATCATGGGAAGTCCAACAGCAACCTAGGTACAACTGCTTTGCGAAGGCACATGGTCTCCCATCACAAAGGCCGATGGGAAGAACACATGAGTAGAAGCAGCACACAAAGTGAAAGCCGCCCTCCTCCTCCTGCTCCAGCATCTTCAGCCACGTCTACCAGTGCTGTCCTCCTTGCACCCTCTCAACCATCCTCCACTCAGTCTCTCTTACGTAGCAGTTCCTGGTCATCTGCCCACAGTTAGGTGTCTGTCAAGGACATGTTTGAGCATAAGAAGCCAATTTCTCAAAGTCACCCCCTTGCCCGGCTTCTGACAGCTGGCTTGTCTGAACTCTTAGCCCGCCAGCTTTTACCATACAATCTGGTGGAGTCTGATGCTTTCAAAAAATTTGTATCTATTGGGACACCGCAGTGGAAGGTACCTGGCAGAAATTTATTTTCACAAAAGGCAATCCCAAACCTGTACTCTGTTGTTCAAAAGGAAGTTATGGCATGTCTGGCACACAGCGTTGGGGCAAGGGTCCATATGACCACGGATAGCTGGTCTGCAAAGCATGGTCAGGGCAGGTATATCACCTACACTTCGCATTGGGTAAACCTGCTGACTTCTGACAAGCATGGAATGCGTGGCTCTGCAGAAGAGTTGCTGACACCGCCACGACTTGCAGGCAGGCCTGCTGCCACCTCCTCTACTCCTCCTACTCCATCCTCTTCCATAACCTCTTCCTCGGCTGACTCCTCTTCAACTTCTGCATCTTGCTCCACATCTATGGCACCCCCCAGCTCCCCAGGTACTATTCCACATCCCAGATATGGCAGTGTCACGCCGTCTTGGGGTTGACTTGCCTGAAAGCAGAGAGTCACACCAGACCAGCACTCCTGTCCACCCTGAGGGCACAGGTGGATCAGTGGCTGACTCCATCTTCTGCCATAACCTCCTCAGCTGAGTCCTCTTCTGCTGCTGCATCTTTTCCACATCAACGGCACCCCCAAGCTCCCCAGGTACTATTCCACATCCCGGATATGGCAGTGTCACGCCGTCTTGGGGTTGACTTGCCTGAAAGCAGAGAGTCACACCAGACCAGCACTCCTGTCCGCCCTGAATGCACAGGTGGATCAGTGGCTGACTCCGCACCAACTGGAGATCGGCAAAGTGGTTTGTGACAACGGAAGAAATTTGTTGGTGGCCATGAAATTGGGCAAGTTGACTCATGTGCCGTGCATGGCACATGTGTGTAATCTAATTGTACAACGATTTGTCCATAAGTACCCAGGCTTACAGGACGTCCTGAAGCAGGCCAGGAAGGTGTGTAGCCATTTCAGGCGTTCCTACATGGCCATGGCGCACTTGTCCGATATCCAGCATCGAAACAACCTGCCAGTGAGGCGCTTGATTTGCGACAGCCCGACACGGTGGAATTCAACACTCCTAATGTTTGACCGCCTGCTCCAACAAGAAAAAGCTGTTAAAGAGTATTTGTATGACCGGGGTGCTAGGCCAGCCTCTGGGGAGCTGGGGATATTTTTTCCAAATTACTGGACGCTCATGCGCAATGCCTGTAGGCTCATGCGTCCTTTTGAGGAGGTGACAAACCTTGTCAGTCGCACCGAAGGCACCATCAGTGACATCATACCATTTGTTTTCTTCCTGGAGCGTGTCCTGTGAAGAGTGCTGGATCAGGCAGTAGATGAGCGTGAAGAGGAAGCGGAAGAGTTGTGGTGTCCATCACCCCCACAAACAGCCGAATCAGCATCGCTTGCTGGACCTGCGGCAATGCAGGAAGAGGATTGTGAGGAAGAGGAGTCAGAGGAGGAATGTGGCGAGGAGGAGGAGGAGGAGGAAGACCGAGCACAACAGGCATCACAGGGTGCTCGTTGTTGTCACCTCTCTGGTACCCGTGGTGTTGTACGTGGCTGGGGGGAAGAAGATACCATCAGTGAGATCAGTGAGGAGGAGGAACGGGACATGATTAGCTAGGCATCCAAACTTGTTCAAATGGGTTCTTTCATGCTGTCGTGCCTGTTGAGGGACCCTCGTATAAAAAATGCTGAAGGAGAACGACCTGTACTGGGTGTCCACGCTCCTCGACCCCCGGTATAAGCATAAAGTGCCTGAAATGTTACCAAATTCCCACAAGTTGGAAAGGATGGAGCATTTTCATAATAAATTAAAAACTATGCTTTACACAGCGTATAAGGGTGATGTCACAGCACCACAGGAATGTAACAGGGGAAGAGATGAAATTAATCCTCCTCCTCCCACGACCATGGCGGCAAGGACCGGACACTTTCCTGACGTCTTGTTGATGGAGGACATGCGTACCTTTTTAACTCCCATGCACCATCAGAGCCTTTCGGGATCCAGCCTTAGAGAAAGACTCAACCGACAGGTAGCAGACTACCTAGCTTTAACTGCGGATCTTGACACTCTCCGGAGCGATGGACCCCTTGACTACTGGGTGTGTAGGATGGACTTGTGGCCTGAGCTATCCCACTTTGCAATGGAACTTCTGGCCTGCCCTGCTTCAAGTGTCCTGTCCGAAAGGACTTTCAGTGCAGCAGGAGGTTTTGTCACTGAGAAGAGATGTCGCCTAGGTCAAAAAAGCCTTGACTATCTCACTTTTATAAAAATGAATGAGGGCTGGATCCCGAAGGGACTGACATTGGGCGATACATTTGAATAAAAAAGGCCTGATGATGAGATGAGATGGCTTGGGCAACAACTTGTACACAGGCTGGCCTTTTTTTTTTGTTATAAAGCCGGAGGACTTGCTTGACTCATCCGCCAACAACTAGTGTTCAAGCCACAAGCTTTTAGGGCACTTTATTAATGTTTTACAAACATCAATTTTTCTGGCCGCTGCTACAGCAGTTGCTACAACAATACCCAATTTTTTCAGTCTTTTGTACATTCCTAATTTTTCTGGCCTCTGCTGCAGCTCTGTGGGTACAAAACTCAAATAAAAAAAAATAAGGCACATAACACTAGTGATTAAACTGTTACAAATTGTACAACTTAGCAAACTTATATCTGGTGGACCATTAAATTGAACGCAAAATGCCACAAATTTGAAGGAGGAGGACTGACCAAGCATCTTTATCCGTCTCTTGGTTGCTCTAAATTATCTCTGTGTTCCATCTATGCCATACTTGTACTCTATTGTGCAAAAGGGTGGCATATGTGGTGTTTCATGCTGTTGTGCCTGTTGCGGGTCGTGGCCCATGGTATAAAAAGGCTGAAGGAGAACGACCTGTAATGGGTGCCCCATCAAATTTTTAGAAAAATGTTCCTGGTTCCTCTAAATTATCTCTGGGTTTCTAAAATGGATGCCATACCTGTACTCGCTTGTGCAAAAGGATGGCATATGTGGTGGTGTTTCCTGCAGTTGTTTCTGTTGAGGGTGCTGGACCCTCTTATAAAAAAGCTGAAGGAGAACGACCTGGAGTGGGAGTCCAAGCATGGTTTTTGGGGCTATTTCACTTTTCAAAACAATTATCTGTGGGTTTCTAAAATCAATGCCAGACCAGTACTCTATTGTTCAAAAGGATGCCATATATTCTCTTTCCTGATGGTATTTTGTTGGAGGGTCCAGGACCCTCTTATAAAAAGGCCTAAGGAGAAAGAGGTGTACTGGGTGTCCGCTCAATTTTTTTTTCTATTTCACATTTGACCAAAATTATCTCTGGGTTTTTAAAATCAATGCTGTACCTGTACTCTGTTGTTCAAAAGGATGCCATACGTCCTCTTTCCTTCTGGTGTTTTTTTGAGGGTCCTGGACCCTCTTATAAAAAGGCTGAAGGAGAAAGAAGTGTACTGGGTGTCCATCAAATCATTTGTTTGATTCAAATTCCCGGTTGCAAATAATGATCTGTGGGTTTCTAAAATCAATGCCTTTCCTGTAATCTAATTTTCAAAAGGATGCCATATGTCCTCTTTCCTGCTGCTGATTTTGTTGAGGGTCCTGGAGCCTCTGCTAAAAAAAGGCCTAAGGATAAATAAGTGTACTGGGTGTCTAATCAATGTTTTTTTAGATTTCACGGTTGCAAGAAATTATCCTCGGGTTTCTAAAATCAATGCCTTTCCTGTAATCGATTATTCACAAGGATGCCATATGTCCTCTTTCATGCTGTTGTTTCTGTTGAGGCTCCGACCGGGAGCCTCTTATAAAAAGGCCTAAGGATAAAGAAGTGTACTGGGTGTATAATCTAATTTTTTTTAGATTTCATGGTTGCATCTAATGATCTCTGTGTTTCTAAAATCAATGCCTTTCCTGTAATCTAATTTTCAAAAGGATGCCATATGTCCTCTTTCATGCTGCTGGTTTTGTGGAGGGTCCTGGAGCCTCTGTTAAAAAGGCCTAAGGATAAATAAGTGTACTGGGTGTCTAATCAATCTTTTTTTAGATTTCACGGTTGCAACAAATTATCCCCGGGTTTCTAAAATCAATGCCTTTCCTGTAATCTATTAGTCACAAGGATGCCATATGTCCTCTTTCATGCTGTTGTTTCTGTTGAGGCTGCGGCAGCCTCTTATAAAAAGGCCTAAGGATAAAGAAGTGTACTTGGTGTATAATCTATGTTTTTTTAGATTTCACGGTTACAACTAATGATCTCTGTGTTTCAAAAATCAATGCCTTTCCTGTAATCTAATTTTCAAAAGGATGTCATATGTCCTCTTTCATGCTGCTGGTTTTGTGGAGGGTCCTGGAGCCTCTGCTAAAAAGGCCTAAGGATAAATATGTGTACTGGGTGTCTAATCAATGTTTTTTTAGATTTCCCGGTTGAAACAAATTATCCCCGGGTTTCTAAAATCAATGCCTTTCCAGAAATCTATTTTTCAAAAGGATGCCATATGTCCTCTTTCCTACTGCTGGTTTCTCCTACATTGGTGTATCCGGTCCACGGCTTCATCCTTACTTGTGGGATATTCTCTTCCCCTACAGGAAGTGGCAAAGAGAGCACACAGCAGAGCTGTCTATATAGCTCCCCTCAGGCTCCGCCCCCCCAGTAATTCTCTTTGCCGCTCTGAACAAGTAGCATCTCCACGGGGGTGGTAAAGAGTATGTGGTGCTAGTTGTAGTTTTTTATTTCTTCTATCAAGAGTTTGTTATTTTAAAATAGTGCCGGTTTGTACTATTTACTCTACAGCAGAAAGTGATGAAGATTTCTGTTGAGAGGAGTATGATTTTAGCACCAGTAACTAAAATCCATTGCTGTTCCCACGCAGGACTGTTAACCAGAGAACATCAGTTGGGGGGAACAGTTTGCAGGCTTAACTGCTTCAGGTATGATCAGTCATTTTTCTAACAAGACCAGGTAATGCTAGAAGACTGTCAGAAATTCCCTCTGGGATTGTTAAGCCATTTTTTTCTAATAGACTCTGTATAAAATGATGGCTTATATTTAGGGCTCTATGCTGGTTGACACTATTGTGGGCTTTAAAATCGATTGCTTTTTAGCATGTTTTTCACTATAAATAAGGTGTTTTTTCAGACTTTTGGGGTTTAATTTCGGCCTGGCACTTATTTGGACACCTAAATCTAGTCAGAAAGGCCCCTCCACTCTAGAATGAAGAGGGAGGAGGCCTAATTTTTAGGCCTCAATTGTGCAGTTGTTTTTGCCTAGGCAATCCATGCAGCTTCATGTGGGGAGTCAAGAGGCATCATAAAAGACTCCAGGGAGGCTTATTTCCTGCTAAAATAATCCCTAATGAAGGTAAAAGGCTACAGTGAAAGCTGTAGCTAGTACTGTAGTGTGTTAACTGGTTAATAACTGTTATTAGCTCCGGTTTGGGCATTAAGGGGTTAATTGATCTGAAAATTTGTGTGCACTCTTTTCAAAGCATTAAGACTCTGTGGTGAAAATTTCATTAAAATCGGATGTTTATTTCATGGTTTTTTTGATGTTTCAGTAAAAAAGTGTGCATTAAGGGGTTAATTGATCTGAAAATTTGTGTGCAATCTTTTCAAAGCATTAAGACTCTGTGGTGAAAATTTCATTAAAATCGGATGTTTATTTCATGGGTTTTTAATATTTCAGTAAAAAAAGTGTGCTTTTTTATTATTTAAAGAGACAGTAACGTTTTTGTCAAAAATAATTTTTATTGCATTGTAGTTCTGTTTAAGTCTGTTAAACATGTCTGAGTCTTCAGATAGCCTATGTTCTGTATGTCCAAAGGCCAAGGTGGTTCCCCCATTAAATTTATGTGTGAAGTGTGCCATAGCGTCCAAACAGCTTAAGGACAGTACAATCACACTTAAAAATATAGCCCAAGTTGATTCTTTAGCTGAAGGTAGTGAAAATAGCTTGCTTTCCTCTCCTTCTGTGTCAACACCAGCTATGCCCGTGCAGGCGATGCCCAGTACATCTAGCGCACCAATTGTGATTACTATGCAACAGTTAGCAGCAGTAATGGATAATTCTATCACAGCATTTTTATCTAAACTGCCAGCTTTCCTAGGAAGCGTGATTGCTCAGTTTTAAATACAGAAAATGAGCAAGTAGAAGCAGAGGATAATTTATCTGTAGTGCCCTCACATCAATCTGACTTGGCGGTGAGGGAGGGCCTGTCTGAGGGAGAAATTTCTGACACAGGAAAAGTTTCTCAGCAGGCAGAGCCTAATACCATAGCATTTAAATTTAAGCTAGAACACCTCCGCGCTCTACTTAAGGAGGTCCTGGCTACTCTTGATGATTGTGACCCTTTGGTGGTCCCAGAAAAATTGTGTAAAATTGATAAATTCTTAGAGGTCCCAGTACACACTGATGCGTTTCCGATACCTAAGAGGGTGGCGGATATAGTGAATAAGGAGTGGGAAAAACCAGGTGTACCTTTTGTTCCCCCTCCTATATTTAAGAAAATGTTCCCCATTGTTGACCCCAGAAGGGACGCGTGGCAGACGGTCCCTAAGGTAGAGGGGGCAGTTTTCAAAGTAAAGGTTTATTTAAGAAAATTTTTGTTCAACAAGGTTTTCTTCTTCAACCAATTTCTTGCATTATTCCTGTAACCACTGCAGCTGCTTTTTGGTTTGAGGAATTAGAAAACTCGCTCCAGAAGGAGACCTCTTAGGAGGAAGTCATGGATAGAATTCACGCCCTGAAGTTGGCTAATTCTTTCATTACAGATGCCGCTTTTCAGTTAGCTAAATTAGCGGCGAAAAATTCTGGTTTCGCAATAGTGGCGCGTAGAGCGCTTTGACTAAAATCGTGGTCGGCGGATGTGTCGTCCAAAACAAAATTGTTTAATATTCCTTTCAAGGGTAAGACCCTATTCGGGCCAGAGTTGAAAGAAATTATTTCAGATATCACTGGGGGAAAGGGCCATGCCCTTCCACAGGATAGACCTTTCAAAGTTAAAAATAAGTCTAATTTTCGTTCCTTTCGCAGTTTCAGGAACGAACCGGCTTCTACCTCTACAGCCACTAGGCAAGAGGGTAATGCACCCCAGCCCAAACCAGAATGGAAACCATTGCAAGGCTGGAACAAGGGTAAACAGGCCAAAAAACCTGCTGCTGCTACCAAGACAGCATGAAGGGGTAGCCCCCGATCCGGGACCGGATCTAGTAGGGGGCAGATTTTCTCTCTTTGCTCAGGCCTGGGCAAGAGATGTTCCGGACCCCTGGGCACTAGAAATTGTCTCTCAGGGGTATCTTCTAGAATTCAAGGACCTTCCTCCAAGGGGAAGGTTCCATTTGTCTCTCTTATCTTTAGACCAGATAGAGAGACAGGCATTCTTACATTGCGCAGAGGACCTTTTAAAAATGGGAGTGATAAACCCAGTTCCAACAGCAGAACAAGGACTGGGATTTTACTCAAACCTGTTTGTAGTTCCCAAAAAGGAAGGAACTTTCAGGCCAATTCTGGATTTAAAGATCCTAAACCAATTACTCAGAGTTCCATCATTCCAAATGGAAACCATTCGGATTACCAGTTCGTGGCTCTTCCCTTCGGATTGGCCACTGCTCCGAGAATTTTCACAAAGGTGCTAGGGTCCCTTCTAGCGGTGCTAAGGCCAAGGGGCATTGCAGTAGCACCTTAACTAGACGACATTTAATACAGGCGTCGTCTTTTCACAAAGCAAGGGCTCATACAGACATTGTTCTAGCCTTTCTAAGGTCTCACGGGTGGAAGGTGAACATAGAAAAAAGTTCTCTGTCCCCGTTCACAAGGGTTCCCTTCCTGGGAACAATAATAGACTCGGTAGAAATGAAAATCTTTCTGACATAGGTCAGGAAATTAAAACTTTTGAACACTTGTCGAGTTCTTCAATCCATTCCTCAACCCTCCATAGCTCAGTGCATGGAGGTAACAGGACTAATGGTTGCAGCAATGGACGTGGTTCCTTTTGCTCGAATTCATTTAAGACCATTGCAACTGTGCATGCTCAAACAATGAAATGGGGATTATGCAGATATTTCTCCCCAGATTCAGATGGACCAGCAAACCAGACACTCATTCCTCTGGTGGTTGTCTCAGGATCACCTGTCTCAGGGAATGAGTTTCCGAAGACCGGAGTGGATCATTGTCACGACCGACGCCAGCCTCTTAGGCTGGGGCGAGGTCTGGAAGTCCCTGAAGTTTCAGGGTCTATGGTCTCGGGAAGAATTTCTTCTCCCGATAAACATTTTTTAATTGAGAGCGATATTCAATGCGCTCCAGGCATGGCCTCAACTAGCGGAGGCCAAATTCATCAGATTTCAGTCGGACAACTTGACGACTGTTGCGTACATCAATCATCAGGGGGGAACAAAGAGTTCCCTGGTGATGAGGGAGGTATCCAAGGTCATCAAATGGGCAGAGGATCACTCCTGCCATCTATCAGCAATTCACATCCCAGGAGTGGACAACTGGGAAGCGGATTATCTGAGTCTTCAGACTTTCCATCCGGGGGAGTGGGAACTCCACCCGGAGGTTTTTTGCTCAGCTGACCCAGCTATGGGGCATTACAAATCTGGATCTGATGGCGTCACGTCAGAACTCCAAAGTTACACGTTACAGGTCCAGGTCCAGGGATCCCAAGGCGACATTGGTAGATACCTTAGTAGCGCCTTGGTCGTTCAATCTAGCTTATGTCTTTCCACCGTTTCATAGATTAGGATATATAGGAGCGCCACTGGCTAAGATATACCACAGGAGTCAAAATATTAAAATCAAATATTTATACAAGTCTTTAATAATTGACAAAAAATGACAAAATTTGACAAAAATTAACAAAAATTTTTAACAAATGATGAGATCAGAATGTTGAACCAAACTAATGAACTCACTATAGTACAAAATCTAGGGAAAATAACCCTTTGATTCCTACTACATGAATATAATCCAGAAATGGATTGGTACAGCTCATAAATTTAAAATAGAGTCGTGAAACGTAAGTGTCAATATAACCATAACAATGAAAAACTGATTTCAAATAAAGAAAAAAATGAAGGAAAAAAAAAATAATAATAAATATATAATAGTGAAGATAACAATCCAATTTTTGAGCCTCAAAATAAATTCATTTATCAAATTTAGAATAGATAGTGATAGAAAATGGGATAAAAAATGTATACATATATAGGAACAAATCAAATCCCTGCAATATATAATACTCTTGAGTGTAATGTGCAATAATATAGTACAATCCAAAAATAAGTGAATTAAAGCAATACAATCAAATTATTGAGTCAATGCAATACTATCAAAGTTGGGTGGGTCTCACCATTTATAAACCTAAAACTCAACTAGGCTGGTACCAGCTGTAATTCTATTAGCTTTGGGACACACTGGTCTATTCAAATAATAAACTTACATAATAATTGATATAAATCTAGTTGAATTCATATCAAGTAACAAATTAGATAATAAACTTTTCCAATAATTGATATAAATCTAGTTATAAATTCATATCAAATAACAAATTAAAAAACAATTAAAACATTTTAAATGATCGAATGAAATTATTGTAAGAAAAAATTGTCCAAAAGATATTGTCCAAAAAATATATCAAATCCTGATGAAATGTAAATGGTAGTTCCTTCCTTAAAAGTAAAAGTCCTTGAGTCTATTGAAGTCCAAAGTCCTAATCCTTTGATAGATGTATATATATATAAAAAACCTAGAAAAAAGGAAAAAAAGTGCACTAAACAAAATGTGCTTACTGGGTATGGACTATTGGAAATAGTCTTACCGTTCAAAAAGCCCGGTCCTGGATATGATTAGCCTCTCAATCTTAATTTTCGGATAGTCGTCTACGCGTTTCGGCCCTCTCAATGGGGCCTTTTTCAAGACATGTGGAGGCTTAATCAATGTTGACCTTTTATATATTTTTGTATTGGGCGTTTCACAAAATAGCGCCAAAAAATTGCGCCAAAGAAATCCCGCCGAAAATTGAGTCCGATATTGCCAGTTTGTTTGTTGCCACTCTGTCTCACTTCCGCTCAACAACCGGATGTCTATGTTGTAGGTGCTTCCGGTTTTTTACCACTTCCGGTGTCGCGGAACGGGCAAGGAGAAACAACAAATTTTCGGCTAGACCGGATGTCAATGTGTGCGGTTCTTCCGGTTTGAAGAAACCATTTTGGAAAAGGGCAAATTTTGACTGATATCGGGCTAATATATCCAGGACTTACAATGTTTATCATGTATATTTATTTCCATGACAATATAACCCTATTTTATGTTGTATTTTTCAGTATCTCATATATAATAAACTTAAATACCAATTGAAATAAAATCGTTGTTATATAAAATTCATAAGTGGAGTGAGTATATGGAAAATTAAAAAATAATAATAAAAAAAGTTTGCAAAATTATATATATAAAATATATATATAGAAAAATAGAAAAATGTAAAAAATATAAAAAATATATATAAAAAATATAAAGTATATATAAAAAATATATATATAAAAAAGATATTTAATATCTTGGAGGGATTAAAGATATTTTTTATTTTGTATTTAACTTTCTTAATCTAATGATGGATTTGTGCATGATATTAGGTATTATCTAGACTGAATTCAATGCTGGATTTGTGCATTATACTTTCATTAGATATTGTTTACTACCTTTATTTGGCTAATCAACAATATCTTTTTCTTTGAGAAGATACTGAGACATATTACTCAATATGGATTACTTTTGATAAACTCCAATTAGCTTAAAAAGTTTACAAATGAGGTTCACAAAATTTCTTAATCTAATGTTAGACATCTTTTCTTTACTGTTGAATAATCAGATGAATTTTATACTGAGACCTATAAGTATTTTTCAGATCTTAAAGAGAATGCTAGGACCTATAGATTTCTTTGGATTGCCCTATGTGGGTTATTTTTGTGGGATTCAAATTAAGTTTAAACTGAGGTTCAAGAGATAAATGAGAAAGATTGATTTGTTTATCAGAAGAGGTGGACGATCTCAAAGTCAGCATTGAGACCTTTTGGATGGATACAGTCCAAGTTAAAGATCCATTTTGATTCTATTTTCAATAATTTTGATTCCATATCCCCTCCTCTCCAATCTTTATTCACTTTACATATTCCCATATATTTCAAGCTCTTATCACTTCCATCATGTACTTCTTTGAAGTGTTTATAGAGTGGTAAATCAACCTTCTTCCATTTGATCTGTAGCAAATGTTCCCGGATTCGGTCTCTCAGTTTTCTAGATGTCTGGCCCACATATTGCAGGCCACATCCACACTCGACCAAATAAACTACAGAATGGTCAGTACATCTTATAGTTTGTTTAATGTGAAAGACTTCATTTGAAACTTTAGACTTGATCGTGCTGGTTTTTATTCCATGTGAGCATGCTTTACAAAAATGGCATGGATAGAAACCGCATAATTTTTTGCCCATAATGTCTAAGGAATTTTTAGCTTTATTTTCTTTGGGTATACTTGGAGCCAGAATGGATTTTAGATTATTGGCCTTTCTATAGACAAAATTGGGTTGTTCTGTTAGATGTTCGCCTATAATATCATCATTTCTGAGTATATGCCAGTGTCTCTTGATTATATCTTCAATTACCTTTTTCCTTTCACCATATTGGGTTATAAAAGGAATTTTCAGGCCTTCAAACTTGTCTTTAGTTGGTCTCACTTTGTATGTGAGAAGAGAATCTCTTTTTATGTTGTTCACTTCTGTGATGGTCTTATCCACAAGGGATTCATCATATCCTCTTTCCAAGAATCTGGTTTTTAGCATTGATGATTGCTTGGTCCACATTTCTTCACTTGAACAATTTTTTCGGATTCGTAACAATTGTCCTTTCGGGATATTCGATATCCATTTCTTATGATGGCAGCTTGTGTGATGGATATAATTGTTCGAATCTACTTCCTTGAAGTGGGTGGATGTTACAATTCTTCCCTTTATCACTTTTATGTCCAGATCTAGAAAAGTGATGTGATCCTTGCTGATGGTGTTGGTAAATCTTAAATTGGACTGGTTCAGATTCATTACTTCTAGTGTGTGTCTTAGATCTTCTTCACTCCCCTTCCAGATGATTAGGAGGTCATCTATATACCTTTTATATAGGACCAGGTCCGCGCCCGCCGGACAGGAATCCCAAAAAATAGCTTCCCATTTTCCCATATAGAGATTGGCGTAACTAGGCGCGAACCTGGTCCCCATGGCTGTCCCACACACTTGTCGATAGAACACATTATCACAATAAAAATAGTTATGTTGAAGGATATATTCAATTCCGTCCAGTATGAACCTCTTTTGGGTTTGTGGCATACTGTCATCTTTATCTAAGAAGTGACTAATGGACTCTAATCCCTTCTCATGTGGGATTGAGGTGTATAGTGATGTTACATCACTAGTGATTAAGATGTAGCTTTCATCCCATTCCATGTCATTAAGAATATTCAATACTTCGGTGGAGTCCCTTAGATATGATGGTAATGATCTAACGTATGGTTGAAGTTTTTTATCTATATATTCAGATAAATTGCTCGACACCGATCCTATGCCTGATATTATTGGCCGTCCGGGTGGGTTGGCTAAGTTCTATATTATCCAATAATACCGGACGGCCAATAATATCAGGCATAGGATCGGTGTCGAGCAATTTATCTGAATATATAGATAAAAAACTTCAACCATACGTTAGATCATTACCATCATATCTAAGGGACTCCACCGAAGTATTGAATATTCTTAATGACATGGAATGGGATGAAAGCTACATCTTAATCACTAGTGATGTAACATCACTATACACCTCAATCCCACATGAGAAGGGATTAGAGTCCATTAGTCACTTCTTAGATAAAGATGACAGTATGCCACAAACCCAAAAGAGGTTCATACTGGACGGAATTGAATATATCCTTCAACATAACTATTTTTATTGTGATAATGTGTTCTATCGACAAGTGTGTGGGACAGCCATGGGGACCAGGTTCGCGCCTAGTTACGCCAATCTCTATATGGGAAAATGGGAAGCTATTTTTTGGGATTCCTGTCCGGCGGGCGCGGACCTGGTCCTATATAAAAGGTATATAGATGACCTCCTAATCATCTGGAAGGGGAGTGAAGAAGATCTAAGACACACACTAGAAGTAATGAATCTGAACCAGTCCAATTTAAGATTTACCAACACCATCAGCAAGGATCACATCACTTTTCTAGATCTGGACATAAAAGTGATAAAGGGAAGAATTGTAACATCCACCCACTTCAAGGAAGTAGATTCGAACAATTATATCCATCACACAAGCTGCCATCATAAGAAATGGATATCGAATATCCCGAAAGGACAATTGTTACGAATCCGAAAAAATTGTTCAAGTGAAGAAATGTGGACCAAGCAATCATCAATGCTAAAAACCAGATTCTTGGAAAGAGGATATGATGAATCCCTTGTGGATAAGACCATCACAGAAGTGAACAACATAAAAAGAGATTCTCTTCTCACATACAAAGTGAGACCAACTAAAGACAAGTTTGAAGGCCTGAAAATTCCTTTTATAACCCAATATGGTGAAAGGAAAAAGGTAATTGAAGATATAATCAAGAGACACTGGCATATACTCAGAAATGATGATATTATAGGCGAACATCTAACAGAACAACCCAATTTTGTCTATAGAAAGGCCAATAATCTAAAATCCATTCTGGCTCCAAGTATACCCAAAGAAAATAAAGCTAAAAATTCCTTAGACATTATGGGCAAAAAATTATGCGGTTTCTATCCATGCCATTTTTGTAAAGCATGCTCACATGGAATAAAAACCAGCACGATCAAGTCTAAAGTTTCAAATGAAGTCTTTCACATTAAACAAACTATAAGATGTACTGACCATTCTGTAGTTTATTTGGTCGAGTGTGGATGTGGCCTGCAATATGTGGGCCAGACATCTAGAAAACTGAGAGACCGAATCCGGGAACATTTGCTACAGATCAAATGGAAGAAGGTTGATTTACCACTCTATAAACACTTCAAAGAAGTACATGATGGAAGTGATAAGAGCTTGAAATATATGGGAATATGTAAAGTGAATAAAGATTGGAGAGGAGGGGATATGGAATCAAAATTATTGAAAATAGAATCAAAATGGATCTTTAACTTGGACTGTATCCATCCAAAAGGTCTCAATGCTGACTTTGAGATCGTCCACCTCTTCTTATAAACAAATCAATCTTTCTCATTTATCTCTTGAACCTCAGTTTAAACTTAATTTGAATCCCACAAAAATAACCCACATAGGGCAATCCAAAGAAATCTATAGGTCCTAGCATTCTCTTTAAGATCTGAAAAATACTTATAGGTCTCAGTATAAAATTCATCTGATTATTCAACAGTAAAGAAAAGATGTCTAACATTAGATTAAGAAATTTTGTGAACCTCATTTGTAAACTTTTTAAGCTAATTGGAGTTTATCAAAAGTAATCCATATTGAGTAATATGTCTCAGTATCTTCTCAAAGAAAAAGATATTGTTGATTAGCCAAATAAAGGTAGTAAACAATATCTAATGAAAGTATAATGCACAAATCCAGCATTGAATTCAGTCTAGATAATACCTAATATCATGCACAAATCCATCATTAGATTAAGAAAGTTAAATACAAAATAAAAAATATCTTTAATCCCTCCAAGATATTAAATATCTTTTTTATATATATATTTTTTATATATACTTTATATTTTTTATATATATTTTTTATATTTTTTACATTTTTCTATTTTTCTATATATATATTTTATATATATAATTTTGCAAACTTTTTTTATTATTATTTTTTAATTTTCCATATACTCACTCCACTTATGAATTTTATATAACAACGATTTTATTTCAATTGGTATTTAAGTTTATTATATATGAGATACTGAAAAATACAACATAAAATAGGGTTATATTGTCATGGAAATAAATATACATGATAAACATTGTAAGTCCTGGATATATTAGCCCGATATCAGTCAAAATTTGCCCTTTTCCAAAATGGTTTCTTCAAACCGGAAGAACCGCACACATTGACATCCGGTCGAGCCGAAAATTTGTTGTTTCTCCTTGCCCGTTCCGCGACACCGGAAGTGGTAAAAAACCGGAAGCACCTACAACATAGACATCCAGTTGTTGAGCGGAAGTGAGACAGAGTGGCAACAAACAAACTGGCAATATCGGACTCAATTTTCGGCGGGATTTCTTTGGCGCAATTTTTTGGCGCTATTTTGTGAAACGCCCAATACAAAAATATATAAAAGGTCAACATTGATTAAGCCTCCACATGTCTTGAAAAAGGCCCCATTGAGAGGGCCGAAACGCGTAGACGACTATCCGAAAATTAAGATTGAGAGGCTAATCATATCCAGGACCGGGCTTTTTGAACGGTAAGACTATTTCCAATAGTCCATACCCAGTAAGCACATTTTGTTTAGTGCACTTTTTTTCCTTTTTTCTAGGTTTTTTATATATATACATCTATCAAAGGATTAGGACTTTGGACTTCAATAGACTCAAGGACTTTTACTTTTAAGGAAGGAACTACCATTTACATTTCATCAGGATTTGATATATTTTTTGGACAATATCTTTTGGACAATTTTTTCTTACAATAATTTCATTCGATCATTTAAAATGTTTTAATTGTTTTTTAATTTGTTATTTGATATGAATTTATAACTAGATTTATATCAATTATTGGAAAAGTTTATTATCTAATTTGTTACTTGATATGAATTCAACTAGATTTATATCAATTATTATGTAAGTTTATTATTTGAATAGACCAGTGTGTCCCAAAGCTAATAGAATTACAGCTGGTACCAGCCTAGTTGAGTTTTAGGTTTATAAATGGTGAGACCCACCCAACTTTGATAGTATTGCATTGACTCAATAATTTGATTGTATTGCTTTAATTCACTTATTTTTGGATTGTACTATATTATTGCACATTACACTCAAGAGTATTATATATTGCAGGGATTTGATTTGTTCCTATATATGTATACATTTTTTATCCCATTTTCTATCACTATCTATTCTAAATTTGATAAATGAATTTATTTTGAGGCTCAAAAATACGGGTCCTTCACTAAGAAACTAATCCTTAATTGGATTGTTATCTTCACTATTATATATTTATTATTATTTTTTTTTTCCTTCATTTTTTTCTTTATTTGAAATCAGTTTTTCATTGTTATGGTTATATTGACACTTACGTTTCACGACTCTATTTTAAATTTATGAGCTGTACCAATCCATTTCTGGATTATATTCATGTAGTAGGAATCAAAGGGTTATTTTCCCTAGATTTTGTACTATAGTGAGTTCATTAGTTTGGTTCAACATTCTGATCTCATCATTTGTTAAAAATTTTTGTTAATTTTTGTCAAATTTTGTCATTTTTTGTCAATTATTAAAGACTTGTATAAATATTTGATTTTAATATTTTGACTCCTGTGGTATATCTTAGCCAGTGGCGCTCCTATATATCCTAATCTATGTTCTGTTTTTTAGACCTATTTAGGGAGTCTTTATTATAGTGAGCAGATATCAGTCCTGGGCGCTGGTTACTTATTTTTATACAGAATTGTTTTGTCTTTCCACCGTTTCCCCTTCTCCCCCGGCTAGTAGCCAGGATCAAGTAGGAGAAGGCTTCGGTAATTCTATAGCTCCTGCGTGGCCACGCAGGACTTGGTATGCAGACCTGGTGAATATGTCATCGGTTCCACCATGGAAGCTGCCTTTGAGGCAGGACCTTCTAATTCAAGGTCTATTCGAACATCCAAACCTAGTTTCTCTGCAACTGACTGCTTGGAGATTGAACGCTTGATTCTAGCTAAACGTGGGTTTTCAGAATCAGTTATAGATACTCTGATCCAGGCTAGAAAGCCTGTCACCAGGAAAATTTACCATAAGATATGGCGGAAATATCTTTGCTGGTGCGAATCCAAGGGTTACTCATGGAGTAAGATTAGGATTCCAAGGATACTATCTTTTCTCCAAGAAGGATTGGAGAAAGGTCTGTCAGCTAGTTCTTTTAAGGGACAGATATCTGCTCTGTCTGTTTGGTTACACAAGCGTCTTGCAGCCATGCCAGATATTCAGGGTTTGTACAGGCTTTAGTCAGAATCAAGCCTGTCTACAGACCTGTGGATCCTCCATGGAGTCTAAATTTAGTTCTTTCAGTTCTTCAAGGGGTCCTGTTTGAACCTCTAGATTCCATAGATATTAAGTTACTATCTTGGAAAGTTTTGCTTTTTTTTGTAGCTTTTTCTTCTGCTAGAAGAGTTTCTGAATTGTCTGCTTTGCAGTGTAATTCACCCTATCTGGTGTTTCATACAGATAAGGTTGTTTTACGTACCAAACCTGGTTTTCTTCCAAAAGTGGTTTCAAATAATAGTTGTTCCTTCTCCAGGAAATAGTTGTTCCTTCTCTGTGTCCTAATCCAGTTTCTAACAAGGAACGTCTGTTACACCATCTTGATGGGGTTCGTGCTTTAAAGTTTTACCTAAAAGCAACTAAAGACTTCAGACAAACATCGTCCTTGTTTGTCGTCTATTCTGGCAAGAGGAGAAGTCAAAAGGCGACTGCGACCTCTCTGTCTTTCTGGCTGAAAAGCATCATCCGGTTGGCTTATGAGACTGCTGGAAGGCAGCCTCCTGAACAAATTACAGCTCACTCTACTAGAGCTGTGGCTTCCACATGGGCTTCCAAGAATGAGGCTTCTGTTGAACAGATTTGTAAGGCAGCGACTTGGTCTTCACTGAATACGTTTGCCAAATTTTACAAATTCATTACTTTTGCTTCTTCGGAGGCTATTTTTGGGAGAAAGGTTTTGCAAGCAGTGGTGCCTTCCGTTTAGGTTACCTGACTTGTGCCCTCCCTTCATCCGTGTCCTAGAGCTTTGGTATTGGTTCCCACAAGTAAGGATGAAGCCATGGACCGGATACACCAATGTAGGAGAAAACAGAATTTATGTTTACCTGATAAATTTCTTTCTCCTACGGTGTATCCGGTCCACGGCCCGCCCTGGCATTTTGGTCAGGTTTAAATTTATTTTTTGTAAACTACAGTCACCACTGCACCTTATGGTTCTCCTTTTTCTCCTAACCGTTGGTCGAATGACTGGGGGGGGCGGAGCCTGAGGGGAGCTATATAGACAGCTCTGCTGTGTACTCTCTTTGCCACTTCCTGTAGGGGAAGAGAATATCCCACAAGTAAGGATGAAGCCGTGGACCGGATACACCATAGGAGAAAGAAATTTATCAGGTAAACATAAATTCTGTTTTTGTTGAGGGTCCTGGAGCCTCTGCTAATAAGGCCTAAGGATAAATAAGTGTACTGGGTGTCTAATCTAGTTTTTTTTAGATTTCCAGGTTGCAACAAATTATCTCTGGGTTTCTCAAATCAATGCCTTAAATGTAATCTATTTTTCAAAAGGATGCCATATGTCCTCTTTTCCTTTTTTCTTTTTCTCTCTGTATTTTTGTTTATTTTAGAAAATGTAATGCACTTATAGGTTCACTAAGATTATGACTTTGCACACTGCCATTTTCCATTCAGCATTTTGACATGTCGTGTGATATGACTAGAAGAATGGTATGTTTTGAATCTGCTGAGCATAATAAAAAAAAAAAATTAATTTAACTTGAGTTAATAACTGAAGCATGACTTCAGGAGTCAGGTGTGGTCGTAGGTAGTGGTTGTTAGCAGATTCTTTTTAATGCAAATTGCATTGCCACAGCGTGAATAAAATGTGCGTCACTAGTCAAAATCTTACCTTTTTTTTCATTCAGGATTAGTTTGGTGTCCGGCGCCATATTGGAAACGCAAAAAACAGGTCTCCGTACCCGTTGATATAAGGGGTGACTAGAGCTTTTCCTTCTCTTTGTCAATAGTTGTGATTAACGAGTTGTCCAGTTACTATAGAACTGGTTTGATAACCCAGGGTCCTGGGGGGGTATTTTGGCGGCAGCTTTGACAGCACTATCAGGCTAGAGAGGCCTCTCAGTGTCGCGGCTAGCTGTAATGCAGTCAGCTGAGGAACATAGGTAAGCCGATATGAGTAAGGTATCTCCAGGCTCCTCTTGGATAGCCCCAGAAAGTGTGACTATGAATCCCAAAAAGAATATTAAATTAAGGTTGAAAACTAACTCCAAAGTAAATTGTAAGACCTGGAGCTCCTCAAACACACGTCCTACTGCAACAGCTATAGGCTCCGCCCCCAAATCTTACCTTTTTAATGCCAATTTATATTGCCACAGCTGGAACAACAGTAAATAACATGTGCATCACCACAGTCTCCTCTTGTGGTATACCTTTAACTATAACCCCTCCTATTTGGTCTCCACCCTATATAAGGACTACCTGTAACACTCATTTACTGCCTGATTATTGAAGTCTTAGCTACTCTGGTGTAGCTTTCCTTATCTCAGGTCTCCTATTGCTTGTATCCTGTGCAAGGTGGTTTACTTTGTTTACTCTAGCTGCGTCTTGAATCTCTTATGCTCAAATCGTTACTTTGTCATTACCGACTTTGGATCATTCAACGGCCGGATCTACTTTTTCACCGCTACCCGGAAGTAAGCCGCATTCACACACGCTGCCTCTCCAAACACGGATCTTCCAATGCGGTAACAGAAATATCACGGTCCTCAAGGTGGTAACGTATACGAACAATGCTAAAGCCTTTAAACTTCTTACCTGCTTGTTTTGTTACCATACTGAATTATTGGGCATCTCCTATTACCTGCAACATCCAATATGAACAAACATTGTATGTCTGTGGAATGTCTGAACTTGTAAATATTTTAGGCTGTGTGTGATTGCGTGAAGTAAGAAGAATCATTTGTTTCTACCAATTCAGATTCTGAGCTTGTCAGTATTTCTTTTTCATCTGTGGCCTCCGGTTATATATATATATCTTGAACATAAGATATATATTATATTAAATATTCCTTATATTTATTAACACTTAAGTCAGTAGTTAATATACAAATTCATCATATATTAAATGTCTCATATTGTTTAATCAGGCTACATAGAAGTTGTTTTCTGATTACTACAAAAAAGAGCAACAAGCTCTAATTTTAGAGCTAACCTTTATAACCAATGTGCAAATACTTGTTTACTTAAATACGAAGCTCAGAATACCACATAATAATCAGGCCAAAAAAAAACCGAATTTTGAATTAATTAAACATTATGGATCCTAATGAAATAAAAAAGGAGTTTAATAATGTTTACCTTAAACTTGATTATTTAGCAAGAGCTGTGACAGAAGTGCAGACTGAAAATGCTGCACTGAAAACTATAGTTAAAGATTTTGTTACACAAAAGCCTCATGACCCACCTGAACCTCATATTAATTATCCACAACCTTTTTCAGGGAAACGTTCTGAGTTCAGGGAATTTAAGAATGCCTGTAATTTATTATTTTCTCTTAGACCTAAGACTTATCATACTGAGCGGATTAAAGTTTGTACCACAATATCTTTCCTACAAGGTGAACCCAGGACTTGGGCTAATAGGTTTTTTGAAAACAATAACAATATCCTGGATTCATTACAAGATTTTTTTTCTGCTTTAACTAGTCTATATCAAGACTCAAATTCTCAAATAAATGCTGAAATGAGATTGAGGTCTTTAAAACAAGGTAAGAGAAATGTGGAGGATTATACCACTGAGTTTCAGATGTGGGCAGAGGACTCTCAGTGGAATGAAATCAGTTTGAAAAATCAATATCGTTTAGGTTTATCTGAAACACTCAAAGATGAACTTTCACGTCTTGAGATCCCAGATACCCTTGATGGTCTTATTAAATTAAGTACATCTTTAGATCGTCGTTTGAGAGAAAGGAGGGCAGAAAAGGCCTCTAATGATACCTCATATAGAAGACCTTACCAAGTCACAACAAGTCATGACAAAGCTCATGACAGTGCTACCCCTATGGAGATTGGTGTACTTAGAGGACCTCTGTCACCAGAGGAAAAAATTAGAAGGAGGTTGGAAAATCTCTGTTTATATTGTGCTCAAAAAGAACATGTAGTATCTACTTGTCCTTTGTTGAAAAAACAAAAGAATGGTAAGAAAAAAACCAGTGACTTTATTTACAGCATAGCTAATGATACACACATGACTTTGTCTATTTCTTTACAGTGGGACCAGAAAAATATCCAAACCAAGGCATTAATTGATTCAGGAGCATCCGGAAATTACATTGATTCCACTTATGTAAATAAAAATCGAATACCTACTATTTGTAAACAAAATCCTGTATCTATTAAGCTGATAGATGGTTCATTAATAGAACAAGGACCTATTACACATCATACTATTCCCCTGCTTGTAACATCATTGCAGGGACACACTGAATATTTATCTTTTGATCTCATAACCATTCATCAGCATACTCTCATCCTAGGCTATCCTTGGTTGAAGAAACACAACCCTCACATAAATTGGGTTTCAAATAAGGTAACATTAGATTCTGCTTTTTGTTCCCAAACTTGTTATCCACATCAAACCATAGCGTCACTTGATATTGGTTTACCCTCGTGTTATCAGGATTTGGCAGATGTATTTAATTTAAAAGAGGCAGAAAACCTTCCACCTCATAGGGAGTTTGACTGTCCTATCGATATAATACCTGGTTCCAAAATCCCTCATGGTAAGATCTATCCCCTCTCTCAAGAGGAACTCCAGTATATAAGAAACTACTTAGACGAAAATTTACGTAAGGGATTTATTTCACACTCCACATCCCCTGCAGCTGCAGGTATGTTTCTAGTAAGAAACAAGGATGGTACCATAAGACCTATTATTGATTATAGAGCTTTAAATAACATCACAATAAAAAACAGATACCCGTTACCTTTAATACCTGAACTTTTGGAACGTCTAACTGGTGCAACTATTTACACCAAATTAGATTTAAAGGGAGCTTATAATTTGATTAGAATTAAAGAAGGTCACGAATGGAAAACGGCATTCAGGACCAGATATGGCCTTTTCCAATATAATGTAATGCCTTTTGGTCTGAGTAATGCTCCGGCAACTTTTCAGTTTTTTATAAATGAGATCTTTCGTGACCTGATAGACGTTTGTGTCATAATATACCTTGACGACATATTAATTTATTCTAGAACACCTCAAGAGCATGAAAAACATGTACGCTGGGTATTAACTCGTTTAAAAGAACACAAACTATATGCTAAACTGGAAAAATGTTCCTTTCATGTCACAGAAATAAAATTCTTGGGTTACATCATCAGTCCCAACAAAATTCAAATGGATCCGGAGAAGGTATCAGCAATTCTAAATTGGCCTACTCCTACTTCCACAAAATCTGTACAACGATTCATTGGTTTTGCGAATTTTTATAGGAAGTTTATAAAAAATTTCTCTTCAATCGTTAAACCATTAACAACACTCACTAGTGAAAAACAAAGATTTAAGTGGACCGAATCCGCTAGTCTTGCCTTTAATAAATTGAAAGAAAATTTTACTACAGCTCCCATTCTAGTTATGCCAGATTTTGATTCAGAATTTATCCTTGAAGTAGATGCATCCGACTCAGGTATCGGTGCAGTTTTATCACAACAAGATAAGAACAAGACTGAGATTCATCCTATTGCTTTCTATTCAAAAATGTTAACTAGTGCTGAGAAAAACTATAGCATAGGAGATAAAGAACTTCTAGCTATAAAACGTGCTCTAGATCATTGGAGACATTTATTAGAAGGTTCTAAGCTACCTTTTAAGATTTATACTGACCATAAAAATCTTGAATTTCTAAAAACAAGTAAGACCTTGTCTGCAAGACAAGCAAGATGGTCTATATTTTTTGATCGTTTCGATTTTCTCTTAACCTACAGACCAGGACATTTAAATACCAAAGCCGATGCCCTCTCTAGATTACATGAACAAGACACTCATAATCAAATTTACCAAATCATTCCAAAAGAAAAAATTATAGGTTTATTAACACCTTTAGAAGAGGAGATCTTAAAAGAATTAAAACATGAACCACCACATGGAATAGACTGTCAAAAAGATTCCAAGACTGGTCTTTTCTATCATAATTCTAAACTATATATCCCCAAACAAATTAGATCTTCTATTCTTAAACAAACCCATGACGGGACACTAGCAGGCCATCCAGGTATTTCTAAAACTATAGACCTAACCAGGAGAAATTATTGGTGGCCACTCATGGATACCTATATTACAAACTATGTAAAACATTGTGATACCTGTGCCAGAAACAAGTTAACACACAAAAGACCATCAGGTCTTTTATCTCCTCTGCCTATTCCTGACAAACCCTGGAGTACCATATCAATGGACTTTATTGTCGAGTTACCTGAATCCCACCATTACAATACTATTTTAGTTGTCATTGATCATTTAACAAGACTGGCTCATTACATTCCCCTAAAAGGTCTCCCTACAGCTTTCACTACAGCTCACGTTTTCCTAGACAACATAGTTCGCTTACATGGACTGCCCAAAGTTATAATAACTGATCGTGGTACACAGTTTACCTCTAATTTTTGGAGATCCCTATGTAAGTTAATCAAAATTGATTCTAGATACTCGACTGCTTTTCACCCTCAGACAAATGGCCTTACAGAACGACTCAACCAAACCCTTGAGCAATATCTTCGTTGTTATATATCTCATCTGCAGGATGACTGGTCATCCTATTTACCTTTGGCTGAATTCTGTTATAACAATACTACTTCTACATCTACTAAACTATCCCCATTCTTCGTTACTTATGGATATCATCCTACTACTATTTCATTGTCCTCTCAACAAGTGAACTCTCCCTCAGCATTGGATTTCGCAACTACCCTACAAGAAAGACTTAACATCCTGAAAAAACATCTTTCGGAAGCTAAAGATTATCAAAAAAGGTTATATGATACCCATCACACTGCTAGCCCGGCTTATCAGATTGGAGATTTGGTACTACTCTCGACAAAGAATCTCAAACTGTCAGTTCCTAGCAAAAAGTTAGCAAATCAATATTTGGGTCCTTTTAAGATTTCTAAAATAATCAACCTCAATGCTGTGAGATTAGAGCTTCCCCAGGATTTTAAGATTCACCCCTCTTTTCATGTCTCTCTGTTAAAGCCATATCTTCCTTCACCTCAGTCTCTCTCCTTGTCTCGACCACCTCCAATACTCGTTGATGATCGAGAGGAGTATGAAGTTGAAGCTGTATTGGATTCTAGGATCCATAGGAAGAGGTTAGAGTATCTTGTGAAATGGAAAGGTTATGGTTCGGAGGATAACTCTTGGCAGCTTCATTCTGATCTTCGCACTCCCCGTCTTCTACGAAATTTTCATCGCCGCTATCCTGAGAAACCTAGTTTGGAAACCCCTGGGGTGCTTCCTTGAAGGGGGGGAGATGTGGTATACCTTTAACTATAACCCCTCCTATTTGGTCTCCACCCTATATAAGGACTACCTGTAACACTCATTTACTGCCTGATTATTGAAGTCTTAGCTACTCTGGTGTAGCTTTCCTTATCTCAGGTCTCCTATTGCTTGTATCCTGTGCAAGGTGGTTTACTTTGTTTACTCTAGCTGCGTCTTGAATCTCTTATGCTCAAATCGTTACTTTGTCATTACCGACTTTGGATCATTCAACGGCCGGATCTACTTTTTCACCGCTACCCGGAAGTAAGCCGCATTCACACACGCTGCCTCTCCAAACACGGATCTTCCAATGCGGTAACAGAAATATCACGGTCCTCAAGGTGGTAACGTATACGAACAATGCTAAAGCCTTTAAACTTCTTACCTGCTTGTTTTGTTACCATACTGAATTATTGGGCATCTCCTATTACCTGCAACATCCAATATGAACAAACATTGTATGTCTGTGGAATGTCTGAACTTGTAAATATTTTAGGCTGTGTGTGATTGCGTGAAGTAAGAAGAATCATTTGTTTCTACCAATTCAGATTCTGAGCTTGTCAGTATTTCTTTTTCATCTGTGGCCTCCGGTTATATATATATATCTTGAACATAAGATATATATTATATTAAATATTCCTTATATTTATTAACACTTAAGTCAGTAGTTAATATACAAATTCATCATATATTAAATGTCTCATATTGTTTAATCAGGCTACATAGAAGTTGTTTTCTGATTACTACAAAAAAGAGCAACAAGCTCTAATTTTAGAGCTAACCTTTATAACCAATGTGCAAATACTTGTTTACTTAAATACGAAGCTCAGAATACCACACCTCTCCATCTCTGTGCACCACAGGACAGGACGTCCTTGTCATCCATAAGCACATGAAATTGCTTTCATTTTCCTTGGTTCAAGAAGTTCAGCTTTTGTGGTGATAGTACATAATTAAATAAACTTTGGTTTCCTACCATACTCAAGACAATCTTGTAGTTCAAGCTTCGGACTTGCTGTGTGAAACAGTGGCCTGTCCATACCAGGAAGATGATTTAGACAGAAGTAACGGGCTCTGATTGCAGGTGACACATGTTTATCGTCAATCATCAAAGGGGTTGCGTGCAGAATATGGCTGATGGCCCCTTATTCACATGTTTGTCCAGAGCCACAACATTTGCAAACAGCCAGAAGAAAGGTCAGTTCTCACCAGCCTTAAGTTGAGCTTCAATTACCAAATGCTGATATTCAAAAAATAGACAAACAGTGCCTTAAAAAACACAGTTGCAATATGGATTCACCAGAGCAAGGTCATTGCAAGTACTTCCCATGATAACAAAATTAAAATGCCACAACTCCGCAATCTTCACCTTCACATTATTATTGTCACACTCCATTGTACTCCTATGCCCAGATCCCTGCTCTTGTTTTTGTTGAGGGTCCTGGAGCCTCTGCTAAAAAGGCCTATGGATAAAGAAGTTTACTGGGTGTCTATTAAATGTTTTTTTAGATTTCCCGGTTGCAACTAATTATCTCTGTGTTTCTAAAATCAATGCCTTTCCTGTAATCTATTATTCAAAAGGATGACATATGTCCTCTTTCATGCTGTTGTTTTGGTTGAGGCTCCGGGACCCTCTTATTAAAAAGGCCTGAGGATAAATAAGTGTACTGGGTTTCTAATCAATGTTTTTTTCTATTTCCCGGGTCATATAAATGATCTCTGGGATTCTAAAATCAATGCCTTTCCTGTAATCTATTATTCAAAAGGATGCCATATGTCCTCTTTCATGCTGTTGTTTCGGTTGAGGCTCCGGGACCCTCTTCTTAAAAAGGCCTAAGAATAAATAAGTGTACTGGGTGTCTAATCAATGTTTTTTCTATTTCCCGGGTCATATAAATGATCTCTGGGATTCTAAAATCAATGCCTTTCCTGTAATCTATTATTTAAAAGGATGACATATGTCCTCTTTCATGCTGTTGTTTCGGTTGAGGCACCGGGACCCTCTTATTAAAAAGGCCTGAGGATAAATAATTGTACTGGGTGTCTAATCAATGTTTTTTTCTATTTCCCGGGTCATATAAATGATCTCTGGGATTCTAAAATCAATGCCTTTCCTGTAATCTATTATTCAAAAGGATGACATATGTCCTCTTTCATGCCGTTGTTTCGGTTGAGGCTCCGGGACCCTCTTATTAAAAAGGCCTAAGGATAAATAAGTGTACTGGGTGTCTAAACAATGTTTTTTTCTATTTCCCGGTTGCAAATAATGATCTATGGGTTTCTAAAATCAATGCCTTTCCTGTAATCTATTATTCAAAAGGATGACATATGTACTCTTTCATGCTGTTGTTTCAGTTGAGGCTCCGGGACCCTCTTATTAAAAAGGCCTGAGGATAAATAAGTGTACTGGGTGTCTAATCAATGTTTTTTTCTATTTCCCGGGTCATATAAATTATCTTTTGGATTCTAAAATCAATGCCTTTCCTGTAATCTATTATTCAAAAGGATGCCATATGTCCTCTTTCATGCTGTTGTTTCGGTTGAGGCTCCGGGACCCTCTTTTTAAAAAGGCCTAAGAATAAATAAGTGTACTGGGTGTCTAATCAATGTTTTTTTCTATTTCCCGGGTCATATAAATGTTCTCTGGGATTCTAAAATCAGTGCCTTTCCTGTAATCTATTATTCAAAAGGATAACATATGTCCTCTTTCATGCTGTTGTTTCGGTTGAGGCTCCGGGACCCTCTTATTAAAAAGGTCTGAGAATAAATAAGTGTACTGGGTGTCTAATCAATGTTTTTTTCTATTTCCCGGTTGAAATTAATGATCTCTGGGTTTCTAAAATCAATGCCTTTCCTGTAATCTATTATTCAAAAGGATGACATATGTCCTCTTTCATGCTGTTGTTTCGGTTGAGGCTCCGGGACCCTCTTATTAAAAAGGCCCAAGGATAAATAAGTGTACTGGGTGTCTAAACAATGTTTTTTTCTATTTCCCGGTTGCAAATAATGATCTGTGGGTTTCTAAAATCAATGCCTTTCCTGCAATCTATTATTCAAAAGGATGACATATGTCCTCTTTCATGCTGTTGTTTCGGTTGAGGCTTCGGGACACTCTTATTAAAAAGGCCTAAGAATAAATAAGTGTACTGGGTGTCTAATCAATGCTTTTTTCTATTTCCCAGTTGCAACTAATGATCTCTGGGTTTCTAAAATCAATGCCTTTCCTGTAATCTATTATTCAAAAGGATGACATATGTCCTCTTTCATAATGTTTTTTCTGTTGAGGCTCCGGGAGCCTCTTTTAAAAAGGCATAAGGATAAAGAAGTGTACTGGGTGTCCAATCAATGTTTTTTTCTAATTCCAGTGTCATATAAATGATCTCTGGGATTCTAAAATCAATGCCTTAACTGTAATCAATTGTTCACAAGGATGCCATATGTCCTCTTTCATGCTGTTGTTTCAGTTGAGGCTCCGGGAGCCTCTTATAAAAAGGCCTAAAGATAAAGAAGTGTGCTGCATGTCCAATCAATGTTTTTTTTATTTCGCAGTTGCAAAAAAATTATCTATGGCTTTCTAAAATCTATGCCTTACCTGTCATCTATTGTTCAAAAGGATGCCATATGTCCTCTTTCCTGCTGTTGTTTTTGTTGGGGGTCCAGAACACTATTCTAAAAAGGCCGAAGGAGAACGACCTGTACTGTACTGGGTGTCCAATCATGTTTTTGTTTTCAATTTCACGGTTCATAATAAATATCGCAGTGTAACTAAAATCAATGCCATACCTGTACTCTGTTGTTCAAAAGGATGGCATATGTGGTTTTTCATTCTGTTGTGGTTGTTAAGGGTCGTGGCCATGGGACAGCGTATAAAACGGCTGAAGGAGAACAACCTGTACAGCCTTGCTCCTCTTTTTAGGAAGGCCAACTCTTTGTATACATGCCAACAGACTCTGTATCACATTCCTCTTTTAGGGAGAGGTGCAGCCATAATGCAGGGTCAGAACCTCTGCCTGCAACTGTTATACTCAATTTTGCGAAAGGAAGTAAGCTTACCATGGTTCCCTGCATGCATGTATTGTTGTTATATTTTGGTGAGGGTAATTATGATGGCCATGTAGACTACCACCACTGAGAGTCCTGGAAGTAACAGGGATGAGATGAAAGAGCTAAGAATAGTAGAACTTGAAACAACAGAGTTAGCCATGGGTGTTAGTGCAAGACCGCTTGGCTTTTTTTTGGCTTTGGGTGCGGCTATTCATGCAGGCCATATAGAGCTGCCACCATTCAGTGTTGTATCAGGTATTAAACTAATAAGAACAGTACTACCAAAATACAGCCAATGAAGGGCCTTAGGAAGACTGAGCCAAGGTTGGATTGTAGTATTTGGTTAGGCTAATCATGATGGCCATGTAGACCACCACCAAGAGTCCTGGAAGTAACAGGGATGATGAGATGAAAGTGCTAAGAATAGTACTACTTGAAACAACAGAGTTAGCCATGCGTGTTAATCCAAGACGGCTTGGATTTATTTTTGTATTGGGTGCGGCTAATCATGCAGGCCATATAGAGCTGCCACCATTCGGTGTTGTATCAGCTATAAAAATAATAAGAACTGTACTATCAAAATACAGACAATGAAGGGCCTATGAAGACTGAGCAAAGGTGGGTTTGTAGTATTTTGTTCGGCTAATCATGATGGCCATGTAGACCGCCCGTAACAGGGATGAAAGTGCTAAGAATAGTACTAATTGAAACAACCGAGTTAGCCATGGGTGTTGGTCTAAGACCACTCGCCTTTTCTTTGGGTTTGGTGCAGCTAATCATGAAGGCCAGATAGACCTGCCACCATTTGGTGTGGTAACAGGTATTAAACTGCAAAGAACAGTACTACTTTACACAACCTACTTACCATGGGTCCCAGAGCATATGTTTGGTTATTATATTTTGTAAGGGTAATCATGCAGACCATATAGACCTCCAACGATAGGGTGAGTATGAGTAACAGCTATTAAAATGCGAAGGACATTGCTAATTAACACAACATAGTTACCATGGGTCGCAGACCAAGAGCAGATGTCTTATTATTATATTTTGTATGGGTAATCATCCAGGCCGTATAGACCTCACCAAATAGGGGGAGTTACAGAGATTAAAGTGCTAAGAATGGTAGTACTTAAAACACAACCTAGTTAAAATGGGTACCAGACCACATGTCTTATTATTATAATTTTTCAGGGTAATCAGGTAGGCCATATAGAACACCCCCCGATAGGGGGGGGATTAAAGTGCTAAGAAAAGTACTAATTAACACAAGCTAGTTATCATGGGTCCAACACCATGTGTCTTGATGTTATACTTTGTCAGGGTAATCATGCAGGCCATATAGACCTCCCTTGATAGGGGGAGTAACAGGGATTACAGTTATAAGAATAGTACTACTTAAACACAACCTAATTACCATGGGTCCAAGACCAGATGTTTTATTATTATACTTTGTCAGGATAATCATGCAGGCCATATAGAGCTCCAACAAAAGGAGGGGTAAGAGGGATTCAAGTGATAAGAAAAGTTTTAATTAACACAACAAAATTACCATGGGTCCCAGACCATGTGTCTTGTTGTTATACTTTGTCAGGGTAATCATAACCACCATATAGACCTCCACCAATAGGGGGAGTTACAGGGCTGAAAGTGCGAAGAACAGTACTACTTAACCCTAGTTGGGTCCAAGAACGCATGTTTAATTATTAGACTTTATTAGGGTAATTATATATCTAACAAATCTATCTATTTCTCTTCTATCGATTCTATCTAACTATCAATCTATGTATATCTATCTATCCTATCTATCAATCTATCTTCTGTCCGGGATGTTTTGAGACAGCCACTTTGGGAATGTTAGTTGATTTAGGCCCATTATGGCTTAAAAGCAGACTCTGCATAAACTATGTAATTTTCCATGGGAGTTTTGCCAGGGATCCCCCTCCAGCATGCGACAGTCCAGGTGTTAGTACCCTTGAAACAACTTTTCCATCACTATTGTGGCCAGAAAGAGTCCTTGTAGGTTTTAAAGTTTGCCTGCCTATTGAATTCAATGGCGGTTTGCCCGGTTCGCGGGTTCACGAACAATACCGGAAGTTCGAGTCTGCCGTTGGCGAACCGAAAATTTTAGGTTTGCGACATCACTAGTCCAGAGTGCCCCTATCACTAAAATTATCATCATACCAAAATATTTTTAGACCCCATAAAACGTCCAAAGGATTTGCAGTCTCTTGACCATGTAGTTCAACTGACTTTTCTGCTATCACTGGCAAGTACTAATTCATAAGTATTTTGGCTAATTCCATCATGAATCTGCTTCAACTGTTTGTCTACTTGTTTCAGCAGCTTAACCTGTATCATTGATTTGTGCCATCTATGTGGAATCTAAGCTGTCAAATGCAAGTCTGTGCTATGGTTACTTTGGCTTTATATTAAAGGAAAAGTAAACTCCTCAAAATAAAACTTTAATGGTTCATAAAAAGCATGCAATTGTAAACAACTTCTCTTTGTATCCTTTGTTGAAGGAGCTTAGGAGCGTGCACATGCCTATAGAAGTTTATGGCAGCAGTGCTATAGTGTTTATGTTATACATAGTTGCAGACACTGCTGCCAGATTGCTTAAGACGTGCACGCTCCTGACCTCAGGATACCAAGAGAATTAAGCAAAATTAATAATAGAAGTAACTTGGAAAGCTGTTAAAATGTCATGCTCTATCCAGTTTGTCAAGTCCAAAAAAAAACTTTCATGATTCAAATAGGGCATGTAATTTTAAACAACTTTCCAATTTACTTTTATCACCAAATTTGCTTTGTTCTCTTGGTATTCTTAGTTGAAATCTAAACCTAGGAGGTTCATATGCTTATTTTTTAGACCTTGAAGGCCGCCTCTAATCTAAATGCATTTTGACAGTTTTTTACCACTAGAGGGCATTAGTTCATGTATTTCATACAGATAACCTTGAGCTCATGCACGTGAATTTAACATGGAGTGCACACAGATTGGCTAAAATGCAAGTCTGTCAAAAGAACTGAAATAAAGGGGCAGTCTTCAGAGACTTATATAAAAGGTAATTACAGTGGTAAAATGTGTATAATTATAACTGTGTTTGTTATGCAAAACTGGGGAATGGGTAATTAAGGGATTATCTACCTTTTAAAACAACAAAAAAATCTGGTGTTGGCTGTCCCTTTAAGTTTAATTTTTACTTTACTTTCCCTTTAAGCAGTTTCTATTTTGATATCTTATACCATTCTCTGTAAAAAATTACTGCTTTGATCTGTTCCACAATCCACAGATTGTTCCTGTTGCTTTCAGTTTCACCAGATATAATTCCTACCTTCAGCAAGCTAAACATGTTCTTGGCCTTTACTTATGTAGATTTAGGGCTCTCCTTTTACTGAACAAGCCTGTAGGACAGGGTCTCCCATTAAACCAGACAAGTGCCATCGAATTCCCTCTTAAGTATGAGAATGCTTGAACAACGCTTAGAATCTGATACTAAAGGGACAGTCTACTCCAGAATTGTTATTGTTTAAAAAGATAGATATTCCCTGTATTACCTGTTTCCCAGTTTTGCATAACCAACACAGTTATATTAATATACGTTTTACCTCTGTGATTACCTTGTATATAAGCCTCTGCAGACTGCCTTCTTATTTCAGTTTTTTTGACAGACTTGCATTTTAGCCAGTCATTGCTAAATAACTCCATGGGAATGAGCACAATGTTATCTCTATAGCACAAAGGAACTAGTCTAGGACACTAGGAAATGTATTTTATTTTAAAGATTTTTACTTTTTTATGTGGTGCAGTTCATTTTGACAATAGCCTCTAAGGGATTAATTGCCAATGTTGGCTAAATTGCGCTTTTTTTGATCATTTTTTTAATTTAATTCCTGGCCATTGGCTATAGTATGAAAGACAACTTCTGTTTTTTTTAATTACCATGTGTATATATTGTTACAAATTTCAATGTTTTACATTTGCTTTTCCTTGTCTGAAGAAACGACCAGTGTTTTTGGTTGAGAAACGCGCTACAAATAAAGCGTGTATAATTTTTAAAGTTTGGAAGTTGTCTTCTATTTTTTTACATCTTCAAGTTACACGGAAACAGATCTAGTACTTGTAACAGCTGTGCAGTATCAGGAATCTGAACGGCTTTGCAGCATCTGATTTCAGCGGCAGTCACCACAAATAGAACTGGACACAGTGTACTAGCCACTGTTAAGTGCTAGCCTGCGGATTTGAACTGGTCACAGTACGGTGCCAATATATCCGGTAAGCGTTACCAGTATCATCACTTTTTCTGCTTAAAAAACAGGATTACACAATGAGGTGCCCTCTACTTGTTTTTATTTCCTAACATTGCACCCCACACTCTGGGACCAAGAGGAGCAACCGTGATTACAAAGAGCAACCACCATCTCCGATCAGGAATATTCCTCTCACTGACTGCTATTCAGCGCGCCTTTCAAAATTCCCCTCCTGGGTTTTTTTTCATTAGGAACTAGCATTGTCTAGTTGTGAAAAACTATCAAAATACACTGAGATAAGAGGCGGCCTTTAAGGGCTTAGAAATTATCATTTAAGCCTACCTAGATTTAGGTTTCAACAAAGAATACCAAGAAAGCAAAGCAAATTTGATAAGTAAATTGGAAATGTGTTTAAAATTGCATGCACTATCTAAATCATGAAAGTTTAATTTTGAATATCTGGAGAGAAAAAATTCACTCATAAAATGATTTACTAAACAGAATAAATATTGCAAATACAGGTTGCTTGTTTTTTAAGAGATTTTTTATTAAAGGGACACTGAACCCAAAAAAAAATCTTTCTTGATTCAGAGAGAGCATGCAATTTTAAGCAACTTTCTAATTTACTCCTATTATCAAATTTTCTTCATTCTCTTGGTATGTTTATTAGAAAAGCAAGAATGTAAGTTTAGATGCCGGCCCATTTTTGGTGAACAACCTGGGTTGTCCTTGCTGATTGGACAGCACCAATAAACAAGTGCTATCCATGGTACTGAACCAAACATTTGCTTGCTCCTTAGCTTAGATGCTTTCTTTTTCAAATAAAGATAGCAAGATAACGAAGACAAATTGATAATAGAAGTAAATTTGAAAGTTGCTTAAAATTGCATGCTCTAGTGGTATGCTCGCCTGAGTTCCGGAGGAGGAGCTTAGCACAGGTAGCTGAGCGAGTGTTCTCCTGCCACAAGCACCTGGCGGTGTTTTCCACGCGCCAAGCCCTCATACCTGGGGACTGCTACTAGGACGGCAAATTTTATCGCTGCCGGAATTCACAGTGGAAACTCCATCCCACTGAAGAGAGGAATCCCTGTCTCTGAAGGGAACTTATTTGAACAGGAGTCCAAATTTATAGAAGAGAACCTTTACAAGTCACTATACAAGCAGTGCTGAAATTTTTTTTTAAGACAGCACACCTGTAAAGACTTTTAAGCCTGCAGCACAACATCATCGTATTTCATTCCCCCCCCTTTCTTTCCAGCTTCGCGGGTGTACCTAGCTGTCCTTTACCCCTCCAGGTGTTGAAACACAAGATTCATCTTACCGGTCTGTGAAGCCCGAGATTTCTACCCAGACCAGCCCAGGAGTTCGGAAAGGTACCGACAGCAGCTCCTCCTCCCCCACCGGTGCTGCGTGGGAGGAGGAGTTTTCGAGAGTCGGCTGAGCTGGCACTGCAGGAGAGCGCAGGCAGCGGCAACTACGCCGGGAGTTTTTCTTGTGGAGCCGGTAAGCCGTGCTACTCTAAAGTCAACACCGTTACAGGGCTGTGCCTGGAAGAGACCATCGGACCCCCTCTCCCCCACCGCTGCTGTGCGGGAGGCGGCGGACTAAGAAAAGTTAATCCCTCCAGATCTCAAGTGTGACTCTTCCCTCCTGGAAGGGCAAAGAAAAGAGTTAAAGATTGGAGGACAAACCTCAGACCGCAGGGATTGTAGGACACCGGAGGGTGAGTAATACACCAAGAACTGTTATAAAAAGCTCTGTTTTTGAAGGGACAACTCCATTGAAAAATGTTTAGAGAAGCTGCAAAAGGGGATTTGAAACAATAAGTGTAATGGTGTTGCAGGTTAGACTGAAACTCATATGTTCAAGTCCGAGAACTATCTTTACAGGGAAGAAACCTTACAATAGTGGTTGCTATCCGGAGGAAATTAACCCATAACAGATTAAAGAACCATAGCGGTTGGGACTATTAATACCTCAGAATAAGGCTGCAAGGATTGGAACAAGGGAAAATCAAGGTCTAAGCCAAGACAGACATTAAGCCATAAATTTTCAAAAGTGATATAATTATTATAAACAGTCACAATTTTCTTGCTCCATAAAAACACACGCCAGAACTAAAGGTTTTCATAAGGGGAGAGAAGGAAAAGTGCCTGCTTTACTGAAAAGGGTTGTTTTTTTTCTTTTTTTCTCTCTTTTGTTTTTTTTTTTCTCACCTGTAACCTTGATAAGGCACCTAAGTTTTGCATATCACTGAATTAGGTCGCTTTGGTGTTTCTTTGTATTGAACTTATTCATTAACGTACGATATACTTGGATATTCAATCAAAAAGTATGTCTGTGCAGCATTATACATGTTACGTTTTCAACATATATAAAGGTCTCCAACTGCTGGGTCATTTTTCAAAATTCCCTACAAACAAAATGACCTACATAGCTGAATGTTATATATAAACTAATCACCATTTATATAAGATTATCTTGTAAGGGTAGGCAATAGGGCAGGGGAAGAAGAAGGGGGAAAATAGAAGGGGCTATAAATTGTAGTAATTAGTCTTTGAGAATTTCCTAAAGCATAGGATAGAAGATTACCAGGTTCTATCCTACCTAGAAATCAGATACTAAATCCGAAGTACCCCGAATATTGCTAGGGTTAATCCGAGCATATAGTACAAGTATCTACCTATATTCTAGAGACCAGACTCTAATCCCAGATACTTATTAGACATTTTTTCAAACGAATAGCACCACTCAAGTTAGGCATTTTAGAATTTTGTTAAAGGCTGTAGATAATAGTAAATTTAAAGAGTAGGCAACTGAGGGCAGTCTCACTCCCAACCTATATAATTCCTTCTTGTATAGAAGGATAAACACACCCGAACAGTAGGAAACGGGTGTAGTCATTTGCACAAGGGAAAGTAGTGGGCCCAGCTTTTAGGACCAGAAGGCCTTTCTATGAAATGTTCCTGACTGCCATAATCTGATAAGCACAATCTTGAAGCTTTTCCTATAAAAGTCACTTAAGGGTTGAATCCCTCCTATATTTTTTTATATAAAAAAAAAAAGAAAAAAAGAAAAAAATCACATATCTTGGTTTTTTTTCCCTCACCCCTCACACCCTCTTTTTCCCCCTTTTTTTTTTTCTTTTCTTCACTTGTATATTGTAACACATCCTTCTTTTTCTTTTCTTCACTTTTCTCACAATTCAGGGGTATCCCCCCCAATAGCAATTATATATTATTTTTTTTCCCCTCACTTCCTCACCCAACACATGGACAAGTTTCTTAACACATCTTCAAAGATTACATCCCCAAATATGGCAGCCAGAAACAGAGACAAAAAAAACAAAGGCCACACTGAGATAACAGCAGAATTACACGCTATAAGTAATTTAAATCCAGGCAGTGAGGTATTAAATTTGCAAAATCTAGTTACCAATATAACAGAGGCTTTGTCCCCCAAGTTTGACACCCTAAGATCTGAAATAAAGCATGATATAGACTTATTATCACAAGAATTTAAGCAGTTCTCTAATAGACTGCAAGAGGCAGAGCAAAGGGTGTCAGACTTGGAAGACCTCACAGTTTCTCAAGGTCTTAAATTAGATGACGCAGGAACCAAACTGCAAAAAATGCAATTGAGATTAGAAGACCTAGAAAATCGGTCCCGAAGAAACAACATAAGGATAATTGGCATACCTGAAGCAAAAAAGTTTGAGAACCTAACACTATTTATAACAGAAACACTAAGCCAACTTTTGGAAATGTCAGATTCTCAGATAATAATTCAAAGGGTTCACAGGGTGGGCCCCCCTCACATGGACACTAATATCTCCAGAAGACCCAGACCAGTTATTGCCCGTTTCCTAAATTATCTAGATAAAGTGAAACTGTTGCAACAGTACAGGAAAAAACAACCGATTATTATTGACGGGAGTAAAATCTTGGTGTTCCAAGACTACTCAGCGGAAACCTCCTTAAAAAGGAGAAATTTAACTCCCATTTGCTCAAAATTTATTCAAAAGGGTTACAGGGCCACTCTAATTTACCCTTCTAAACTCAAAGTAGCTGTTGGAGATAACATTCATTTTTTTGACAATGCTAGAGAGGCAGAGCGCCTCTATGCAGGACTAGAACCCGTAGGTTAATTTTTTTTTCAGCAGGAGCCTACAGGTTTAAAAAGATCATAGTACCTTGTTCAATTCTTTCATTCACTATTTGTTTTTTATTTCTTTTTCCTGTTTTAATTATTGTAAAGTATGGTCATGGATTCAAAAGAAAGAATCCTATTTATAGAAAGTGGTCCCTTTCGTGATAGGGCAATCAGAGGGAGGTGGGTTCCCCCTCCTAGCCATATAATAGAGGTTCCAGACCCAAAAATCCTTTTTTTTTTTTTTCTCTCCCTCTCTCCTCTCTCTTTCTCTCTCTCTCTCTTTCTCCTTCCTCCGGCTCGCCCCCCCCCTTATCTTTTTCCAAGTATTCCTAAATACAAGTTAAACCTACAATTTGACTGACTATGTCACTAGATAAATTTAAGGTGATATCTTGGAATGTTGGAGGAATTTCAACTCCTATTAAAAGGAAAACTATAGTATCCCATATGCGAAAATTACAAGCTGATATTATGTTTCTTCAAGAAACACACTTAAATAACGAAGAAACAATGAAACTAAAAGGTTCATGGATAAAAGAAGTTGTTTTTTCACCCGGTAACAGAAGGAAAAGGGGGGTGGCAATAATGATAGGCAAAAGATTAGAGTGCGAGTTGCTACAGACAAAAAGTGACCCGGAGGGGAGATTCGTAGTGTTGAAAATTCGAATTGCCAAACAAATATATACAATGTGCAACATATATGCGCCTAATGAATTAGACTATGAATATTGGGATCTATTACAATCCATGCTATTATCTCACTCTGAAGGTTACCTGATAGTAGGAGGAGATTTCAATATGGCTCCCCAATCCCCCCTAGACAGAATGAGACATAATAACAGACAATTAAAATCCAAAAAAGATAAATTAGAAACAAAAATATTTAAAAACCTTTGTCAGAACCTATCAGTCAAAGACATTTGGCGAATCCAGAATCCTGATATTCTAGATTATACCTGTCTCTCAAGGGCACACAAAACTCTATCTAGAATAGACCTATTTCTAGTGGATGAGAGGCTTTGCACAAAAAATATAAAAGCAGGAATCACATCCATAATTATCTCAGACCATTCACCGATTTTTCTCGAGATTCAAACGAACAGTTCTAATAAAACTTCACCGAGGTTCAGGTTTCCTTTTTACCTATCCAATGATATAAAATTCAAAAAACATCTAAACGACAAATTTAAAGAATACATACAATTTAATATAGACTATATTGACAGACCGGAAATCTTCTGGGGTGCCGCAAAGGCAGTCATGAGAGGAGAAATAACTGCCTATGCCGCTAAGCTAAATAACAAATTAAAAAAGAGAGAGAAAGAAGCGACTCAATTCGTAGTAAACTCTTATAACCACTATCTGTTACACAAGACACCCTTTAACTGGTCTAGATACATTAAAGCTAAAAATGAAAGAGACGCTCTAGCGCTACTTATAGAAACTCATAAAGACCTCAAATTTCAGTCCAAACTGTATAGGTTTGGTAACAAATCTGGCAAGTTACTTGCAAAATTAGTTAAAGGGGAAAAAAAACCTTCCCTTATTGACAGAATAGAACAAGACTCCCTGTTATTTACAAAATCAGAAGATATTTTAGAAGTCTTTACAAATTATTTCAAAGATCTCTATTCAATAAAGGCATCAGATGTGGTTCAGGCTCAGAAATATTGGAGCAAAATAACCTGCCCCACAGTTCCGGAGGAAATAATTCTTAACCTAAATAAACCAATATCAGAGGAAGAAGTTAGTAAAACAATTTCAGAGCTGTCGGTAAATAAAGCGCCAGGCCCAGATGGGCTTCCAAACGAGGTCTATAAAATTCTAGCCCCTGAAATAGTACCACATTTATGCAATTTATTCAATGATTTCTATATCAGGGGTAAAGTTATACCACCTAGTTTCACGGCCTCCTATACAACTTTGTTGCTTAAAGGGGGAAAAGACCCAACACGAAAGGAGTCCTACCGGCCGATAGCTCTTCTTAATTCGGAATACAAAATTTTAACTTCAATCTTAGCCAGTAGGCTTCAAACTGGTCTAACACAGGTCATACACAGAGATCAAGCGGGTTTTCTTAAATTCCGCAACTCAGCATCCAAAATCAGAGAAGTACTAACAACTACAGAATATTTCTTTCGGAAGTCTCTCACCAATGAGGAGACGGGGGGCGAACCAGATCTGGCAATAGTTGCAATTGACGCAGAAAAAGCCTTTGACTCAGTACACTTTAACCATATATTTTCATCTTTTGTCAAATTTGGAATCATAGGCAACTTTCTCAGTTTTATAAAAAATCTGTACAAAAATCCTTATACCAAATTAATAGTTAACAATCTATTATCACCAGATATCGAAATTCAAAGAGGAACACGACAAGGTTGCCCCCTGTCTCCTCTTATTTTTGACTTAGCCATAGAGTCTCTGGCAATAAAAATTAGATAGTCTCTTCAAGGGATTACAATTTCTAAGCACGAATTAAAAATCGCCCTCTACGCAGACGATATACTTCTTTATTTATCAAATACAAGAAAGAATATACCCAAACTTATGCGTATAATATCTAAGTTCGGGTCCTTCTCGGGATACAAAATAAATCCATCCAAGTCAGAAATTCTTTGGCTCCGAAAGAAATTGGATTCAGTAAGAAATTGCCCCTTCAAGGAAGTGAAGGATTCTTTTAAATATCTAGGAATTAATGTCCCAGCTAATCCCTCAGAGCTATATGAAATTAATATAACTCCAATTCTCTCTACGATTCGAGAGAAAATGAAAATATGGCGAAATTTACCAATCTCACTCTCAGGGAGAATAGCCTTGTTTAAGATGGTTCTCCTCCCTAAACTTCTTTACGTAATTCAAAATATCCCTTTATTATTATTTGAAAAGGACATTCGGTCTCTTAACTCTGCGATTAGAGATTTCATCTGGCAAGGGAAAAGATCCAGGCTCTCAATTCTAAAACTATCAGTAGGGAAAGAATACGGGGGATTAGCTCTTCCGGACATCAGACTATATAACCTGGTTTTTTTAGCACGTACAGTGTCTGACTGGCTCCTCCAGAAGAATTATGTGACTAATAACTCAGTAGACGAGAATATCTGCTATCCATTCCTCCCAATAGGTTTGGCACACTGTAAGCCCAAAACACTACCACAGGAAATTAAAAAGCTCAAGACTATTCTGAACCCTATCAGAGCCTGGTGGAAGATAGGGACCCTCTTAAAAGTCAACTGTAGTGTCTCACAGTATACCCCAATAAAGGGGAATCCTGATTTCCCACCAGGCCTAAGTCTGGATATATTTGACAGATGGGCATCTAGGGGCTTAAAGAATGTTCAACAACTTGTAAAGAAAGACAGGAAATGTGTAAAAACATTTGATGAATTAAAAAGGGAATTTAATCTGGTAAACAATGAGTTTTTCGCATATCTACAAGTAAGACACTACATCACGGAACTGGTTAGAAAGTCAGACTGGAACTGGGATTTGGGAAAAATCGAAAATTGGCTCTTACTAATGAAGGCTGGTCATACATCAATCTCTTTCTGTTATAGGGCTATAAATGGCATCAAGGGACTCCTCATTCTAGAACAGATAGAACTGGGTTGGAATAGATTAATTGTCCCTAATGATATAGAACCTAACTTTATTCAAAAGTCTATTAGGAAAGTTTCTCAGGCTACACTCTCAGCAAACTGGAGAGAGGCACACATCAAATTATTGCATAAGGTATATTTCACGCCAGAGAAAGGTTTTAAAATACACAACGCAAATTTTGAAAAATGTCCAAAATGTTCCCTCCATGCAGCTGATCTGAAACATATGTTCTGGAGCTGCCCGAGAATCAGACAATTCTGGTCTAAATTAGAATATTGGTGCCATAACATACTGGGGATCTCCCCTCCGGGTCTTACACTTATACAAGTAATATTTTGTATAAAGAAGGAAGAGCAACATCACCAGGAAAAACTAATAATTCTCTCAATCTTAGCCGCTAGACACCTAATCCTGAAATGTTGGAAAAAGCATAGGGCCCCCTCAATCTTAGAAGTAAAGAATTATCTTAAAAAACAATGTATTTTGGAGCAAAGGGATACCAACTTGAATAACGAAGAGGATATTAGACTATTTTTTAAGAAATGGTCAGCTTTCATTAAAAGCTTCCCAACAAGTGAGATAGAATATTTGATTTTTCCATTCAGGAATTCAGAGCTGGTGCAACTTAACATTTGGTAGGAGGGGAGGGGAGGGGAGTTTATTAGTCTACCCCCCCTTCTCTTTTCTTTTCCCCTATTTTTTTTTTTTGTTTGTTTGTTTGTTTGTTTGTTTGTTTTGTGTTGCGTTGTTTGGGTCAAAGAAATTGGAAAAAACCCAGTATAAGTTAAAGGATGTTTATAGATTAACATGCTCTGCTTATAATGTCATCCTTTTGTTGCACTGTTTCTGTTAAATCAAATCTGTTTACTGTCAAAATAAATGATTTAAAAAAAAAAAATTGCATGCTCTATCTGAATGATGAATGAAAAAAATTGGGTTCAGTATCCCTTTAAGTTCCTAATTTTAATGTATAGGAAATTGCCACCCTGGAATATTATATATATATATATATATATATATATATATATATATATATAAACAAGTGCATAATACAAAGACAATCTTATAACACACATTTTTTTCCCTTTTTGCCAGCCCCTTGTATCATGTGACAGCCATCCGCCAATCACATAGTAGTATACTTATACCTAATGAGCTTGTGCACATGCTCAGTATGGGCTGGTGCCTCAGAAAGTGTGCATATAAAAAAATGTATAACATATCATAATGGAAGTAAATTGGGGAGTCTTTTAAAATTGAAAGCACTGTTTGAATCATAAAAATTTACATTTTGATTTTAGTGTCCCTTTAAGAAGAATGATTTTACAATACTTTACTATACAAATATTGACAGCTATACATACCAAAACTCTATATTTATTAAGGTGTTTTGTGAGATCACTAAATGGTTGATGTAAAAATGCTTGTAAGGAGTAATGATTGGGACTTGGGAGCAGAATAGACACCTGGGTCCCGATCCGATATGCAGCGTTGCCCGTAAAAGCCGGCGATGCCAAATTTTGCGCTGGTTTGGTATCACATATACGGCATAACATAGAATTTACGCTCGTATATTTCTGCCTTCGGCCGTAGTTTTTTGGCCCATAGACAGGTATACCAAACCAGCGCAGTTTGGTATCCAATATACAGCGTAAGGACTTAAGTGGAGAAAATGGAGAAATCTTACTCCATTTTCACCTTGCCACAAATTGCAGGCGTAGTAAACCAAAATAAAACCTAACACCTAACGCATGCGCAATGTCTATCTACCTGTCAACCGCAATCCACGCCGCAATCCCTAATAAAGTGTTTAACCCCTAAACCGCTGCTCCCGTACCCCGCCGCCACATACATTAAATGCCTAACCCCCTAATGTGAGCCCCCTACACCGCCATCATCTATATTAAAATTATTACCCCCTACACCGTCGCCACCTACACTAAAATTATTAACCCCTAATGTAATCCCCCCTACACCGCCGCCATCTATATTAAAATTATTACCCCCTAATGTGAGCCCCCTACACTGTTGCCACCTACATTAAAATTATTAACCCCTAATGTAATCCCACTACACCGCCGCCATCTATATTAAAATTATTACCCCTAATGTGAGCCCCCTACACCGTCGCCACCTATTTAAACTATATTAACCCCTAATGTGAGCCCCCTTTATTAAAATTATTAACCCCTAATCTAATCCCCCTATATCGCCGCCACCTATATTAAATTAATTAACCCCTAATCTAATCCCCCTATACCGCCGCCACCTATATTAAATTAATTAACCCCTAAAATACTAAAATTTCCCTACCACTAAATCTAAGTCTAACCCTACAAATAGCCCTGAAAAGGGCTTTTTGCGTGGCATTGCCCCAAAGTAACCGGCTCTATTGCCAGCCCTTAAAAGGGCTTTTTGCGGGGCATTGTCACAAAGTAATCAGCTCTTTTGCCTGTAAAAAAAACAACAACCCCCCCTATTGGCTGATTAGAATAGCCAATAGAATTACAGTAGCTCTTATTCTATTGACTATTCAAATCAGCCAATATAATTAAAGTAGCTTGCATCCAATTGGCTGATTTGAATTTGAAGGCTCAAATCAGCCAATAGGAATTCAAGGGACGCCATTTTTAATTGCGTACTTTGAATTCTTATTCAGTGTACGCGTCGATCGTATGGAGAGGATCCTCCACGCTCCAGCACCGGTCTTCAGTTTCAGCATCACCGGTCTTCAGTTCCAGATGGACGGTCTTCAGCTCCGCGGTCATCATTCTTCAACTCCTCCACTCCGCGCCGGCTGGATCCTGGAAGAAGAAGAGTTCGCCGCCTGGAAAAAGACTTCTCCACCTGGAACAGGACCTTCTCCGCCGGTTTTCAGGACAGGTAAGGAGCACTTGGGGGTTAGACTTAGGTTTTTTAAGGGGGGATTGGGTGGGTTAGAGTAGGGGTATGTGGGTGGTGGGTTGTAATGGGGGGGTTGTTGTTTTTTTTTTACAGGCAAAATAGCTGATTACTTTCACAAAAGTCCATTTTAAGGGCTGGTAATAGAGCTGTTTACTTTTGTAATTTAGATTAGGGTAGGGAATTTTTTTTATTTTGGGGGCTTTGTTATTTTATTAGGGGGCTTAGAATAGGTGTAATTAGCTTAAAAATCTTGTAATCTTTTTTATTTTTTGTAATTTAGTGTTTGTTTGTTTGTTTTATTTAGTTTAGTGTATTTAATGTTATTTTAGTTTAGATATTTGTAGTTTATTTAATTAATTTATTGATAGTGTAGGTGTATTTGTAACTTAGGTTAGGATTTATTTTACAGGTAAATTGGTAATTATTTTAACTAAGTAGCTATTAAATAGTTATTAACTATTTAATAGCTATTGTACCTAGTTAAACTAAATATCAAGTTACCTGTAAAATAAATATAAACCCTAAAATAGCTACAATGTAATTATTAATTATATTGTAGCTATCTTAGGGTTTATTTTATAGGTAAGTATTTAGTTTTAAATAGGAATAATTTAGTTAATATTATTAATATTATTTAGATTTATTTTAATAATAATTAAGTTAGGGGTGTTAGAGTTAGATAGGGTTAATATAGTTAATATGCATAATATAATAACTATATTAACTATATTAACCTTAATATAATTAGGGTTAATATAGTTAATATAGGTGGTGGTGGTATAGGGGGATTAGATTAGGGGTTAATAATTTTAATATAGGTGGCGGCGTTGTAAGGGGATTAGGTTAGGGGGTAATACATTTATTATAGGTGGTGGCTGTGTAGGGGGATTTAGATTACAGAGCTGATTACTTGGTGACAATGCCCCACAAAAAGCCTTTTTAAGGGCTGGTAAAAGAGCTGATTACGTTGGGGCAATGCCCCACAAAAAGCCCTTTTAAAGGCTGGCAATAGAGCTCCGGCTCCGGTCTTCAGTTCCAGAGGTCTTCAGTTCCAGCGTCGCCGATCTTCAGTTCCAGCATCGCCGGGATTCAGTTCCAGATGGACGGTCTTCAGCTCCGCGGTCATCGGTCTTCAACTCCTCCGCTTTGCGCCGGCTGGATCCTGGAAGAAGAAGAGGTTGCCGTCTGGAAGAAGACTTCTCCGTCTGGAACAGGATCTTCTCCGCTGGTCTTTAGGACAGGTAAGGAGCACTTGGGGGTTAGACTTTAGGTTTTTTAAGGGGGGATTGATGTTTTTTTTACAGGCTGGTTACTTTGGGGCAATGCCACGCAAAAAGCCCTTTTCAGGGCTATTTGTAGGGTTAGACTTAGGTTTAGTGGTAGGGAAATTTTAGTATTTTAGGGGTTAATTAATTTAATATAGGTGGCGGCGGTATAGGGGGATTAGATTATGGGTAATTAATTTATTATAGGTGGCGGCGGTATAGGGGGATTAGATTAGGGGTTAATAATTTTAATATAGGTGGCGGCGGGGTAGGGGGTTCACATTAGGGGTTAATATAGTTTAAATTGGTGGCAGCGGTGTAGGGGGATCATATTAGGGGGTAATATAGTTTAAATAGGTGGTGGCAGTGTAGGGGGATCATATTAGGGGGTAACATAGTTAATGTAGGTTGCGGCGGGGTAGGGGGCTCACATTAGGGGGTAAAACATTTAACGTAGCTAGCGGCGGTGTAGGGGGCTCAGATTAAGGGTAATATAGATAATGTAGCTGGCAGCGGGGTCCAGGAGCGGCGGTTTAGGGGTTAATATATTTATTGTTAGGAATGAGAGGGGGGATTGAGGATAGAGGGTTATACGTGTTGGGCTATGTTTGGGAGGCGTGTTAGACAGTAACTGGAGATTTAATAACTTAGCCAGGTTTTTTATGTGGCGGCAGTTTCTAAAGTGCCGTAAGTCACTGGCGACTCCAGAAATTTGTACTTACGCAGATTTCTGGACATCGCTAGTTTGTCAGACTTAAGGCACTTTAGCATCTGACAGCGCCGTATATAAGACAGCTCGAGTTGCGAGTTGAAACCAAGGGGCGGCACAGGTTTCCATGCTTGCGGTGAAACCTGCGCCGTATATCGGATTGCGGCCCTGATCCCATAACACAGTAACACGAGAGCATGTGCACCACATATGAAAATATGTACATTGTGGTTCTCAAAGTGGGAATTAATAGGCACAAGAGGTGGAAGGAGGCTTTGGGATTACTATAGGGGACACTAGTAGGTAAGGAGTGTAAGAGGATGCTGGTTGGATCCTCCAGGCAGTATTATTGTAATTTGTTGTGCTTTCGCCTAGATGTCTAAAGTGAAACAACTTTCTACTTTTGTATTTTAAGTATTACTGCTTTTTTCATTTATGATAGTTTTGGTTTGTGAGCAACCTACCCTAACTAAGATAGAATACAGCCTCTAATGCTATTCTGAATAATATTTTTCCTGGGCAAGGTAGGGGCATCCCAATGGCTATCTTATTGTACCAAAGGGATGATGGCCAAAAGATTAGCAGCCACTGCTCTAAAACATCTTAAAGGTTACTCAATCTTTTTATTTTTGAAGTTACTTTTTTAAAATGATTGATATGTTTGATTATTTTGATGCTTATACCAGAGGATAATTCTTTTGTCTCTTTCATTTTGTATAATGTTTTTTTGGTGTGTGTGAAACTGCTGTTAGAGTTGAATCATATATCTTTGACTGTTCCTTTGTACCCCCATATATTTGATAACATGACTCATGGTTGCAATTTATTATGTTACCAATACAATAACTGAAAGGACTAAGAGAAACATTGATATATATTTTATTAGCTGCTGGAATTCCACCAAATTAATCCTCACCAAGTTTATTCTTCAGGAAATATATTCTAAAAATGTCTTTTTTTTTTTTTTAAACTTCTTTTTATTGAGAAAAAGTAGTACAAATATAATGAGAGCTCTTGTACAACAATCAAATATTTCCAATACAGTCAAGAGAGAAAATTACAAGGTATGATTTCAAAATGATAGCATTGCATTGATATGTGTTATAAAAATCTTGGGAAACTGAGTCCAACATAAGAGATAGGTAGTTTTGTAGCTCTCATTATGGCTAGGATTGAGAGGTAGTCTGAATAAATTCTACTGTATACGTCGTGAACCATTACCTGATCTTTATCAAAGCTGTAGGTTAAATACCACCTCTCACAAGTATTTGACTGACTTTCTCATTTTTAACTAATTTAAAACAAGACAAAACAAAAACAAAACAAAAAAAATAAACCTATACAACAACAACAAAAACAAAAACCCCCCATACTATATAACAGCAGGAACAGGTAGGACTGAGTTAGACCCAAGCCCAGCCAGGTGAGTTGATGACGGAATCAATATAATAAGCATAGTCTGAAGATAAACTCGGCAGGGATTGCCAGTATTGGATTATTACATATTATCAATGTACCCTGGTATCGTATCCTAAGGTCCTTCCAGGAATGGCCTGGTACAAATAAGCAATGTCTATATAGTTAGCATAATATGGACCTTTATCGCATAAAATCAGTAAGGGTATAGTGGGACAATTAAAGGAGTTATGTATGTAGGTTTCACCCAATGTATGTTGATGTACCATCAGTTAGATGTCTGGGAATATATGCAAGAGATTTCTTAGCCCGGCACAATGAGCCAGCTTGCAAAGTGTGGTAGCATATTAATAGCAAGGCCTTGAAGGGGTAAAAGTAGTAGTAACTAACTGTAACCTATTATCATAGGTGGTATAAAGCAAGGCATACCAGAATACTGTATTCTACCTATATTCTCAAAGAAGCACTGACAGTTCAGGAGGAAAAGGTACTGATGCAAGGGGGGTCTTTAAAGCTCCTGCCTTTAGGCTGTCATCTGAATTGATGCAGGAAGTATATACTACAGATTTACCAAAATAAATTGCAACTGTCGCGTATAGATCCCTTGCAAGTGATGTACAATACATACAATGGACTACATTACCGGGGACAGCCAGGGTATACATGAGATATCCATATGCAGAGTGTAACAGAGTAATGGAGCTTTTTGAGAATAAGCCATTATTTTTACAGAAGTATAGATAGGTATTGATGAATCTTTGCTCTGCTGATGGTCAATAGACATATTTACAGGGTGGGGTTGATTTATAGTGGTTTAGAGTATGTATCGCCTTACTGGAGGCCGCCCAGGCATTTATATGGGATAGCTATAATAAGAGCTTGATTGTTTTATCTAATAGCCCACCCTTAAGAAACCATGTGCCAGCATTTAAGTAAGAAAATATAACTGTAGGACATGAAATGCAAAGGCTGCAGCCCGTTTAGAATGCTATTATTCATATAATTTAATATCGGCTATATTCACATTGTCATCTCAAATGTGTCTTTGCTAGAAGATAAATGCAGGGCTAAAATTACATTAGAGGTGGCTTGCGCCTGTCACATAACACATTTCTGGGGGCAACCAAAGCATATATGAGTTATTCATGTTAGGCACTTCACAGGGTAATGTTCCTTCTTGAGACTAAACAGCCGTTTTCTACTGCATTACATCTAAATATGGGAGAGTCTCTAAGCTACAGGTATATATTTGGGTTGTCTAGGTCAGCCCACAATTAGTACAGCGTTTCATATATTGTCAATTAGGGAGCAAAAAAAAAATAAAACAACAATTCTACAACGATTCACACATATAACACACACATCATTCCTAGATTTGCCTTTCTACAGTATAACACAGGTTGTGACATCTGCAGCCAACAGAAATATTTACAAGGTGGGAATAATCCATACATGTCAGATAGTTCACAAGTAAGTCTAAACTAGTTAGCGTGGGTACACGCTGCTATCATTGGATTACACTGCCCGACAGGTTTCCCTCAAGATTAGTGGCATGGGGACTGAGCGAGGGAGTCAACTCATTAGGGATGGTCTGGTACACAGTTATGTGGCACACAAACAGGAAACAAACTATCCGACTCCAGCCCGTGATGTTGCCTGATATCGCTGACCTGGAAGATAGCAGTTTTTTTGCGGAGGAGGGGGAAACTGCCGCACAGTAAGGCCCAAGGACAGCAGCACACCAAGAGAGCAGCTGCCCCAACTTGAGACTGGTCGCGAGGTCTGCAGCGCGGCAGCATCCCGTAGTGGATCCCATATCAATGCTCCCAAAGGGCAACCGTCCCATCTTGAGTCCAACCTCTGGATCTGCATAGAGGAGATTGCCCGCGGTAAATCACCTGGAATTGTAGCTTGCCCACTGCGCTGTGCAGCAGAGGTCTTTATGTCGCCATCTGTGTCTGTAGTTTCGGTGGTTGCCACACTGTTCCGTTGTGCAGCTCTGCCAACTGGGCTCAGTGAGAAGTATGCTGCATGAGAGCGGGCCCGGGGCTGACCTGGAGCACTGGCTATACAGCCGTTAGCACCCGTATGTCCACTGAGTGCCGGGAGTCCTGCGATCGGTTGTTTCCCCTTAGAAATAAAATTTGGGCAGGTCAGTGACTGGGAAGTGGACATGTTACGTAGTCCTCTGGGCTCCAACAGAGTCAGGCACTGCCGCTGGGGTAAAAGATTAGAGATGTGTGGTTCCTGCACCAGCGTTATAGTGCCCATCTCCAAGGTGTCCGCCTCCCGGTCAGCAAGTGAGATTTGGCGCGGTTCAATTGAACAGATGGGTGATGTTGCTTTATCATGATCCTGTATATAAAGCCCTCTCATTTCACAGAGAAGTTCCTCTATAGTTGCCGTCAGGTTGTCTAGTAGTGGTGCGAAGACATCAGTTAGGGCATCAGTGATATGCGCCATCTTGTTAAGCAAAGCAGGGACGTCTGCAGGCTTAAAGGCGAAGTTTAACTTTTTAGTGCCTTCTCGGAGGCCAGGAGTTGAGATACCCTGATCCTGTAGGTTTCCCGGGCACAATGCTTGCCAAGGGATGAGTGGATGGCTGAAGATTTTGCCACTCTGCATTCATAAGCCGATTTCAAACAAGGAGAGTTGTGAAGCTGTGGCCATCTTGTTGAGCCGCCTACCGGAAGTCACCCTAAAAATGTCTTTATCACATTTGTTTAAAAAAAAAAAACCAACTCATTTTAATAGCCAACATTGGCATCAATAGATCAACATAATTAATGTGTTAACATGATGCAACTGGTCAGTTCCATAAAGTAAAGTGAATATTATTTTTCACCTACCTGATAATAGCTTTATGAAAACATACTTTTTGTCACATCCTGTGACACATCTGTAGGTTCTATATTTTTTGAAGCTATTATATGATACACATGTCGATTAGAAATGCAAAACAAAAAAATGTCAGCCTCTCTGACGATTAGCTTAGTAGCTAAATCTGACAGGACCCATTGGACTTTTGATATATAAACATCCACTTTAGTAAATTGCAAGAAATGACAAACAGTAATTGATCACTCAAGTGTCTTACTAGGATATGATAGTCAAAGCATTTTGTAAACCATCGATGCAGATTTGAGATTGAAAATATCCTGCATTTGAATAAAAATACCCTTTAGAAAGCCATTCTTTTCCATTACAAGTGCCCTATTTTAATGAGTAAAACCAGCTGTGGTAAAGTTCAAGTTGGTTAAACACATGAAAAGCTAAAAGAAAAAAAGGCCTTTAAAAGAGTTTTTGCAGGAGATTTAACAGGCCTTCATGGAAGCAAAAATATGAGTCTATAAAGACATAAAATGATTATTTAAATAGTGATTGTGACTGCTGTTGTGTCTGAATGCAGCTTTTATTTTACTTAGCAAATAATAACAACTGACGTTGTGCAATTAACTGTTTCCTGTAATTTTACATAATATTGTAATATACGTTCAAACACTTTATTGCAATCATATATGAATGTTATGTTCATCATAATAAGTTGTATACATATTTCATAGTATAATTTAGTGTTTTTATGTATTAAATCAGAAAAAAATTGCAGTGTCTATTAATGTAAATGAAGCCCATAAAATTGTAAACTTTTAATAAGCCCTTTTACCCTTTCTTACTTTCCTATTTATTTGCCCCTATAGATGTCCAAATAGTTCAGTGTAGTATAGATGTTGTGGGAATTGAGGCTCTGTTAAATGTAAACAAAGACTAACCTTTAAAATAAAGGGTCAGTAAAGTCAAAAACTTTCATGATTCATATAAATAATGCAGTTTTAGACAACTTTACAATTTACGTCTAATTGGCTTCATTCTTTTGGTATCCTTTGTTTAAAAGCAATGCACTACTGGGAGGAAGCTGCCGATATATGATTCTTGTCATTGTCTCACCCTTTGTTTTCAGCTAGCTCCAGAAGCAGTGGTGTCTCAAAGGGGGCCTGTCTTTTCACACTATCATTCTGCCTATGGCTTTACCAGTCCCACCCTGTCCCACCACACCACACCTAATCCAGACATACCCTTCAGTGGCACAACTGGTCCAGCCCTTCTATTGAGGTACCATTCACAGCTCACCCTGTCTCTCCCATTGCTTCTCCACCACCAAAACATTTTTGGGCTACCAACAAGTGCCCCCCCCATTACTACTTTCTAGCAACACCACTGCTCAGAAGTATATTTCTGCTCTTTTGACAAATGATACTAAGAGAATGAAGCAAATTTCATAACAGATGTAAATTGGAACATTTTTAAAAAATGATATGCTCTAATCTATCTGAAACATGAAAGAACAAAAATGTGTGTTTTATGTCCCTTTAAGTTAATATCATTTTCTCTTTTTGAAATTTCAAAATGATTTGATTTATTTTTCTTGTAAAATGTAATACAAATGAAATAAAAAAAAAATGTTAAAAAGAAAAAAGCTTGCAAATAGCCAAGATATGCCGTTTGGAAAAGATAAAAATAGTTTTTCCAAAAACTAAAAACTTTTTATACAGAAAGATCCACTAACAACTGAAAGTCCACTGAAAAAAAAGTGATTGCGTGTGCTGGTAAATGTTTGATGAATTGGAATACTCTTCTTTTTTTTTTTAAATATTTTTATTGAGGCAATAAAACAAGTCAGAGTACAAACACGGCATAAAGGACAATATCTCAGACAGTAGTACATGTCAGTAATTCCTCATTCCAAACATAAATACACTGAACAGTAATGGGAACATGGTATTGACCTTAGTGATGCCTCATTTGTGTAGTTAAATAACAGAGCATGCAAACGTCAACAATGTAAAGTAGATCCACTCATGGGATCTGGAAACTGGTACTCATCAGGAGACATAGTTCTCGGACTCAAAGATTCTCAATATGGGTCGTATAAGACAGAAATCAAATGCTACATAGATGTAATCGTCTAAGATGTGCAGTGTGAAAATTCTTAAATTTTAAAGCGGGAATCATCTGGTGGACATTTCGTGGTAATGTGGGGTGGAAATAACCTGAAGAACTGCTGTTGGGAGGTGGGGCACGAGGGAAGGGAGAGAAAGGGAGAGAGATGGAGAAAAAAAAGGGGGGGATGGGAAGGTTACTGTAGGTTTGGAGGAGTGGTCAGGCCACCAAAAGCTCAGTTCAGTCTTAAGGACTACGCATCCATCCGTTCTCCCGTCGAACTACCGGTATCGCCAGCCCTCCTATACTCCTCCCATGCCAACCATATAGAACAGTAGAAAACGTAGCGGCCTTCGACCCTCAGCGCATATTCTTCCATTTTTTGAATGTAATCTAAGGACTCTAGTACTGGGGTCAGCGTTACAAGGGTTTGTTTCGCCCACTGTCTGGCTATAACAAGTTTTGCCGTCAGGAGGATAATAACACCTAGCAGTCGGGATGATTTTGGGAGGCTCTGCAGACCAAGATGAAAGATCGCTGTATCCCCCGTGAGGTTATCAGTGAGACCCAGCCTCTGGAGTAGTTTGGTGAGAACACGCATGTTCAATTTCTGGAATCCCCAGGATAGAAGGAGTGAAACCAGGCGAAAGTATTTGAATTGTAACTCTCTAGGGAAATTTTTTCGTCGGATAAGTGTGGGGCGGGATGGCTAGTACGTCTCCTCTATATAGGTCTGACAGTAGTCTGATCTCTAGGGCCTCCCATTTCTTGGGATGGGAGTCAGTAAGGCAATGCAGCAAAGCCTTAATAGAGTGTATTGGGGAGGGGTGCGGAGCAACCGAGTCAAGAGACTTCAGCTCCCTCCAAAGTTTCAGGCAGGTCTTGATTGTGCGGTAATGTATTCCGCTCAGCACCTCTGCATGATCCGGGATCCAAATAAGATCAGCCAAGTCTACTCTGGCGGGCAGCGATCCCTGCTCTATTTGGAACCACCCAGAGGAGCAGTCCCTCACCCCCAAGCAGTTATATGCGAGAGAATAGCAGCTTTGTAGTATAATGCGATATTTGGCATAGACATGCCTCCACATCTTTTTGTTTTTTGTAATTGGGTCAATGGTAGCATACGTGGCGCCCCTTCCATACGTATTTCGTAAAGATAGACTGAAAGTGGTTGAGGAGATATGCCGGAACAGGAACCGGGGGGCACCTGAAGAAATAAATCAGCTTTGGGAGTAGGAGCATTTTCACAGCCGCGACCCTACCCGTCCAAGAGACCTCTGAGACCTTCCAGATAGAAACCATCTGCTGAAACTCTCTGAGCAGGGACCCATAATTTGCGGTCACTATTCGCTTGGGGTCATGGGAGAGCATCACCCCCAAGTGCTTTAGTCCTTCAATGGACCATTTAAATGGGTAGGATCCTCTCAGGGTCTCCAGTGTGGTTTCGGGTAAGCCAATAGCGTAGGCCTCAGTCTTAGTATAGTTTGAGTTTATAACATGTTAGGTTAGCAAACTCGGCCAATATCTTGAACAGTTCAGGGAGTGACTCTTCCGGGTCTGCTAAAAATATCGTCAAGTCATACGCAAATAACACTAGAACTTGCGGGACATCATGTAACACTAAGGGTTGGATAGAGGGGGTCGCCCGGAGTCTGGTCGCTAGAGGCTCCATCATCAGGGCAAAAAGAAGTGGCGACAGGGGACACCCCTGTCTTGTGCCATTCTTGATCTTAAAAGCTCTAGATACAAACCCCAATCCTCTCACTCTAGCAGATGGGCCCAAGTACAGGGCCATTACCGCTGTGATAAAAGCAGGAGGGAACCCGAAAGAAAGCATGACCTCGATCATGTATTCCCACCGGACCCTGTCGAATGCTTTCTCAGCATCTGACAACAGGGTAACCAGTGGGATTTCGAGTGCGGCTTTCTCGAAAAAGATATTCAACAGACGTCTGGTGTTGTCTGAACCCTGGCATCCCAGGGTGAATCCCACCTGATCTGGGTGGATCAAGACCGGAAGGATTTTATTTAGCCTTGAGGCCAGAATTTTTGCGTATAATTTTACATCTCCATTTATGAGAGATATTGGGCGATAACTCTCACAGAACTCAGGGTTCTTCCCTGGTTTGGGTATAGTTATAATTGATGCCTCCAAGAAGTCCTGGGGGAACCTACCAGCGACCATGGCCTCACCAAACACACGAGTGAGGATGGGACATAGTTGAGCCACAAATTTTTTGTACATGGCATCAAAGCCATCCAGCCCTGGAGATTTGTGCGCCTTGAGGTTCTTAACCGTCATCTCAATCTCTTCCGCTGAGATAGGGGCAGTGAGAAGGTCCTTCAGGTCCTCCGGAACCTGCGGCAGTTGGAGTTTGTCGAGGAACTCAGGAATAGTGTAGGTTGGCGCAAAGTGTGAACAAGGGTCAGCATATATCTGATATAAACCACTGTAGTAGTCAGCAAAAACATCTCCTATGTCGCTAGGAGAGTAGAATTTCCTATTATCTCTTGTGATATAAGCTTTTAGTAAGGTTCTCTGTTGAAGTTTGTGGGCCAGGAGCCTATCCGCTCTGTCCCCCTTGTGGTAGTATCTCTGTTTCAGAAGATAGAGCCCTCTCTGAACCCTCTCTAGTTCACAAGCCTCAATCTGCTTTTTAAGAGCTTGGACTTTCCTTATCAGGGAGTCCGATCTAGCCCCTTTAAGCTGACTCCTGGAGATAGACTAATCATGATATATTTGGGCTAAGCTGGCACCTTTGAGCCTTCTAGTCTCCGAAGACTTTTGCATAAAGAGTCCGCGGAGATAGGCCTCGAGCGTCGCCCACAAAGTTAACGCAGATGTGGATCCCGTGTCATTTATACTGAGAAAACCCTCTATTTCCGGTATCCAGAGTGGGATCTGAGAGTCCGCGAGGAGGTACTGCGGTAAGCGCCAAGAATGTTCACCCTCCCCCGAGGGGGAGAAAGTGAAATCTACAACTACTGCATCGTGGTCTGACCATACACAGGGTACGATTCTAGCCACCGTCTGCAATCGAGCCGAGAGAAGGACTGGGAAGGGGATGAGTAACAGGTGTAGTCGTCAATGTCAGGGTGCAGGGCTCTCCAGACGTCATGATATGAGTGTTGTGAAACAAAATTTCTAAAGAGGTGAGAGTAATGCTCCTCTCCCCGTTGTGGAGGGCCTCTTCTTTGTGACTTTCTATCCCTGCGCGGGTCCCACACCAGGTTGCAATCTCCGCCTATAATAATATTCCCCTGCTTAAGTCGGCTAACCTTACTTAGCAGGTTGCCGAGGAAGCGGGTCTGGTTGACATTAGGGAAATACAGAGCCACCAGTGTGACCAGAATGTTGTCCAGCCGACAGACGCATATTATATATCGGCCAGAAGGATCCGATTCAAGATAGATAGGCTCGTAGGAGACATGCCTACCAATTAAGACAGTAACTTCCCTGGCCTTTTTATGGAAGGTAGAGGACAAGCGAACCGGGAAATCTCTGGGGTGGAACATGGTGGCCCGAGACTCCGTCAAATGGGTCTCCTGTATATATGCAACATCGAGACATTGGTTTTTCAAGAATTTAAGAAGTAGGCTTCTCTTAGTAGGGGAATTAAGACCCCTAACGTTTAAAGTGCCAATTCTCATTGTGGGGGGGGAGAAAAAAAAAAAAAGGGAAGGGGGATTAGGTCAAGATAGAGGGAACTAGGGGAGAGGTGCACACTGGAATTTACTAGGTTCTTTGGGCTGGGCATAGGCTACTACACTCTGCCAAATAGAGACTGCGGAGGATAGAATGAATAATCCCTAACCGCACCAGAATTTACAACCCCCGGGGGGGAGGGGCGGAAAAGAGGTAGTGGAGGAGAAGATAATTTAAAGGCTGCCCTCCACCACCGATGCGTATTATATAATCACTAATCTTCTCACATAAGGAGCTGCAGCCAGGTAACCTTAAGGGTTGATGGGAAGGGAAGGACGATAGGGAAAGGGCAGTGGAGAAGGCGAGAAGAGGGAAGAAGGACAAAGGGGACTAGAGCAGATGGGAAGGAAGTAATGCACCTATGCTATACTTTCGCACCCCAGGAAAGTGGAAAAGGCGGAAGGTCCAAAAGCTTCTAAGGGGCAATGACAGGCATCGGGTGGCACATGTAGGTCATAGAAAGTAGGCAAATACAAGCATTCATATAGACATCTGCAAATAGTAATAAATAACAAAACAACACATTAAAAGTAGTGGGTAAGGGGTGAGCCCGAGGTGGGCATAGAGTGAGAGTGCCTAGTGGGGAAAGAGGAAAGGGATGCAGACTCTGACGGTGAGGCAAGGGGAAGAGATCAGGGAACTGGAGGATAGGTGGGGAGAGGGGGAAGGAAGTGGAAAAGATAAGAATAAAAATAAAGGAGAGGGAGGAAGGGAGAGGCAAACAGGAGAGCTAAAAGAAAAAGAAGGGAGAGAAAGGGGTCGGTACTTGGAGGGAGGTGCATGATATAGTAAATCAAAGATACATCAGAATAACAATATGTTCTCAACATTTGACATTTCACATTAAACAGCTCTCTCCCTCAGCACCGCCCACCAGGAAAGCCTCTCCACAAGTATAACCACAACCTGTTAGAACATCAGGATGCATCCCCAAGGAAACAGAGATTACCAAGACCCCTCCCCCTCATTTGCACCCCCGCGGGGGGGTAGAGGGCCTAGTCCAGGGAAATAGGGCGAGAGGGGGGAGGGTTAGTACAAGAGCTAGGTGAGGAAACTAGTGGTAGAGTAGGAGGGGATGAAGATGGGCAAAGCGGGCAATGCTGGTGTAGAGATAGGAGGGAGAGAGGCGGAGAGAGGCCGAGGGTAAAGAAAGGGGGGAAGGGAAAAAGGGGGGGAAATGAAGAAGAGCAAAGTTGGCGAGGGGAGAGAGGTGGCAGGATTAGGGAAGACAGAGGGAAAGGAAGACAGGAGAAGTAAGGCGGGTGGGTAGGGGGGTAGCAGTATTCCAGGTGAGGGGGGAAGGAAGGGGGGAGAGGGAAAGGTTAGAGGGTAAAGGGGGAAAGGGACTAGAGCAGAGGGAGACAGAGGGAAGATTGAGGTGCAGAGAGAGAGAGAGAGCAGTAGGGGAGATGGGGGAGATGAGGAGATATGGGGTGAAGAGAAAATAATCATCAGGAGCACCACTATGTTAGACATTAACTCGGTATCATAGATAGAGCATTATTCATAACTAACTATATACACTAAAACTCATATGGACATTAAACAATTAACATGAACCAAAAGATCTTTCAGTTGTATGTTACCAAGTCCCTGGCAACATCAAGGTCCCGGGAGCAATCTCAGTCCTCATAGAGAGTTGGTCTACTGGAGGCAGACCACATCCCAATCTTCTGGAGGTGTGGGAACAGAACTGACAGTACTTAAACAACTTGTGAGAGAGAGGGAAAAAAAAACATGGAACAAGAAGTAGTATGCAAGAGGGACAGTCTTTGGTACATTACCAGAACTTCGGCACCACCATGGCGCCAGGAACTGTCACAGTCCTCTTGGAGAGTTGGTCAGTAATAGGTAGCCCATGCACCGCCCTCAGAAGGGATGAGTAGGTAGTCATTAGACCTCTGTAGATGATGTAGTAAGTTTGGTCACCGACCTGGATCTTGCCGAAGTGGATCTTGTCTGTCTGGGTTCCCGGCCTGAGCTCCTGCTCTCAGCAGAGGCCCCACTCTCTGCGGGCGGGGAGGGTCATCATTCCCATTTCCAGCTGGCAAATTCCAGACTCTCAGCAGGTCCTGAGCCTGCCGTGGGGTAAGGGCAGTGTGTTGGATGCCGTCTTTGGTGATGATCAGCTTAGTGGGAAATCCCCATCTGCATCCAATGTGGTGGGTTCTCAGAGCTCTGGTGGTTTCGCTGAAGCTTCTTCTTTGTTGGAGTGTGAATGAGGACAGATCTGGATACAATGAAATGTCTTTTAATTGTTCCGGGAGTTGGGGTTGTCTCAGAGTTACTTTCAAGAGTCTATCTTTGAAGGAATAATAATGCAACCTGACTATGGTATCTCTTGGCTTATCCATATGGAGGTTTTGCGGCCTAGCAGCCCTGTGTATTCTGTCAATTCTCGCATCATGTTCCCCTGACGGTCCTATAATAGCTCGAAATAATGCTTGGGCAAATTTTTCTAGTTCCTGAGGACCCACAGACTCCGGGATTCCATGAATTCTAATGTTGTTCCGTCTGGAACGGTCCTCTAGGTCTGCTAATTTCGCTTCCAGCGAGGTCACCTGATCCACCAGATTTTGTGTATAACTGACCCAGTTCATGTGATCCACTAGCAGATCTTCCTGCTTGCATTCTATAATGTCTGTTCACTCATTAACTGTGACAATGTCCTTTCTGAGATCATCAAAAGACCTCTCTAGTTTATCAAATAGTTTCGTGAAGGACTGGGTCTGCTGATCCAATAACAATTTCATAGAGTCTATGGTGATCGTTTCGGTCTGTATGCGGGAGGGTGGTGAGCTCCTCATACTAGCCCTTCCCTCTGATAGGGGAGGAGAGATAGATCTATCATCGTCCAAGATGTCCGGTAGTGGGTCTCTAATAGGTTGGAAATGGTCCCGGACTGTATGTTTTGAAAGATGTGGTCCCTTTGACTTCCTCTTGGTTTGCTGTGACATTGTATAACAGGGACTGTAACAGAAAATGGGTGGTGCGTTGAAAATTGTTTGCAGGAGAGAGGTCTCAGGTGTACCTGGCAGGTACAGTTGGTTTGCACCTGTGGGGAGGGGTGCCCCAGGACTTAGCACATCATGGCTATGTTAATTATGTCAAATAATTGGTAAAAGTCCCTTTTACAAGGTTGCTTCAGCAGTTGACTGCAGGACAAGCAGGCAGGAGGATAGGGGTCAAATGGCTCTTGAGAGCAGTAATCCTTGTCAGGGCATGTCTCTCCTCAGGGAAAAATGCCACCACTGGGCCCAGCCGGGAAAGGGATGTAGGTTATGACCCGCTCTGGGATGCAGAGCAGGAAAGTAGGAGGAGAGACACTATAGAGCTGTGCCTTTCTGGAAAGCTGATAGGGGTCTTGGCTTTTAAATTGTGACAGGTCAGGGGAGACCGGAGTGGTGTGAAATATAGCTGCAGATCTCTGAGCCCACAAACTTTTTAAAGTTCAAGCAGTGCCCTAAGCAAGGCAGGGAGTACAAACAATTTGGGACTTCAGGTCAGGGTAGTCACCAGGGTCCCCAAAATGCCAGGTATGAGCAATCAATTCAGGACCTGTAAGCCAAGGGCTATCTCACTATAAGCAGTCTACTTCAGATGTTTCACATGTAAACAGAGATGAAATTACAGGCAGATATTAATTGGAGCACCTGCAGCTGGTATGAACCATTAGCCTGCAATTCTTAATAAAGTCTGCTATATAGTGGGCCCCCAAACAGCAGAGTCAGACTGGTGCAGGTAGGCCTTAAGGGTTATTCACCTACTAGCTGGAGCTTGCCAAGGTCCTATTGCCCTGGGGGGGAACAGGTCTTATCTTAAGCTTCTCACCTCTGCAGTGGTGTCCATGTGGTAGCGTGAGCACTCCGGAGCACCGCGGTCTGCGGGCGCTATAGCTGGAGTCTTCTGTCTCTGCCTGCTGAGCGTGTTCACTGCTGGTCAGAGGCACTGTAGGGTCCCCCGCAACTGTGGTTGAGATGACAGGCCGTCGACAAGGTAACCGGTGTTCCGACCATTGCTTCTTCTATGTCGCGTCCTGGTGATGTCACTTTGTAATGGCGCTGTTTCGTGCCTTTTCACCGCCGGACCTGCTTCTTTCCCCCAGTCCTGCAGCTATGGTCTGAATTGGGTAAGTGACCGGGTGGGTAGTACAGGCCTCCGATGCCCTCCGCTGCTGTATATAAAATGGGTCCGGTTCCTAGAGGTCGTCACTGGGAGTCTTACGCTGCTGGGAACTAAGATGAGTGCTGCGGTCTGCCCAGATGATAGAAAGGGTCCCAACAAAGTATAACCAGGCAGTCAACCTCTTGCTGAGTAGTTTAGAGTCAGAAAAAAAAACAAATTAAAAGAAAAAGATAAACTTCTTTATGTATAATTGCTATAAGCTTCAGGAGCTCTGTGATAACACGTCCACTCTGTTCTCTAGCTAGCTCCGCCCCCTAGAATACTCTTCTTGAATTGCAAATTACTGGTGTTGAGCTAAAGGGACAGTCTAGTCAGAATTAAACATGATTCAGATAGGGCATGTAATTTTAAACAATTTTCCAATTTACTTTAATCATCAAATTGTCGGGCCACCTCTTATCTAAATGCATTTGACAATTTTTCACAGCTAGAGGGCATTAGTTTGTGTGTGCCATATAGATAACATTGTGCTCATGCCCATGGACTTATTTAGATTGCCTGCACTGATTGCCTGAAATGCAAGTCTGTCACAAGTTCTGCGATAAGGAGGCAATCTGCAGAAGCTTAGATAAAAGGTAATCACAGACATAAAAAGTATATTAATAAAACAGTGTTGGTCATGCAAAACTGGGGAATGGTAAATAAAGGGATTATCTATCTTTTTAAAAAATAAAAATGTTGGTGTTTTTAATGGGGTGAGAAGCCACTGATGAACATGGGATAACTAAGTGTTCACAAGTTTTATAATGGATTGAAATGGCTACAAGTTTGAAAACATACATAAGGGGTGAGATTACATATATGGCGGCCAGCACCGCCCATAATTTCTCCTTGCACATCGGGGTATTACATAAACCCCACCGACCGTTTATAAAGCGCCGTAAGTCATATAAACTAGCGATGTCCAGAAATGAGCGTAAATATAAATTTCCTGGAGTCGCCAGTGACTTACGGCACTTTAGAAACTGCCGGAGCCTAAGAAAATAAAAAGAAAAAACATAAAATCTCCGGTCTATTACACCTCCCAAAAATAAACCCAATATGTAAAACCCCTATATCCGCCATCAAACCCACATTGGAACTAATATTAAAAATATTAACCTCTAAACTGACAACCCCCACACAATGCAAAATGCCAAATTAAACTATTTACCCATAATCCGCAATTCACCCACATTGTGATCTACCTAATAAAAGTATTTACCCCTAAATCCACCAACCCCAACATCGCAAACTACCTATTAAACTATTAACCCCTAATCCACCATTAACCCACAACACAATAAACCTATTAAACTATTAACCCCGAATCTGCCAAACCCACAGATGAGAAGTGGAGAGCGCCACTAAAAATATATGAAAAAATGTGCAATAATACGTATTTGAAGCTGTTATAGAAAAAGGGAAAATGAATTACAAATGGTAACAGTGCTAGAAAAATGTGCAAACCGCCATTTGGTAATAATATTGGTATGTATTTCAAGTGTAAAAACCACAAGTTTAAATTTTCAAATATATACAACATATGCAAACATTGTTGCAACCTCTATGCAAAGTAGACAATCCCAGCTTTAACTGAGATAGATGGTAATACATAGTAACATAGTAACATAGTAACATAGTAACATAGTAGATAAGGTTGAAAAAAGACTGAAGTCCATCGAGTTCAACCTATACAAATCTAAAATACTTACAAAAAGCTCCAGTTAAGCTTAAATAACCCCATTAAAATGTGACCCATTTAATACTAGCAATCATATCCATGAATTTTGTTTATATACAGAAATTTATCCAGACTATTTTTAAATGTATCTATGGTATTGGCATTCACTACCTCCTTTGGTAATGAGTTCCACAATTTTATTGCTCTTACAGTGAAAAAACGTTTCCGTTGCAGGAGATTAAATCTCCTTTCCTCCAACCTTAAATTATGACCTCTTGTCAGAACCAATTTTCTTGGAATAAAAAGAGCTTCTGCCATCTCTGTATATGGGCCTTGAATATATTTATATAAAGTAATCATGTCACCTCTCAAGCGCCTTTTTTCTAAAGAGAACAGACCCAGTTTGGCTAGCCTCTCCTCATAGGTTAATTTCTCCAATCCCCTTATTAGCTTTGTGGCCCTTCTCTGAACTTTTTCTAGTTCTGCAATATCTTTTTTAGCAATCGGTCCCCAGAACTGCACTCCAAACTCAAGGTGAGGTCTTACCAGGGCTTTATATAATGACAGAATTATGCTTTCCTCCCTTGAATCAATGCCTCTTTTAATACATGCTAGTATCTTATTAGCCTTTGAAGCCGCTGCCCTGCATTGTGCACTCATCTTTAGCTTGTTATCTATTACTACTCCCAAATCCCTTTCCTCCTGTGTTTGGCTAAGTCTTGTCCCATTTAAAAAATACATAGCCTGCTTATTTTTACTTCCAAAATGTAGAACCTTACATTTTTCTGTATTAAATCTCATTTTCCATTCACTTGCCCATAGTTCTAATTTTAGCAAATCCCTTTGCAAAGAGAGTTCATCCTGCTCTGACCTAATGACCTTACTTAACTTAGTATCATCTGCAAAAATAGAGATGTCGCTATTTAATCCTTGCTCCAAGTCATTTATAAAAATATTAAAAAGAACAGGGCCCAGTACTGATCCCTGGGGGACGCCACTGATTACCTTTGTCCAATCTGAGTATGATCCATTTACTGCTACTCGTTGCTCCCTATCTTTTATCCAGTTATTTATCCATGAGCTAACATTTTCAGCTATTCCCAGTCCCTTAATTTTGTGCATTAATCTCTCATGTGGCACTGTATCAAATGCCTTTGCAAAATCTAAGTATATCACATCAACTGATTCCCCTTTATCTATATTTTTACTTACTTCCTCGTAGAATCTAATTAGATTAGTTTGACATGATCTATTTCTCCTAAAGCCATGCTGATTAGAACTCATAATCTTGTTTACACGAATATGCTCATCAATATAATCCCTTATAATCCCTTCAAATATCTTCCCCACTATTGATGTCAGACTAACTGGTCTATAGCTTCCTGGATCATCCCTGCTTCCCTTTTTGAAGAGTGGCACCACATCAGCTTTACGCCAATCCTGGGGTACCATGCCTGAGGATAATGAGTCTTGAAAAATTAAGAGTAAAGGTTTGTCTATAACAGTGCTAAGTTCCCTTAACACCCTTGGGTGTATTCCATCTGGGCCTGGAGTTTTATTTACCTTAATATTTTTTAGTTTTTTCCTGATATCCTCTAAACAAAACCCAGTTAGTGGTATGGACTGGCATGTTCTATTCTGTTCCAAAGTATCATTCAATGGTTCCTCTCTTGTGTATACTGAAGAAAAAAACTGGTTTAGTACCTCAGCCTTCTCCCTGTCATTATTTATCATGCTACCCTCCACACATTTTAATGTACCTATATTATCCTTCTTAGATTTTTTGCTATTTATGTACTTAAAGAACCTTTTAGGGTTAGACTTAGAATCCTTGGCAATTAATTTTTCATATTCAATTTTGGCTAATTTGATTGTTTTTTTGCATGCTTTGTTACATTCCTTATAAATATTGTATGCTGAGTCTGTACTATTTTCTTTTAATAATTTAAATGCCCTACGTTTTTTCCTAATTTCTTTTAACACATTTATATTTAGCCATAACGGCTTATTTTTTTTATTTTTATTTTTATAACCATATGGTATGTATTGATATGTATATTTATTTAACAAATTTTTAAATATTATCCATTTATCCTCTGTATTTTTATTAGAAAATACATTGTCCCAATTTATATTATTTAATGATTTCCTTAAATCGTTGAATTTTGCTTTCTTGAAATTAAAAGTCTTAGTTAAGCCTTTAAAACACTGCATATGAAAAGAGATTTCAAATGTGACCATGTTATGATCACTGTTACCCAAATGTTCTTTGATTTCTATGTTTGATATTATATCTGTATTGTTTGATAGCACTAAATCCAATATAGCTTTACTCCTAGTTGGCTCCTCTATTAATTGTGACAAGAAGTTATCCCTGAGAACATTTAAAAATCTATCCCCCTTAGCTGAATTACTAGTTTCATTGGCCCAGTTTATATCAGGGTAGTTAAAATCTCCCATAATTACAGCACTGTTATTAGCAGCCTTACCTATTTGCATTAGTAGTTGAGTTTCCTCTGGGTCACTAATGTTTGGAGGCTTGTAGCATGTTCCTAGTAATATTTTTTTAGGATTTTTCCCCCCACTCTTTATTTCAACCCACAGGGTCTCTACATTGTCGCTTGTATCATAAATATCTTCCCTTATTGTAGGTTTAAGGTCAGGTTTAATATACATGCAGATTCCTCCACCCCTTTTATTATTCCTGTCCCTCCTAAATAATGTATACCCCTCTAAGTTAACTGCCCAGTCATGTGAATCATCCCACCAAGTTTCAGTTATACTGATAACATCATAGTCCTCTTCTGCAACTAAGAGCGTCAGCTCCCCCATTTTACCTGTCATGCTTCTTGCATTTGTTGTCATACATTTAATTTTCATGTGCTTTCTGCTGCTACTTGGTGTACTTTCCTCTATACTTTCTAATGTGACATTTCTTAAGTCATCCCTTCCTTGAGATATTAATGGAGAGACATATTCAGACACTGATCTCTCTGTTCTATTTTGTTCAAATAGACCCTCCCCCCCTTTGCCTAGTTTAAAAGGTTCTCTAAATGTGCTACCATCCTTTCCCCCAACACACCTGCACCCATGTCATTCAGGTGCAATCCATCCTTACTGTACAATGTGTACCCTAGTGAAAAATCAGCCCAGTGTTCTAAAAAGTCAAACCCCTCATTTTTACACCATGTTTTTAGCCATGAATTAACAGACCTTAGCTCCTTCTGCCTTACTGAGTTAACACACGGCACTGGTAATATCTCAGAAAATATTACTTTGGATGTCCTTGCTTTAAGCTTGCTACCTAACTCCCTGAAGTCATTTTTTAGGACTCTCCATCTCCCACTGATTTCTTCATTAGTACCAATATGCACCATGACTGCAGGATCAGACCCGCATCCCTCTAACAATCTATCAATACGCTCCACAATATGCCTAACACGAGCCCCTGGAAGACAGCAAACTGTTCTATGTAAAGGGTCTGGATGACAAATTACCCTATCAACCTTCCTTATAATAGAGTCTCCTACCACCAACATCTGCCATGTAATGACTTATATACTTAAAGATGTGTTGCAAAATAATTGTATATTAATACATCAATGTCTACAAACAATAAAGTACAATAGAAATTATTCACAATGATATCAATAAGAACATACAGTACATACACAAATAAAAATATATTGATTAAAATAATAAATTGAGTAAAAGTTAACAGCAAGTCATAACCTACTGGTCTGGCCAGATAACTCAAACAATATACTCACTATGCATTTCTGGGTCACGCCCCTTCATCAGGTGTAGAGTGAGTAGGGTGCGACTGGTTGCTAAATACCCAAATGACAACTAATTTCCTGTTTTGCTTAACCAATAGATTGCCTCCGGATATTTTAAACTAACAAAAATGCTCTAAAATAGCCATCTTTAAAATGGGCATAATATGAACAATTCCCTGTTTCTCAACATATACATATGCTTATCCCTGGTGTAGATCCCTTATGGTTATATAGATTCAGAATATTTTTGTAGGAGTTCTTCCCTTCCCTCTTACGTAAAGGACACTCCAGATCTTTTGCGTAAGCTAGATGATGTATCAGTCTCTTCACAAACTATCCTTGTGTCCCTAGATGTAGAAAGTCTCTACTCTTCCATACCGCATGAGGCAGGAATTAATGCCTGTGAACATTTTTTGAGGTCAAGAGGTTCTGGTAGCAATAATCATACCATCTTTGTTATAAATCTTTTAAGGTTTATTCTTGAAAATAATATTTTTGAATTCGATGGCTCAATTTATAGGCAGGTCAGGGGGAAAGCAATGGGAGAAGTTTGTGCACCCACGTATGCCTGCCTTCACTTGGGAGCATGGGAGTTGGACATATTTCAACAATTTGAGGATGTGTTCAGCACCCATGTATCCCTTTGGATTAGATATGTGGATGACATCCTTTTGTTTTGGGATGGCCCCCTGGCCTGCCTTCATGAATTCATCGATTCATTAAACAAAAATAATCGCAATATTTTGCTGACATATGCATTCGGCGATAAAGAGCTTCCCTTTCTTGATATTTGTATTTGAAAAGAAGGTAATTGTATCTCTACAGAGAACCATTGTAAGAGTACTGCGACAAACAGCCTTTTGGAGGCATCCAGTAGCCATCCAGAATCTCTAAAGAGAGGAATCCCTTTTGGTCAGCTCCTAAGATTAAAGGCTAATTGTCCCTCAAAAATTAAATTTGAACACCATGCTGAGATAATTTGCAAAAAATTCTTAGAAAGAGGATATTCAGATAACTTGTTAAAATCCACCCTAAATAAAGTTAGAAAACTGAAACGAAATGACTTGCTGTACTCTAAGAAAAATGTCACCACTGACAACTATATAAGATTTATAACTACCTATAATTGCCAATGGCAAAATATAAGAGACATCTTGTCTCACAACTGGCACTTGTTATCCCTAGATGAGAGAATTGTTGAAAAAATAGGAAGTAAACCCTTATTGACTGCAAAAAAATCTCCTAACTTAAAGGGTCAGTAAATTCACACTTTCTTAAAGCTTAGGCTATGTTCCTCTCAAACATTACATTCAAACCGCATTGTTTATTTTAAATAAATATTATTTTTAAGATGTTTTATTAATTCTTACTTTTTCCAGTGTAGCCGTTAATGGCCGCCCGTTCTCCAACCCCTCCATGACATCTCTAATATGAGCGGCATAGACAAAATCTGTGCTTCCCACATGCTAATTAGGTTATGCCCAATTTTCCTCCCACTGAAGCTCGCTCACGCTTCTGTCTCTACAGAGCGGCTTTGTATGACATCGCTATAGCGCATGCGTCAATGGATATGATAGTAAATTATGTCATCGTGCGCACATTCACTAATCTTGTACATAGCGCGACAGATATCATTACTATAGGTTGATGTCAAATTCTTCACGATATAAAAAAAATGCGGCGGTTCGGAAGGCGGACAGTGAACATACAATGGGTAAAACTTTTGCGATCGAATAAATAGTTTTAAAATAAAGTTTATCAAAAGTGATGAATGAAACTTATGTTGAATACATGATGCAAATGTAATTTTGATGTTTACATTTTGGAGTATAACTGTCCCTTTAAAGGATAAGTTAGTTAAAAGTAGATTTGTGAGGTCTGAACCTGAAAAATGTTGGTTAAATAGATATCAACAAGTGAAGGGTAATTTTCCATGAGGACATTGTGTGTACTGTCCATATATGTTAAAATGTAAATCATTTTCTGCAAATATAAAAATAAAGAAAATAAAGAAAAAATAAAGAAAAAGGTGAGAGTAGATAATATTGCTAAATGTATTATACTGGTGCCTCCCTTAAAAAATATATGCAATAGAATCAATGTAGAGAGACTGAAATTCAGAGCATACATGAATACTCTGAAAAAGCAAGGGTTTAAATATAGGCACACAGACAAGTAAATATGAAAAATTCCAATTAATTTATTAAGTTTCCAATATCACATTAGTGAAACATTGTTTGAACTTAGCCACACCATATAAAGTGAACAATATATACAATATAAAAAACACCACAAAGTGTATGGTAAAGTGCAAAATGATGGGACATAAACTAGCTAAAGCATACGTATGCTACCAAGACCTATTGGGATAATGTGTCGCAAACAGGTGTATATTAGGGTGTTATGTCTATAACAATCTATGCTACTAATAACAGCCAAGCATGCTAAATATCACAGATGTAGTAAACATCACTATAGCAAAAGTAAGCATAGGTATAGGTAAAGTCCACAATAAGTAAATATGGAGCAAAGGGTATACAAATCTTGTTGCAATCTGGATCAGAAGTAGTGATTATAGAACAGATTGTACTGTCCATGTAACGCTATCATAGCGTGTGACGTCACTGGAGGCGGGACGGTGAGACCGTCAAGTATCTCTGATTGGTAGAATAGATGGGAGTGCCTCCACAGGTCTCCATTGTGTGTCCGCTCAACCACCAATGAAAGGACCAGGCTTCCACTGCGTTATACAGGCGTTGTTAAATAGTAATAAAAGAACCAGGCTTCCTTACTATAAACGGACAACTTTGATTACCAAGAGATACCTCAGCGTGTACATCTTGGTAATCAAAGTATATTTTCTGCAAATACTGGGAAACACTTCGATATTAGATGTTTTTCGAATTGTAATACTATTGGAGTTGTTTATCTTCTACAATGCTATTGTCCCCTGTTCTATGTAGGGAAAATGAAACGTATGTTCAAGGACAGGATACAGGAGCATAGGGATGAAATCCTCTATGAAAGAGATACTAGTGTAGCGCAGCATTTTAGAGATGTCCACAACAGCAACACTGCCTTTTTAAAATTTGTAGGAATTGACCAAGGAATAACAAGTGGTAGAGGAGGGGATAATAATAAATGTATCTTAAACAAAGAAGCAAGATGGATGTATGTGCTCAAAACAGTGTCCCCTCTTGGCTTAAATGAAAGAATTGAGTATGGGTCTTTTCTCGGCTAAATTTGTTAACCTTTTAGTTTTCTCTTTGATTAGGTCAGTTATTTTAGCTAAAAAGAATCTCCATTTTTTTTTTTAATCTCAAAAGATATATTGATTTATAAGAGCAATTGAGGAGTCTATTTAATCTATATATGAGCACTCAGTCTTTCCTTCAGCTGTGTATTTTGTAACACAAGTAGTTATATAAGTAACGTTAGATATTTAGTTAAGCGTTAAAAACATAAGCTGCACTCCATTTAGTATGCCATATATCTATCTATAGTCAATCTATTGATACATGGGAGGAAAAATTTAGTGGTACTCCATGTGTCACCTAGATAGTTTGTTTTGGAAGCTCTGCACACATCGGTCTCTCAGTATTGCTGTGAGTTTTATTTCTACAATTTTTGTTTGTGCTTCCTTGTTTATAATAAAATGCTTTTCTTCTTCTTTGTATATAAATTTAGTTTCAGCATTGTGGGGCGAAGTGCGCGTTGACCAAGTCATTCTGAATTGAAGCAGCAACAGTGTAGCACCTGTACATATTTATGGTGCTTTCTGAAATCTTGTCTGGAAGTTATCTGGCGGAGTTGAAGGGTGTCTTAATTGCCCAAAACGGAGTTTCAAGTCTGACCTGTGTTCTTTAGAGCAAGATACGAGACGGAATGATTTGGGTAAGACAGGATGTCGGAGGTGGAGTCCCGGTCTGTTACCTGCATGCCTCTTTGAAATGCCTTGTATACCCGGATTATCCTGCTTACAAGTTAACAAGGTTGTATGCTTCTGTTTTTGTATATTTGCCACATTGGAGATATGAGCCTCTATGTCTATGCACTGTAGTACCTGGCAAGCATTTTTTTTTTGGACGTTTTTGCAATGTATGGTACCACTTTCAATTAGTGACTTTGATACACCAAGATTATTCTAAGAGGGAATTCATCAAGATAAAACATCATTATTTCCACTCAGGACATTGTTTTGAGAACTTTTGCTCTTGCTTCATTGATAGGCAGGTTCTCTTCGTAATATGTTGTTATCCTGACATTTGTTAGTGTATCTTTATCACTATGCTGTTTATATGTCCATAAGCTCATTCGTATGTGCCTGTTGTAGTATTCCCATTTTTTCTCAGGCTATCCACTGCAGTGGCATTTTTTCAGTTGTAGCATTAGCATGCTTCTTTTTGTTTTTAGAAATAAATTCATTGTATATTGAAGAGACCGATGTGTGTTTGATGTTTCTTTGTTTGACACAATGTTTCAGAGTTTTATCTACATATTAGATCAATAAGGTGTTATTTTTTCTGAGTGCTGCTGTCCCCTTCTTTTTTCATAGTATTGTCATATAGCTCTGCTATGTTTAAATATTTTTCTCCTACAAAAATATTCTGAATATATATATATATATATATATATATATATATATATATATATATATATATATATATATATATATATATATATATATATATATTTAGAGTTAAACTTTAAGCTAATTAGAAACTTGAAAATAAAAATACATTCCTAATTTAGCTAAACCGATATACTAACTACAAATATTTTTTTTTTATTTATATTTTTATTTGAGGTTCATTTAAAGGTATACAACATTGCATAAATAAATTCTTATGTCACATGAGATAAGATATCAGTGTTACAAGAGGTTCTGACAATGAAAATTAGATTATAGAAAAACACAGAGCTAATAATATATAAACCGTGTGAACATTATATTACTGGAGTGTCTGTCACCTAGGGATCTTCTAAATAGTACAGTAGGGCCCTCTTGGACCCTCTAGCATACACAACATTCTGACCTAGGAGACCTCCTATGAATCTCATATGATAAACCTCATTTTTATAGCACTTTATGTCTTGCATATCAAATAAACTTGAGATATTTTTCTTGTAACTTAATAGGCCGCTATTAGACCTAACTAAAATATCAACTCAGGGTGGGAGAGAAAAAATATTTAATATGTTCAGTTTGCAGGTAATGGTGAAAATCATGGTGAAGGTTGCGGCATAGGCTAGAAAAGCCGCGTGTTTAGTTCCCCTTAACAAGGAGACACATTGTGGGTTGGGGGGAGGAGGTGGATGTGTATATATATAGTAGGTTATATGGTGTGAGAAGCATGGAACTGAGGAAGCGTTTTATGTTATAATTCAAGATAAGCACGCTGTGATGAAACAGGGTATCACAGCACTGTGAAGAATCATCTAAGGACCTGGTTTGCTAATATGTGTATAGAGAGGGCTACTCGTGCATTAGATTGATGCAAAACCCGACCCACCAGAATTTAAAAAAATATTGGCGAATAAATTTATCAAAGGTTTCGTGGTTCAGTTTGGCACTATCAGGATGTGGACTATAGAGAATGCAGGACCAGCCTGCATAAGTATACATGTGAAATGCATAGATGAAAGGCTACATATAGCAGTGTATAGGTTCTGATGAGAGGCAAAAGTTTGGAGCTATCTTTAAGGATTGGTGAATATATCTAATGGAGAATATTAGTATTTCCCATCTAACTATTCAGTCTTTTTTCCATATATGATGTCTATGTCATCTATAGGGGTGCAAATGAGAAGGCTCAGGGGTCTCGGCCGCAGACACCTAAGCCTTAGGGGCAGTCAAAATGTCAGGGGACAGCATGACACATTTTATTTCAATCCTCAATGTCAATTAACTATGAAGGGTGTGTAAGGGAGTATAAATGTGTATATATATATATATATATATATATATATATATATATATATATATATATATTAGTTCTATAGGCGGTCAGCTGGATCCTAACCAACAGCCTTCATATGAAACCAATGCATTTATAAACAAGGCATGGTAAATACTATCGTCTAACACCTTAGAAACAAGAGCTCATCTAAAACACCTTTAACCCATCAAGCTAGAATATTGTAAAATTGTACAGGACTGTAACCCTCCTATATTTATACATGAATACATATGTCCCTCTTGTGCAAAATCAGTTTGGAAGAGAAGAAACACATTTAATCAGCAGCATGCTGCTGTCAGCTATTATGCAAAGGGATAGGGTAGTTATAGCTATGGTAATGCAATATAGTCATACTTGGTATAGCGCAGCTCATTTGGCAATAGCATAACACACAGAGTATCCACCCAAATAATATCACGCAGAGCAAGAATTACATCGTTTACACATGTGTTCACAGTCAACTTTGCAATACTATAGAACATTTAGCTAGATTGATATCTATCCATGATATAAACAGTTTTTAAACATGGTATAAAACCTAGATAAATAAACAGTCATATGAGCTATATTAGGCACCCAGAATAGGCAAAATGAGCAATACAAATAAAAGAGACCATATTGCAGTAAGGGCATGGGCAACCAACAATAGGAGAAGAATATAATGGAGGGGGGGTCTAGGTATAACATTTAGCTCATTAAAGCAGTCAACAGAGTTGCTATTATATCGTTAGACAAGCAATAACTTTTGCATAACCCATAAGCTCAATTCCTTCTGAACTGAAAGGGGTCCTCTGAAATACAAACATTGTAAAGATTAACTCTCATTGTCTGCACAAGAAATGGCCCATGGTAGCTGAGCATAGAACACTGAAAACTTAAAAGTAGTATAACATCTATAGTAGCTATCAGCAAGAAAGCATTTAATCAACAGTGCTGTGGAGTGATATGTCTCTCATTCCAAATATTATGCGAGTGGTAAAGCAAGTCTAAGAACTCAGCACCCAGACCAGGAGTCTAGGCATAGGAGTGTGGTATAGGCATAGGAAAAATCTGGATACCTCAAAATATTACGAGTCCGTATACAGAGTCTCAGACTCGCAAGTGTGTCTTCCATTATAGGCACTAGAGCTATGTCTAAACTATCCAATCCCCTTTCTGAGGCCATAAGGGATCGCCACCTCCGTGTTATCAGGTAGAATCGCAGAGACCTGATCCTCCTCGCCCAAGGATTGCTTCCAGCTATGACGGATGTAGAGTAGCTCCATTTTCAATTTATGACATGACCTCCTCAAGGGCATTGCGGCCATTTGGTATCTCATTGCAGTAGCATGGTCCGCGGTATCTGATATCCCAGGCGCAGCGCCGTGAAATACTGAAGGGGCCCGAGCGCTCAGCAGCAGTCTCGGCACCAACGGTGCCCATCCTTTTCATGCACGCTGGCTCTATCTTAGGAGCAGCTGTAAGGGAAAACTTGTAGTCAGCGTGTTCCATCTGCCTTGCTGTCAGCACAGCTGAGTATACAAACACTTCACGGCAGCTATCCAAAAAGTTGCGTATCTCCTCCATGATGCGCTCCGGGCCTTCCATAATTGAGCAGTCACTCAGAGGGTATTACAATAAGCTTAGATCGATCCCCGACTACAGCACAGATATTGCGCAGGCCGCAAGATGGCTGCTCCAGCTCTTAGTGTCCGTTATCGGCCGTAGGCGTATATACCCAGGTCCTGAGATCCCTGTAACTCTTAATGGCTCTCTTTAAAATTGATCTTGCAGGTCCCCTGGACATTCTGATCTAGAATGATGTCCATATATTTGGGCTAAACTGTCATTTAATTGAATTTTGGTACAGTATGTGCAGAGCTATGAGAATGTGCTGCCGTTCAGTTGCATATTTGGCTCCTCCCCCAACTACAAATATTTTGACAGATTGTTAGAAAATAGAAAATAAATCTGACATCCAAACGTTATATAACCATCTTAGAAACAGGCATTGGGGGGTAGTTATCATCGTGTCAACTTTCCTGCCTTCGCCGGCCCAATACGCCCGCCTAAGCTCGCCTACCTTCACCGCCGCGGACCTGAAAAAATACGCCTAAGTTATCAAATAAAGCTGTCAAAAAGCCGCGGGGCGATGAGCAGCGGACTGTGAGAGTTATCACTCATCCGATCTCGCTGCTCTTCGGCTGTTTGACAGCTTTCTTGCTAGCCTGTCACTAAGCACTCACACTAAACTACACTGTTCTACCCCCTATACCGGCACCCCCGGAGCCCCCCGCAACTAAATAAAGTTACTAACCCCTAAACCGCCGCTCCTAGACCCTGCAGCAAGTCTTATAAATGTATTAACCCCTAAACCACCGCTCCCGGACACCGCTGCCACCTACATTATACCTATTAACCCCTATCCTGCCCCCCCTATACCGTCGCCCTCTATAATAAAGTTATTAACCCCTATCCTGCTGATCCCGCACCTCGCCGCAAATAAATAAATAGTTTAAACCCTAAACTGCCGCTCCCTGTACCCGCCGCAACCTACATTATACCTAGTAACCCCTATCCTGCCCCCCCTACACCGTCGCCACCTATAATAAATTTATTAACCCCTATCCTGCCCCCCCTACACCATCGCCTTCTATAATAAATTTATTAACCCATATCCTGCCCCCCACTATACCGCCGCCACTGTAATAAATTTATTAACCCCTATCCTGCCCCCCCTACACCGTCGCCACCTATAATAAATTTATTAACCCCTATCCTGCCCCCCCTACACCGTCGCCACCTATAATAAATTTATTAACCCCTATCCTGCCCCCCACTACAACGCCGCCACTGTAATAAATTTATTAACCCCTAAACCTAAGTCTAACACTAACCCTAACCCTAACCCTAACACCCCCTTAACTTAAATATTAATTAAATAAATCTAAATGATATTTCTATTATGAACTAAGTTAATCCTATTTAAAACTAAATACTTACCTATAAAATAAACCCTAATATAGCTGCAATATAAATAATAATTATATTGTAGCTATCTTAGAATTTATTTTTATTTTACAGGTACCTTTCAATTTATTTTAACTAGGTACAATAGCTATTAAATAGTTATTAACTATTTAATAGCTTACCTAGCTAAAATTAATAGAAATGTACCTGTAAACTAAAACTAGTCGGTAGTACGTCGTGAAAGAAGGATGTTCCGCGTCGGCGGGATGAAGATTCAAGACCCGGCTTCGAAGATGACCTCGCCTGTATAGAAGACTTCTTCAGCGCCTCTTGGAAGATGACATAGCCCGGATGGAAGATTTCCTCAGCGCCGCTTGGAGGATCACTTCATCGGATGGAAGATTTCTTCAGCGCCCCTTGGATGATCACTTCTGCCGGTCCGGGTCTCCTCTTCAGTTCCATCGGTGGCTCAGCTGAGTGAAGACGACTAAAGGTAGGATGATCTTCAGGGGATTAGTGTTAGGTTATTTTAAGGGGGGTTTGGGTTAGATTAGGGGTATGTGGTGGTGGGTTTTAATGTTGGGAGGGGTGTATTTTTCTTTTACAGGCAAAAGAGCTGAATTCTTTGGGGCATGCCCCCAGAAAAGGCCCTTTTGAGGGCTGGTAAGGTAAAAGAGCTTTGATCTTTTTTAATGTAGAATCGGGTAGGGCATTTTTTTATTTGGGGGGGTTGTTATTTTATTAGGGGGCTTAGATTAGGTGTAAGTAGCTTAAAATTGTTGTAATATTTTTTTAAATGTTTGTAACTTATTTTTTTTATTTTTTGTAACTTAGCTTTTTTTATTTTTTGTACTTTAGTTAGTTTATGTAATTGTATTTAATTGTAGTTATTTGTAGGTAATTTATTTAATTAATTTAATGATAGTGTAGTGTTAGGTTTAATTGTAACTTAGGTTAGGATTTATTTTACAGGTAATTTCTTTTAGCTAGGTAGTTATTAAATAGTTAATAACTATTTAATAACTATTCTAACTAGCTAAAATAAATACAAAGTTACCTGTAAAATATATATAAATCCTAAGATAGCTACAATGTAATTATTAATTATATTGTAGCTATCTTAGGGTTTATTTTAAAGGTACATTTCTCTTTATTTTAGCTAGGTAAGCTATTAAATAGTTAATAACTATTTAATAGCTATTGTACCTATTTAAAATAAATTGAAAGGTACCTGTAAAATAAAAATAAATCCTAAGATAGCTACAATATAATTATTATTTATATTGTAGCTATATTAGGGTTTATTTTAAAGGTATGTATTTAGTTTTAAATAGGATTAATTTAGTTCTTAATAGAAATATGATTTAGATTTATTTAATTAATATTTAAGTTAGGGGGGTGTTAGGGTTAGTGTTAGACTTAGGTTTAGGGGTTAATAATTTTATTACAGTGGCGGCGGTGTAGTGGGGGGGCAGGATAGGGATTAATAAATGTATTATAGGTGGCGACGGTGTAGGGGGGGCAGAGTAGGGGTTAATAAATTTAATATAGGTTGCGGCAGGGTCAGGGAGCGGCGGTTTAGGGGTTAAACTATTTATTTATTTGCGGCGAGGTGCGGGATCGGCAGGATAGGGGTTAATAACTTTATTATAGAGGGCGGCGGTATAGGGGGGGCAGGATAGGGGTTACTAGGTATAATGTAGGTGGCAGTGGTCTCCGGGAGCGGCGGTTTAGGGGTTAATACATTTATTATAGTTGCGGCTGGGTCAGGGAGCGGCGGTTTAGGGGTTAATATGTATAGAGTAGCTTGCGGTGGGCTCCGTGAGCGGCGGTTTAGGGGTTAATCATTTTATTTAGTTGCGGCGGTGTAGGGGGGGACAGATTAGAGGTGTTTAGACTCGGGGTAAATGTTAGGGTGTTAGGTGTAGACAGCTCCCATAGAAATCAATGGGATGTCTGGCAGCAGCGAACTTGTACTTTCGCTATGGTCAGACTCCCATTGATTCCTATGGGATCCGCCTCCTCCAGGGTGGTGGTTTGAAAACCAGGTATGCAGGGCCGTAAAAGTGCCGAGCGTACCTGCTAGTTTTTTGATAACTAGCAAAAGTAGTCAGATTGTGCCGCACTTGTGTGCGGAACATCTGGAGTGACATAAGAATCGATCTGTGTCGGACTGAGTCCAGCGGATCGAAGTTTACGTCACAAAATTCTACTTTTGCCGGTCTTTGGCCTTTGATAACTAAGGCGAATCAGCCTCGCCACAAATACGCTGCGGAATTCCAGCGTATTTGAGGTTGACGGCTTGATATCTACCCCCCATTATATGAATAGATCACTGTTAAAAAATAACATATAAAATGATATAAAATTAATGTATGTGCACTCTAAGGCCTAGATTTGGAGTTCGGCGGTAAAAGGGCTGTTAACGCTCCGCGGGCTTTTTTCTGGCCGCACCATAAATTTAACTCTGGTATCGAGAGTTAAAACAAATGCTGCGTTAGGCTCCAAAAAAGGAGCGTAGAGCATTTTTACCGCAAATGCAACTCTCGATACCAGAGTTGCTTACGGACGCGGCCGGCCTCAAAAACGTGCTCGTGCACGATTCTCCCATAGGAAACAATGGGACTGTTTGAGCTGAAAAAAAACCTAACACCTGCAAAAAAGCAGCGTTCAGCTCCTAACGCAGCCCCATTGTTTCCTATGGGGAAACACTTCCTACGTCTGCACCTAACACCCTAACATGTACCCCGAGTCTAAACACCCCTAACCTTACACTTATTAACCCCTAATCTGCCGCCCCCGCTATCGCTGACCCCTGCATATTATTATTAACCCCTAATCTGCCGCTCCGTAAAACGCCGCCACCTACGTTATCCCTATGTACCCCTAATCTGCTGCCCTAACATCGCCGACCCCTATGTTATATTTATTAACCCCTAATCTGCCCCCCACAACGTCACCGACACCTACCTACACTTATTAACCCCTAATCTGCCGAGCGGACCTGAGCGCTACTATAATAAAGTTATTAACCCCTAATCCGCCTCACTAACCCTATCATAAATAGTATTAACACCTAATCTGCCCTCCCTAACATCGACGACACCTACCTTCAATTATTAACCCCTAAACTTCCGATCGGAGCTCACCGCTATTCTAATAAATGGATTAACCCCTAAAGCTAAGTCTAACCCTAACACTAACACCCCCCTAACTTAAATATAATTTTTATCTAACGAAATAAATTAACTCTTATTAAATAACTTATTCCTATTTAAAGCTAAATACTTACCTGTAAAATAAACCCTAATATAGCTACAATATAAATTATAATTATATTATAGCTATTTTAGGATTAATATTTATTTTACAGGCAACTTTGTAATTATTTTAACCGGGTACAATAGCTATTAAATAGTTAAGAACTATTTAATAGTTACCTAGTTAAAATAATAACAAATTTACCTGTAAAATAAATCCTAACCTAAGTTATAATTAAACCTAACACTACCCTATCAATAAAATAATTAAATAAACTACCTACAATTACCTACAATTAACCTAACACTACACTATCAATAAATTAATTAAACACAATTGCTACAAATAAATACAATTAAATAAACTAGCTAAAGTACAAAAAATAAAAAAGAACTAAGTTACAGAAAATAAAAAAATATTTACAAACATAAGAAAAATATTACAACAATTTTAAACTAATTACACCTACTCTAAGCCCCCTAATAAAATAAAAAAGCCCCCCAAAATAAAAAATTCCCTACCCTATTCTAAATTAAAAAAGTTACAAGCTCTTTTACCTTACCAGCCCTGAACAGGGCCCTTTGCGGGACATGCCCCAAGAATTTCAGCTCTTTTGCCTGTAAAAAAAAACATACAATACCCCCCCCCCAACATTACAACCCACCACCCATGGTGAAGACAAGGTAGGAAGATCTTCAGGGGATTAGTGTTAGGTTTATTTAAGGGGGGTTTGGGTTAGATTAGGGGTATGTGGGTGGTGGGTTGTAATGTTGGGGGGGGGTATTGTATGTTTTTTTTTACAGGCAAAAGAGCTGAAATTCTTGGGGCATGCCCCGCAAAGGGCCCTGTTCAGGGCTGGTAAGGTAAAAGAGCTTGTAACTTTTTTAATTTAGAATAGGGTAGGGAATTTTTTATTTTGGGGGGCTTTGTTATTTTATTAGGGGGCTTAGAGTAGGTGTAATTAGTTTAAAATTGTTGTAATATTTTTCTTATGTTTGTAAATATTTTTTTATTTTCTGTAACTTAGTTCTTTTTTATTTTTTGTACTTTAGCTAGTTTATTTAATTGTATTTATTTGTAGCAATTGTGTTTAATTAATTTATTGATAGTGTAGTGTTAGGTTAATTGTAGGTAATTGTAGGTAGTTTATTTAATTATTTTATTGATAGGGTAGTGTTAGGTTTAATTATAACTTAGGTTAGGATTTATTTTACAGGTAAATTTGTTATTATTTTAACTAGGTAACTATTAAATAGTTCTTAACTATTTAATAGCTATTGTACCTGGTTAAAATAATTACAAAGTTGCCTGTAAAATAAATATTAATCCTAAAATAGCTATAATATAATTATAATTTATATTGTAGCTATATTAGGGTTTATTTTACAGGTAAGTATTTAGCTTTAAATAGGAATAAGTTATTTAATAAGAGTTAATTTATTTCGTTAGATAAAAATTATATTTAACTTAGGGGGGTGTTAGTGTTAGGGTTAGACTTAGCTTTAGGGGTTAATCCATTTATTAGAATAGCGGTGAGCTCCGATCGGAAGTTTAGGGGTTAATAATTGAAGGTAGGTGTCGGCGATGTTAGGGAGGGCAGATTAGGGGTTAATACTATTTATGATAGGGTTAGTGAGGCGGATTAGGGGTTAATAACTTTATTATAGTAGCGCTCAGGTCCGCTCGGCAGATTAGGGGTTAATAAGTGTAGGCAGGTGTCGGCGACGTTGAGGGGGGCAGATTAGGGGTTAATAAATATAATATAGGGGTCGGCGGTGTTAGGGGCAGCAGATTAGGGGTACATAGGGATAACGTAGGTGGCGGCGATTTGCGGTCGGAAGATTAGGGGTTAATTATTGTAAGTAGCTTGCGGCGACGTTGTGGGGGGCAGATTAGGGGTGAATAAATATAATACAGGGGTCGGCGGGGGTTAGGGGCAGCAGATTAGGGGTACATAAATATAACGTAGGTGGCGGTCGGCAGATTAGGGGTTAAAAATTTTAATCGAGTGGCGGCGGTGTGGGGGGACCTCGGTTTAGGGGTACATAGGTAGTTTATGGGTGTTAGTGTACTTTAGGGTACAGTAGTTAAGAGCTTTATAAACCGGCGTTAGCCAGAAAGCTCTTAACTCCTGCTATTTTCAGGCGGCTGGAATCTTGTCGTTAGAGCTCTAACGCTCACTTCAGAAACGACTCTAAATACCAGCGTTAGAAAGATCCCATTGAAAATATAGGCTACGCAAATGGCGTAGGGGGATCTGCGGTATGGAAAAGTCGCGGCTGTAAAGTGAGCGTTAGACCCTTTAATCACTGACTCCAAATACCGGCGGTAGCCTAAAACCAGCGTTAGGAGCCTCTAACGCTGGTTTTGACGGCTACCGCCGAACTCCAAATCTAGGCCTAAGGCAGTTAATGTACTTGTCGCTATTCACTTAACTATTAAGCAATTTTGAAAATGACAACAGTGGTTATAGCAACATTTGTAATTCTGAGCACATGATAACATCTTAGAAATGGAATTATTAGCAAATAGTAACTCAGCTAAAATATAACAAATAAAATATAAAAACATGTAAAAAATGAAAAATTACATAAAGTCGTATCAGTTACACAAATAAGTCATTACATTATATCAATTGATCAGAACATTAATCTATTAACATTGTGTCAATAACACAAATGGTTCATAACATTGCATCAGTGGCACAAATAAACTATAAAATTATAAAATTAACCCTTGATATAAAGGTAATAAACATACATTGCGATGTAACTGGACCTGGGGGTGGGATTGGGAAGGGAGGGGGGATTGTTTGATGAGGTGGATCTGATAGTCCAGCTGGCTTAGACTACCAGATGATCCCTACGGATGGGAAAAGGAAAGTCCAGATAGACATCTATTTACATATGTGTTTAACTGAATATTATCTATACTTGAAAAGTTTTATTGTGAACTTAATAGAAACCACTATGAAAACTTATACAAAAAACATTACAAAAAACCTTTACAAAAAACTTTTACAAAAAAGATACAAGATCATAGTTTTCATTCAAGCCGTTTGGTTGTAATGTATTCAATTTAAGTATCCAGTAAGTTTCACGTTGGTTCAAAATTCTTCCACAATTTCCTCTACATCTGTCAATCGGAATATGGTCAATTCCAAATAAAAAGGTCTTGTTTACTATTTCGGTGTACCTGATTAAAGTGCAGAGAGACAGAATGTTTAAGAAAACCAGTTTCAAAGTTGTAAAGGTGTTTATATATTCTTTTATGTAGAGGGCATTTTGTATGTCCTATGTAAAACAAATTAAAGCTACATTTCAAGACATATATTACAAAAGTGGAGTCACAGTTACTAAAATAATTAATTTTTAATTGAATATTCTCAAATTTGTATGTTAATATTTTCTTTGGAGAGTATTTACAGTAATCACACCTAACACATCTATGCCAACCTTTTGGTGGAACTGAAGTTAGGATAAGGGCAGTTGCATTCTCATTTATTGCAGTCTTAATATCAATATTTTGTTTATGTTTTTGCCATCTGATGAATTTTTGGCTCATATCAGAGGGGGAGAGGATTGTTTTTAAATCACGTCCTCTTTTACAGACCATATGGTTTCTGTCAGGCAAACTTGGTCCTAAAATTGGATCCTTTTTAAGTAGATGCCAATGATTATTTACTGTATATTCTATCTTTTTCTTATCTTGGCTGTAAGTAGTTAACATCCTATTACAAAAAATACCATCATAATTGCTGTTCGTGATGGTGTTACCATCCATCGTCTTTATTTAATATTTTTTCTTTTTACTTACTTCTGATTTACCTTCTAGCAGTTTATCCCAATCCAACCTGGTTATTTCATCTATATTTTCCAGTAATGAAGATTCAAAACCTCTTTCGATAAATCTTTCTTTTAGCATTTTAGCCTGAGAATGAAAATCAGGTATATTGATACAGTTTTTCCTTATACGGGCAAATTGGCCCTTAGGTATATTTTGGAGCCATTGCTTATCATGGCAACTATTAGAATTAAGGTAAGTATTCTGATCTACTGTTTTGAAATTGGTCTTAGTTGTTGTTTTATTACCTTTACTGATGATTTCTAAATCTAGAAATTCACATCAGTTACTATCGATTTTGTTTTAAAAAATTAGACCCAAATTGTTTTTATTAAGGTGTTCTAAAAAAACATAGCTGTGCTTTGTATTTGTCAGTAAAATTTGCCGTTAAAGGAAAAATAAATGTTCTCAAGTATAAACTTAAAGGGACACTGAACCCCAAAAAATTATTTTTTAATTCAGAAAGAGCATGCAATTTTAAGCAACTTTCTAATTTGCTCCTATTATCAATTTTTCTTCATTCTCTTGCTATCTTTATTTGAAAATGAAGGCATCTAAGCTTTTTTTTGGTTTCAGTACTCTGGACAGCACTTTTTTATTGGTGGATAAATGTAGCCACCAATCAGCAAGGACAACCCAGGTTGTTCACCAAAAATTGGCCGGCATCTAAACTTACATTTGTGCATTTCAAATAAAGATACCAAGAGAATGAAGAAAATTTGATAATAGGAGTAAATTAGAAAGTTGCTTAAAATTCCATGCTCAATCTGAATCACGAAAGAATAAATTTGGGTACAGTGTCCCTTTAATACTTTTGGTCAAAAAGTCTAGCTGAATAATTGAAGGAAAATCGAAGTCTAAGAAGATCTTTTTTATTCTATCTACCCCTTCCTCATTATTTATAACTGTGTAAAGTGATCTTATGTAGGCAGTTACAAATAACCAATAGGGATTCCACACTAAATCTTTCAGAATTTTAAGTAGTTCAGTACTATCTTTCAAGTAAGATGTAGTCTTGGGAACTAAAACCTGTAAAAACAGGTCTACCTATAATAATAAATTAGAAGATATACTATCAAAACCCAAAATTATTGGTCTCCCGGGTGGATTCACAACATTATTGTGAATCTTAGGGAGATGATATAGGATTGGTATCCTTGGTTTCTCTTATTAGGAGGAAATCAAATTCTTCTTTACAGTTGGCTTTAGTTAGTAACCATGAGTTTAAAAACTTTTCAAGTTCCACAATTAATACTTTAGTTGGGTCATATCTGATCAGTTTGTAGCTTTGTGTATCAGGCAACAAATGGAGGGCCTCATTTCTATAGGTGTCAGTGTCTTGTATAACCACCCCTCCTCCTTTGTCTGCTTGCCTTATCACAATGCCATAATTATTTTTCAATTCTTTAATACCTTTTCTTTCAAATATATTAAGATTGTAGTACATATTGTCATTATTTCCCCCTTCACTTTCAGATTTTTCTAAACATCTTAAATCATGTGTGATTAAAATATTGAATGATTCTAAAAAACACCTCTATTATGTATATGATTAAATCTAGACGGTGGTCTTAATTTGGTGTACAAAAGAATTTCTTCATCAGAATTTTGGTTTTCTTTATTTAATTGTTCTAATGTATAGATGTCTAAAATATCTATCTTTAACTGATTTGTAGTTTTAATTTCAAAATTAAATTTCAAAACAGCCAATAGGATGAGAGCTACTTAAATCTTATTGGCTGTTCAAATCAGCCAATAGGATTTCAGTAGTTCTCATCCTATTGGCTGTTTTGAATTTGAAGAATTTATTTTTTAGATTAGGGCTATGGGCTGAATGCCCTTTTAAGGGCAGTAAAAGATCTGAATGCCCTTTTAAGGGCAATGCTCATACAAATGCCCCTTTAGGGGCAATGAGTAGTTTAGGTTTATTTAGTGTTAGTTTTTTTTATTTTGGGGGTTTGGTCATGGGTGAGGGGTTTTACTGTTAGAGGGGGGCTTAGTATTTTTTTAAGGAAAAGATCTGTTTAATTTAGGGCACTTCTATACAAAAGACCCTTTTAAGGGCTATTGGTAGTTTAGTATTAGATTAGGGGGTGTTTTTTGGGGGGCTTTTTATTTTTATAGGGATTAGGTATAATTTTTTTATTTCTGGTAATTTTGTTTTTTATTTTCTGTAATTTTAGCTTAATTTAAACTTAGTTTTTTATTTTTAAAGTTTGTAAATTTTAAAGTAATGTTAGTTTTTTTATTTTAATTGTAATTTTAATTGTAATTTAATTTAATTTTTATTTTAATGTATGTAACGGGTTAATATAGGGGGTGTTAGGTTAGAGGGCTTAATCATTAGTTATTTGTGTTGTGGGGTTTGGCGGTTTAGGGGTTAATAGATGTATTAGCATTATTGCGTTGTGTGGGTTTGGTGATTTAGGGGTTAATAGTTTAATAGGTTTATTGCATTGTGGGTTAATGGCGGATTAGGGGTTAATATTTTTAATAGGTAGTTTGCGATGTTGAGGTTGGCGGATTTACGGGTTAATACTTTTATTAGGTAGATTGCAATGTGGTTGAATTGCGGATTAGGGGTTAATAGTTTAATTAGGCATATTGCGTTGTGGGGGGTTGTCAGTTTAGGGCTTATTATTTTTATTATTAGTACCGATGTGGGTTTGATGGCGGATTAGGGGTTATTATACTTTATTAGTTGTTGCGGTGGGGGATTGCGGTTGACATTTATAGAAATTGCGCATGCGTTAGGTGTTACTATTTTCAGGGAGTTACGGTACTCACATACTCAGCACAAGGTTTGCTGTGTCTGCCTATGTATGGAAAGGTGAAAATGATGTAAAATTTCTCCATTTTTGCCACTTAAGTCCTTGCGCTGAAAATGTGATACAGATTTGCATTTCTATGTTAGCTTATGGAAGTAAAAATAGCGGTCAATGGGTGAAATATACGTGCTGCATTTATATGCGGCACCATATATGTAATACCGAAATTGTGTAAAAACCAGCAGCCGCGGATTTTGTGGGCGACACCGCATATGTAATTGAGCCCATGATGTTTTGCTTATACAGCTTATAGACTCTTAGGTATGTGGACTACTGCATTAGCTGATGTAGTATACATTGTTAATTAATTAATTAAATATTTGTTTTTAGCTATCTTCTACTTTAAAGATGTTGTGTCGTATTTTAATGGTCATGAGTATGAGGATGTTATTTGCTTCCCCCATGTAGTAAGCAGGAGGTATCTAAAATTCTATAGACCAATAAATAATTGGAGGAAAATAATTTACCTCAAGACAAGGTTGGTGTTATGAAGATGAACGGGTTCTGTTTTGGGTAACTATAAAGACAGGAGAAGAGGTGTAAAAATACTAGAAGCTTACTCTTAGTGAATAGTGTTTTGAAGAACGTGTCTTGCCTGTAGGTCCATACTGCTAATTGATATTTTAGCGTGATAGCTGCATGCACTGATGAGATGCTATTTATTATGAACCATTTCTTAGACTGCTAATAAACATTACCATAATTTAAAGGTTTATTATTATTCTATAATGGCACTGACTATGCTATTTGTAAGAAGTGTAGTAAGCAGGTTGGCTTCCTCTGAGGAAAAGGAAAATTTACTAAGAAGGTTTACTATTTTCTGGGCAAAATATTAGTGACAACAATGTAGAAAAATACTTAGCAGCCAGCACTCCAAAATAGGGCCACCAAAGCCCTATTATATTTAAGTAAAATATAAAGAGACATGAAACCCATTTTTTCATGATTCATGTAGAGCATTTCATTTAAAAAAACAACAACTTTCCAATTTACTTATATTTTCAATATTTATTCATTCTCTGGATATCTTTTGTAAAAAAACAGGGCTGTAAGCTCAGGAGCACTATATGGCAGCAGTGTTTACTGCCATGTAGAGTTCTAGACACATTCCTAGGTATCTCCAACAAAGAATACCATGAGAACGAATCAAATTTGAACTTTTTTTTTTATAAATTTGTACGCTTAGAATAACAAAAGAACATTTTGGGGGTTTATATCCCTTTGATATGACTGATTTCTAAATATATATCTCTTTATATGATATATTAACCTTTAAAGATAATATTTATCACTGTTGATTAAAAAATGGGGTATTTTAAAATGTGAATTGGAACTTATTGACTTGCTTAAAAAGTTAAAAACCCTATTTCTCCTATGGAACAGAAATTCAAACTTATTTTTGGATTTTCAAATTTGTCAACTCTAGGCACTTGAATGTTCCACACAATTAACACAATTTTAGGATATTTGCAAACACCTTTTATCTTGCACATATGTAAAACACTCTGGACACAGGAGACATTCTAGAGGTTTATGAACATACATGGTATCACTTAATGAAAGCTCCATTCATACCTGTTGGAGAGGTTGTATACAGGGAACAGGGCACACATTTACATACATATGTATAGGTAAAAATACATATGTATATGTGTTGACTAATAGTGATGTAGCGAACATAAAATTTTCCGTTTGCAAATGGTGAACGCAAATTTCCGCAAATGTTCGCGAACGGGCGAACCGCCATAGACTTCAATAGGCAGGCGAATTTCAAAACCCACAGGGACTATTTCTGGCCACAATAGTGATGGAAAAGTTGTTTCAAGGGGACTAACACCTGGACTGTGGCATGCTGGAGGGGGATCCATGTCAAAACTCCCATGGAAAATTACATAGTTGATGCAGAGTCTGGTTTTAATCCATAAAGGGCATAAATCACCTAACATTCCTAAATTGTTTGGAATAACGTGCTTTAAAACATCAGGTATGATGTTGTATTGATCAGGTAGTGTAAGGGTTATGCCCGTTTCACAGTGACAGACCAAACTCCCCGTTTAACTCACCGCAAATAACCGCAAACAGTCCATTTGCACAACCGCAAACTCCCCATTTGCACAAGGTTGGATACCAAGCTAGCCATGTCCCGTTCCTTGTCCTCACTGATGTCATTGAAGGTCTCTTCCTCCAGCAAGCCACGTACAACACCAAGGGTCCCCGAAAGGTGACAACAAGCCCCCTGGGACGCCTGCTGTATTTGGTCTTCCCCCTCCTCAAAACGACCTTCCTCCTTTGACTCCTCTTCTTCAGACTGCTCTCTCTGCATTATTATAAGGTGTGTTAAGTAGTACTATTCCTATCAGTTTAATCCCTGTTACGTCCCCTATCAGGGGACGTGTATATGGCATCGATTTTAGGAACCGGGAGATGGAAAAAGATGCTTGGTCGGTCCTCCTACTTCAAATTTGGGGCACTGCGCGTGCAATCTAATGTGCCACCAGATAGGAGTGGTGTGTTAAGTAGTACTATTCTTATCAGTTTAATCCCTGTTACGTCTCCTATCAGGGGACATGTATATGGCATCGATTTTAGGAACCGGGAGATGGAAAAAGATGCTTGGTCGGTCCTCCTACTTCAAATTTGGCACTGCGCGTGCAATCTAATGTGCCACCAGATAGGAGTGGTGTGTTAAGTAGTTCTATTCTTATCAGTTTAATCCCTGTTACGTCCCCTATCAGGGGACGTGTATATGGCATCAATTTTAGGAACCGGGAGATGGAAAAAGATGCTTGGTCGGTTCTCCTACTTCAAATTTGGGGCACTGCGCATGCAATCTAATGTGCCACCAGATAGGAGTGGTGTGTTAAGTAGTACTATTCTTATCAGTTTAATCCCTGTTATGTCCCCTATCCGGGGACGTGTATATGGCATCGATTTTAGGAACCGGGAGATGGAAAAAGATGCTTAGTCGGTCCTCCCACTTCAAATTTGGGGCACTGCGCGTGCCATCTAATGTGCCACCAGATAGGAGTGGTGTGTTAAGTAGGTCTATTCTTATCAGTTTAATCCCTGTGACGTCCCCTATCAGGGGACATGTATATGGCATCGATTTTAGGAACCAGGAGATGGAAAAAGATGCTTGGTCGGACCTCCTTCTTCAAATTTGGGGCACTGCGCGTGCAATCTAATGTGCCACCAGATAGGAGTGGTGTGTTAAGTAGTACTATTCCTATCAGTTTAATCCCTGTTATGTGCCTTTTTTTTTGGTTTGGTTTTGAAGCCACAGTGCAGCACCAGATGCCAGAAAAATTAGGCATGTACACATGCCTGATAAATTAGGTATTGTTGCAGCCGCTGCTGCAGCAGCGGCCAGAAAAATTGATGTTTGTTTCCCAGGCAGAAAGTGCCCTAAAACATTGCGGCTTGAACCCTAGTTGGTGGCAGATAAGTCACGCAAGTCACCCGGCATTCAGAGATAAAATACAGCAGCGTGTGAACCATTTTTAGCCCAAGGCAGCTCATCTCATCAGGCCTTTTTTAGTCGAATGTATCACCCACTGTCAGTCCCTTCGGGATCCATCCCTCATTCATCTTAATAAAGGTGAGGTACTCTAGACTTTTTTGACCTAGGCGACTTCTCTTCTCAGTGACAATACCTCCTGCTGCACTGAAGGTTCTTGCCAGAAGTTCTATCGCAAATTGGGATAGCTCAGGCCACAGGTCAAGCCTGCACACCCAGTAGTCAAGGGTTTCATCGCTCCTCAGAGTGTCGATATCTGCAGTTAAGGCAAGGTAGTCTGCTACCTGTCGGTCAAGTCGTTCTCTGAGGGTGGACCCCGAAGGGCTGTGGCGATGCGTAGGACTTAAAAACCTCTGCATGTCCTCCATCAACAACACGTCTGTAAAGCGTCCTGTCCTGGCCAGTGTGGTCATGGGAGGAGTAGGATTACTTTCACCTCTTCCCCTGTTAGATTCCCGTTGTGCTGTGACATCACCCTTATACGCTGTGTAAAGCATACTTTTTCATTTATTTTGGAACTGCTGCATCCTTTCTGACTTGCAGTAATTCGGTAACATTTCAGGCACTTTCTGCTTATACTGGGGGTCTAGTAGCGTGGACACCCAGTACAGGTCGTTCTCCTTCAGCCTTTTTATATGAGGGTCCCTCAACAGGCACGACAGCATGAAAGACCCCATTTGCACAAGGTTGGATGCCGAGCTACTCATGTCCCGCTCCTCATCCTCAGTGATCTCACTGAAGGTATGTTCTTCCCCCCAGCCACATACAACACCACGGTTACCAGATAGGTGACAACGAGCACACTGGGAGGCCTGTTGTGGTTGGTCTTCCTCCTCCTCCTCCTCAAAGACACATTCCTCCTCTGACTCCTCTTCCTCACAATCCTCTTCCAGCGTTGCTGCAGGTCCAACAAACGATGCTGATAAGGCTGTTTCTGGTAGTGATGGTGACCACAAATCTACCTCTTCCTCTTCATGCTCATCTACGGCCTGATCCAGCACTCTTCACAGGGCACGCTCCAGGAAGAAAACAAATGGTATGATGTCACTGATGGTGCCTTCGGTGCGACTGACTAGGTTTGTCACCTCCTCAAAAGGACGCATGAGCCTACAAGCATTGCGCATGAGCGTCCAGTAACGTGGCAAAAAAATTCCCAGCTCCACAGAGGCTGTCCTAGCACCCCGGTCATACAAATAGTTGTTAACGGCTTTTTCTTGTTGGAGCAGGCAGTCAAACATTAGGAGTATTGAATTCCAACGTGTCGGACTGTCGCAAATCAAGCACCTCACCGGCATGTTGTTTCGCCGCTGGATATCTGAAAAGTGCGCCATGGCCATGTAGGAATGACTTAAATGGCCACACACCTTCCTAGCCTGCTTCAGGATGTCCTGTAAGCCTGGGTACTTATGCACAAAGCATTGTACGATCAGATTACACACATGTGCCATGCACGGCACATGTGTCAACTTGCCCAAATTCAATGCCGCCAACAAATTTCTTCCATTGTCACAAACCACTTTGCAGATCTCCAGTTGGTGCGGAGTCAGCCACTGATCCACCTGTGCGTTCAGGGCGGACAGGAGTGCTGGTCCGGTGTGACTCTCTGCTTTCAGGTAAGTCAACCCCAAGACGGCGTGACACTGCCATATCCGGGATGTGGAATAGTACCTGGGGAGCTTGGGGCTGCCGTTGATGTGGAGCAAGATGCAGCAGCAGAAGAGGACTCAGCCAAGGAGGTTATGGCAGAAGATGGAGTAGGAGGAGTAGAGGAGGTGGCAGCAGGCCTGCCTGCAAGTCGTGCCGGTGTCACCAACTCCTCTGCAGAGCCACACATTCCATGCTTGGCAGCCTTCAGCAGGTTTACCCAATGCGCAGTGTTGGTGATATACCTGCCCTGACCATGCTTTGCAGACCAGGTATCAGTGGTCAGATGGACCCTTGCCCCAACACTGTGTGCCAGACATGCCATTACTTCCTTTTGCACAATCGAGTACAGGTTGGCTATTGCCTTTTGTGCAAAGAAATTTCGGCCGGGTACCTTCCACTGCGGTGTCCCAATAGCTACAAATTTTTGGAACGCCTCAGACTCCACCAGCTTGTATGGTAAAAGCTGGCGGGCTAAGAGTTCAGACAAGCCAGCTGTCAGATGCCGGGCAAAGGGGTGACTTTGTGACATTGGCTTCTTACGCTCAAACATGTCCTTGACAGACACCTGACTGTGGGCGGATGAGCAGGAACTGCTCAAGGCGAGAGACGGAGTGGCGAATGGTTGGAGGGGGCAAGGAGGACAGCAGTGGTTGACGTGGCTGAAGATGCTGGACCAGGAGGAGGATGGCGGCTTTGAGTTTGTTTGCTGCTTGTACTCATGTGTTGATCCCATAGGCGTTTGTGATGTGCGATCATGTGCCTTCGCAAAGCAGTTGTACCTAGGTGGGTGTTGGACTTCCCACGACTCAGTTTCTTTTGGCACAGGTTGCAAATGGCATCGCTGTTGTCAGAGGCAGACACACAAAAAAATGCCACACTGCTGAGCTCTGCAATGACGGCATTCTGGTGGTGGCAACAGCATGCATTGATTGGCATGCTGGCTAGCTGACCCCGGGTGCCGATGCATGCTGTCTGACTGTGCCACTAGCTCCTTTCAATGACCTCCCCCTGCTTCCAACTCGTCCTCCTCTCTGTCTCCCCATTTGAACTTTACCTCTGCTCTTCTTCTCTTCTAGCGGGCACCCACGTGACATCCACGGACGCATCATCATCATCAACCACTTCACTTGTATCTGACAACTCAGCAAAGGAAGCAGCAGCGGGTACAACATCATCATCATACCGTACGTCCATGTGTGTAATGCTGCCTGACTGAGACATATCCCTGTTATCTACATCCTCTGGCAATAATGGTTGCGCATCACTCATTTCTTCCAACTGATGTGTAAATAACTCCTCTAGATCAAGTGAAGCAGCTGTGGTGCTATTGTTGGTGGTGGCGGGAGGCGGGCGAGTGGTAACTTGAGAGGTGCCCAAAGCTAAGCTGGAGGAAGATGGTGTGTCAAGGTTCCAAGCGGAAGCTCTAGAAAATTGGGTGTCCTATGTTAGCCAGTCAACTATGTCCTCAGAACTTTTCGAGTTCAGGGTACGTGGCCTCTGAACACTGGGCATTATTCTAGGGCCAAAGGGAATCACAGCACCACGACCACGGCGGCCCCTGCGGGGTGGCCTGCCTCTACCTGTCATTTTTTTTCCAATTAGTGGTACTATGCGTGCAAGCTACTGTGACAACAGATATGAGTGGCACTGTGCACTGGCAGAAGTTGGCAGAGTAGACGCTGTAGGCCTGGCACACACGCTTGCAGACAACTAACTGCTATTCAATCTATTACAGTCAAAATTGTATTTTTTTTTTAAATGTACACTACTGTTACACCAGATATGAGTTGCATTGGTTTGACACTGTGACCTGGCAGGCCCTGAAATGCACACGTGTGAAGGAAACTGACTACTATTATTTCACAGTCAAAAAAGTGTTTTTTTTTTAAATGTACACTACTGTTACACCAGATATGAGTTGCACTGGTGTAACACTGTGCCCTGGCAGGCCCTGAAACGCACACGTGTGAAGGAAACTGACTGCTATTATTTCACAGTCAAATTTCTATTTTTTTTTTTAATGTGCACTACTGTTACACCAGATATGAGTTGCACTGGTGTGACACTGTGCCCTGGCAGGCCCTGAAACGCACACGTGTGAAGGAAACTGACTGCTATTATTTCACAGTCAAATTTCTAGGTTTTTTTTTAATGTACACTACTGTTACACCAGATATGAGTTGCACTGGGGTGACACTGTGCCCTGGCAGGCCCTGAAACGCACACGTGTGAAGGAAACTGACTGCTATTATTTCACAGTCAAAAAAGTGTGTTTTTTTTTTAAATGTACACTACTTTTACACCAGATATGAGTTGTACTGGTATGACACTGTGCCCTGGCAGGCCCTGAAATGCACACGTGTGAAGGAAACTGACTGCTATTATTTCACAGTCAAATTTCTAGTTTTTTTTTTTAACCCCTTAACGACGCGTGTTCTACAGGGTAAGTCGCACACAAACTGGTCTTAAAAGACCAGCAACGTACCCTGTACGACATTAGGGGTTTAAAGCAGCTGGAAGCGATCCTGCTCGCTTCCAGTCTCTTTCCGGTTATTGCAGTGATGCCTCGATATCGAGGCATCCTGCAATAACACTTGGAAAAGAAAGTTGTTAGTGACCAGTGCCAAAAAATATAATTTACTGCAAACTCCAACTAGAGAATATATAGGACACCCTCTCAAACCTATAGTAAAGACCAAATAATTAAAGAACCACTAGGGAGCGCTCGAAACAACAAGCTAAGGAGCTTCAAACAAGCTAAAGAGTAAATAGTATACAAACTAAAGAACCAAGATCTTATCAATATTAGATAATAATGGAAATAATTGATATATAAAAATTAATAAAGTGTATATAAATAATGCCAAAAAATCTATGTAGTAAAATAGAAAAAATATATATTGCTAAAAAATACTGCCAAAAAAATTAGTAAATGAAAAATAAGTAAATGGAAAAGGTGCCGGTTATAAACACATACAAATTTACCCAAAAAAATGCATTAAAATACAATACAATATTTGTTCATTGATACAAATAAAATTGTAGGTCAACCTATTAACAAACACATAAATAATACATATTAAAAGAAATAAAAATACATATACATAGGTATTACAGAACACCCAGAATGTGTGACAGATGAAGTCCAATACGGTAAATGCCTTCAGCTTGTCGGTAAGTAGACACACAAACCAGGTCTGTGCACACAGCCGTTCCGAATATGCAAATGAATGTAGCCGATGGTACTTTGCTCCTACGGACAAAAGGATCCTCTTAATATGTGTCAGAACTGTGAGTAACAAAAAAGATATCCGTACTCACATATTAGGTATCAGGAATCCGGCCTCTGTGTTAAATTAAATTATATGTCTGTAATGACTTTCTTATCGTAATTTTTAAATAGGTTTACTTTTATAAGATACCCAGAAGGCAACTCTGACATTTTTTTGTAGTTTTTATCATATATTTTTATAATATATTTTTATAATAAATTTAACTGCCAGAGAAAGGTGCCGGATATAATCTGCATTGAAATTTACATTGTTTAGAATTTACAATTTCTTCTTTATAACGTGTTACACTTAGTAATTATGTGAATAATGCTTTTAGATAAGAATAATGCTTTTGCAAATATCACCTTAAGAAACAGGTGTAAGCTAACTAATTAATCTAATTGTCAGAAGAGGGTTTAAAAGGCTGTAGTCTGACATTTGAATTTAGAGCTTGACAAAGAAACCTAATGTTTTTAAATGTGTTGCTCATTATTCCTAGCTCCTATATCTTGGAGTGCTTTGTTAAAGACTGGCGAAATAACCCGTTAAGGTGAGGACTACAGTATTTGACCGTGTTAAGCTGGTCTTGGGTAATTGTTTTAAAGTTAACTTGTACCTGTAAAAGCACACTGCAGTACTTCACCGGGTTTCTTAGCCACTTTCTTTTAAAGATAATTGTTTGTAAGCAATTTGTTTCCTGAATTGCAGAGACTGAACTACACCCTCGGTGGGTGGTCCACGGCACGGAGCAGTGCTTACAGTTTGGAGGCCGGATTCCTGATACCTAATATGTGAGTACGGATATCTTTTACTCACAGTTCTAACACATATTAAGAGGATCCTGTAGGGTAAGTAGGGGGATGTCCGTAGGAGCAAAGTACCATCGGCTACGTTCATTTGCATATTCGGAACGGCTGTGTGCACAGACCTGGTTTGTTTGTCAACTTACCGACAAGCTTAAGGCATTTACCGTATTGGACTTCATCTGTCACACATTCTGGGTGTTCTGTAATACCTATGTATATGTATTTTTAATTCTTTTAATATGTATTATTTATGTGTTTTTTAATAGGTCGACCTACAATTTTTTTGTATCAATGAATAAATATTGTATTGAATTTTAAAGCATTTTTTGGGGTAAATTTGTATGTGTTTATAACCGGCACCTTTTCCATTTACTTATTTTTCATTTACTAATTTTTTTGGCAATATATATTTTTTCTATTTTACTACATAGAATTTTTGGCATTATTTATATACACTTTATTAATTTTTATATATCAATTATTTCCATTATTTTCTAATATTGATAAGATCATGGTTCTTTAGTTTGTATACTATTTACTCTTTAGCTTGTTTCAAGCTCCTTAGCTTGTTGTTTCAAGCGCTCCCTAGTGGTTCTTTAATTATCCTGCAATAACACCCATTGGCCATCCGATGCAGAGAGAGCCACTCTGTGGCCCTCTCTGCACCGGACATCGATGGCCGGTATCGTTGGTGGGTGGGAGCCTGTGTGGGAGGCGGGTGGCGGCCATTGGTGATGTAGAGGGGGGCGTGATCGTGGGCGGGGATGTCCAGAGGCACGCACGGACGCGCGCACGTGCACGGGAGGGCAGAGGCGAGCGCATGCACGGGGAGGGAGCGGGTGGGAACCGCTACACTACAGAAAAAGTTGGTGTAAAAATTTTTAAAAAAAGGAATAAAAAGTAAAAAATAAAAAGATCAGGCAGGTGGTGGGGGTTGGTCTGTGGGGGGGGGGAGCTACACTACATAAAAATAAAAAATAAAAACAGAAAAAACTACTTTTTTTGCAAACTGGGTACTGGCAGCTGGGTACTGGCAGCTGGCCACCAATAAGGCAGATGGGGAGGGTTAGAGATCTGTTTTGGGGGGATCAGGGAGGTTGGGGGCTAAGGGGGGATGCTACACCACAGCATATGTAAATATGATATAAAAAAAAAAAATTAAAAACCTTTTATTTCAGAACTGGCAGACTTTCTGCCAGTACTTAAGATGGCGGGGACAATTGTGGGGTGGGGGAGGGAAGGGAGCTTTTTGGGAGAGATCAGGGGATCTGATGTGTCAGGTGGGAGGCTAGCCATAATACACGTGGGATGCGCAGCAGCATTTAGCGGCCTTCTAATTACCAGAAAGCAATGCCAAAGTCATATATGTCTGCTATTTCTGAACAAAGGGGATCCCAGAGAAGCATTTACAACCATTTGTGCCATAACTGCACAAGCTGTTTGTAAATAATTTCAGTGAGAAACCTAAAATTGCGAAAAAATTTAATTTTCTTTAAAATTTGATCGCATTTGGCGGTGAAATGGTGGCATTAAATATACCAAAATGGGCCTAGATCAATACTTTGGGTTGTCTACTACACTACACGTAAGCTAAAATGAACTCTATTTCTGAACAAAGGGGATCCCAGAGAAGCATTTACAACAATTTATGCCATAATTGCATAAGTTGTTTGTAAATAATTTCTGTGAGAAACCTAAAGTTTGTGAAAAAGTGAACATTTTTTTTTATTTGATCGCATTTGGCGGTGAAATGGTGGCATGAAATATACTAAAATGGGCCTAGATCAATACTTTGGGATGTCTTCTAAAAAAATATATATACATGTCAAGGGATATTCAGGTATTCCTTACAGATATCAGGGTTCCAATGTAACTAGCGCTCATTTTGAAAAAAAGTGGTTTTGAAATAGCAAAGTGCTTCTTGTATTTATTTCCCTATAACTTGTCAAAAAAGCAAAGAACATGTTAACATTGGGTATTTCTAAACTCAGGACAAAATTTAAAAACTATTTAGCATGGTTGTTTTTTGGTGGTTGTAGATGTGTAATAGATTTTGGGGGTCAAAGTTAGAAAAAGTGTTATATTTCCATTTTTTCCTCATATTTTATAATATTTTTAATAATAAATTATAGGATATGATGAAAATAATGGTATCTTTAGAAAGTCCATTTAGTGGCGAGAAAAATGGTGTATAATATGTGTGGGTACAGTAAATTAGTAAGAGGAAAATTACAGCTAAACACAAACACCGCAGAAATGTAAAAATAACCCTGGTCCTTAAGGGAAAGAAATTGAAAATTGAAATTGAAAAATGGCCTTGGTCCTTAAGGGGTTAATGTACACTACTGTTACACCAGATATGAGTTGCACTGGTGTGACACTGTGCCCTGGAATTCCCTGAAACGCACATGTGTGAAGGAAACTGACCGCTATTATTTCACAGTCAAAAAAGTGTTGTTTTTTTTTTTTTAAATGTACACTACTGTTACACCAGATATGAGTTGCACTGGTGTGACACTGTGCCCTGGCAGGCCCTGAAAAGCACACATGTGAAGGAAACTGACTGCTATTATTTCACAGTAAAAAAAAAATCGTTTTTTTTAAATGTATACTACTGTTACACCAGATATGAGTGGTGGCACTCTGCAAGTGGGCACAGTATACGCTGTGAGCCTGACACACACGCTGGCAGGCAGGCAACTGCAATTAGATTACACAGGAATAAAAAAAAAGCAGACTGATGTTCTAGCCCTAAAAAGGGCTTTTTGGGGTGCTGTCCTTACAGCAGAGATCAGATGAGTCCTTCAGGACTGTAGTGGACACTGAATACACTAGCCTAGCTATCGATTTCCCTATTAAATCAGCAGCAGCTACACTGTCCCTCCTCTCACTAAGAATGCAGCTTCCGAATGAATCTAAAATGGATGCTGTCCAGGAGGTGGGAGGGTTTGGGAGGGAGGGTCTGCTGCTGATTGGCTGGAATGTGTCTGCTGACTGTGAGGTACAGGGTCAAACTTTACTCAATGATGACGAATAGGGGGCGGACCGAACATCGCATATGTCCACCCGCCGCGGCGAACGCGAACAAGCTATGTTCGCCGGGAACTATTCGCCGGAGAACTATTCGGGACATCACTATTGACTAAGTTATATCCTCAACAGCTAAGAGTAATTGTTCGAAAAGTAACCTCACAACACCAACATCTACAAATTTTGTGTTTTGATATTTCATTTTTAATATTTTATTGCAATTGATACTCGTACTGTAATGATTATTTCTAACAGTAGTGGCGTTTTTTAAATTGTGTTTTTACAGGGGATCGCTTAATCACAACGTTCAATTAACTATTGTAATCCATTTCCATCCTCATCATTGCTAACCCATCTGAATGCATCTTTCAGGTTGTCAGGATGGGCAGACTATGTACTCTTTTTCTACTGCTATATGGTCACTTTTTAACTCTGACAAGTATTTTTTTAAACAATATTTACAACTATTCTTTGTTAAAGCACTGATTCCATTTTGGTGCGAACCAAAAGAAAATGGCTACTATGTAATTAAAAGACTTACAATATCATTTACTGGATTGTAAAAATATTTAAACTGTAAAGTGTGAACCTGCTGCAACATTGCATCGTCTGAGAACCTGAAACATGATGGCGCCTTCATAACTGGGTTTTTATAGGGGAAGCACCTCCATGCAAGCCCAAAGTTCAAACAAGGTCATGAGACTGCTTTTCAAAGTACCTGTGCCTCCTTAGAAACTTATAAACTAGAAAGCTCATTTGTGAGAATAAATTCAATATTATTGGTGCAAATGGAAACTAATAACAGTAGTTCACTCACAATTAAGTGATATGCTGTAAAAACACTCTTTAACCTCTTGGGACAAATGGAAGTAGATCTACATAATGAGGTACATAGCCCATTTTACCACATGATGTAGATCTATGTCCTAACTGCTGGAAACCCAAGAAGTCTTGATTGTCATGTGTGCTTGCAGCATCTGCCTTTATATGATAATGGAGCACGATCGGTACTCCATTACTATATGAGGCAGATTGCCAGATCATTACAGACAGTTATGTATTTATTTGTGTATATACTGTATGTATTTACAGACATATATACACATATAAACACATAAATATATATGTATACATATATAGACATGTATATATAAGTGCATTGGAGCCCTTTGCAGACAAGTAGCAGAAAACATGTAAAAGTATATTTATGCAATATTCATATTTAAAGGGACAGTCTAGGCCAAAATAAACGTTCATGATTCAGATAGAGCATGTACTTTTAAACAATTTTCCAATTTACTTTAATCACCAATTTTGCTTTGTTCTCTTGGTATTCTTAGTTGAAAGCTTAACATAGGAGGTTCATATGCTAATTTCTTACAGCTAGATTTGGAGTTTGGCGTTAGCCATGAAAACCAGCGTTAGAGGCACCTAACGCTGGTTTTAGGCTAACTCCGGTATTTGGAGTCACTCAAAAAAGGGTCTAACGCTCACTTTTCAGCCGCGACTTTTCCATACCGCAGATCCCCTTACGTCAATTGCGTATCCTATCTTTTCAATGGGATCTTTCTAACTCCGGTATTTAGAGTCGTGTCTGAAGTGAGCGTTAGAAATCTAAGGACAAAACTCCAGCCGCAGAAAAAAGTCAGTAGTTAAGAGCTTTTTGGGCTAACGCCGGTTCATAAAGCTCTTAACTACTGTACTCTAAAGTACACTAACACCCATAAACTACCTATGTACCCCTAAACCGAGGCCCCCCCACATCGCCGCCACTCGATTAATTTTTTTTAACCCCTAATCTGCCGACCGCCACCTACGTTATACTTATGTACCCCTAATCTGCTGCCCCTAACACCGCCGACCCCTGTATTATATTTATTAACCCCTAATCTGCCCCCCACAACGTCGCCGCCAGCTACCTACAATAATTAACCCCTAATCTGCCGACCGCAAAGCGCCGCCACCTACATTATAGCTATGTACCCCTAATCTGCTGCCCCTAACACCGCCGACCCCTATATTATATTTATTAACCCCTAATCTGCCCCCCTCAACGTCGCCTCCACCTGCCTACACTTATTAACCCCTAATCTGCCGAGCGGACCGCACCGCTACTATAATAAAGTTATTAACCCCTAATCCGCCTCACTAACCCTATAATAAATAGTATTAACCCCTAATCTGCCCTCCCTAACATCGCTGACACCTAACTTCAATTATTAACCCCTAATCTGCCGACCGGAGCTCACCGCTATTCTAATAAATGTATTAACCCCTAAAGCTAAGTCTAACCCTAACACTAACACCCCCCTAAATTAAATATAATTTTAATCTAACGAAATAAATTAACTCTTATTAAATAAATTATTCCTATTTAAAGCTAAATACTTACCTGTAAAAAAAATCCTAATATAGCTACAATATAAATTATAATTACATTGTAGCTATTTTAGGATTAATATTTATTTTACAGGCAACTTTGTAATTATTTTAACCAGGTACAATAGCTATTAAATAGTTAAGAACTATTTAATAGCTACCTAGTTAAAATAATTACAAAATTACCTGTAAAATAAATCCTAACCTAAGTTACAATTAAACCTAACACTATACTATCATTAAATTAATTAAATAAAATACCTATAATTACCTACAATTAAACCTAACACTACACTATCAATAAATAAATGAAATAAAATACCTATAATTACCTACAATTAAACCTAACACTACACTATCAATACATTAATTAAATACAATATCTACAAATAACTACAATGAAATAAACTAAATAAAGTACAAAAAATAAAAAAGAACTAAGTTACAAAAAATAAAAAAATATTTTCAAACATAAGAAAAATATTACAACAATTTTAAACTAATTACACCTACTCTAAGCCCCCTAATAAAATAACAAAGACCCCCAAAATAAAAAATGCCCTACCCTATTCTAAATTACTAAAGTTCAAAGCTCTTTTACCTTACCAGCCCTGAACAGGGCCCTTTGCGGGGCATGCCCCAAGAAGTTCAGCTCTTTTGCCTGTAAAAAAAACATACAATACCCCCCCCAACATTACAACCCACCACCCACATACCCTTAATCTAACCCAAACCCCCCTTAAATAAACCTAACACTAAGCCCCTGAAGATCATCCTACCTTGTCTTCACCTCACCAGGTATCACCGATCCGTCCTGGCTCCAAAATCTTCATCCAACCCAAGCGGGGGCTGGCGATCCATCATCCGGTGGCTGAAGAGGTCCAGAAGAGGCTCCAAAGTCTTCATCCTATCCGGGAAGAAGAGGCGATCCGGAACGGCAACCATCTTGATCCAAGCGGCATCTTCTATCTTTATCCGATGACGACCGGCTCCATCCTGAAGACCTCCACCGCGGACCCATCTTCTTCCGGCGACGTCCAACTGAAGAATGACAGTTCCTTTAAGGGACGTCATCCAAGATGGCGTCCCTCGAATTCCGATTGGCTGATAAGATTCTATCAGCCAATCGGAATTAAGGTAGGAATATTCTGATTGGCTGATGGAATCAGCCAATCAGAATCAAGTTCAATCCGATTGGCTGATCCAATCAGCCAATCAGATTGAGCTCACATTCTATTGGCTGATCGGAACAGCCAATTTAGCTTTAAATAGGAATAATTTATTTAATAAGAGATAATTAATTTCGTTAGATTTAAATTATATTTAACTTAGGGGGGTGTTAGTGTTAGGGTTAGACTTATCTTTAGGGGTTAATACATTTATTAGAATAGCGGTGAGCTCCAGTCCGCAGATTAGGGGTTAATAATTGAAGTTAGGTGTCGGCGATGTTAGGGAGGGCAGATTAGGGGTTAATACTATTTATTATAGGGTTAGTGAGGCGGATTAGGGGTTAATAACTTTATTATAGTAGCGCTCAGGTCCGCTCGGCAGATTAGGGGTTAATAACTGTAGGCAGGTGGAGGCGACGTTGAGGGGGGCAGATTAGGGGTTAATAAATATAATATAGGGGTCGGCGATGTTATGGCAGCAGATTAGGGGTACATAGGGATAATGTAAGTAGCGGAGGTTTACGGAGCGGCAGATTAGGGGTTAATAATAATATGCAGGGGTCAGCGATAGCGGGGGCGGCAGATTAGGGGTTAATAAGTGTAAGGTTAGGGGTGTTTAGACTCGGGGTACATGTTAGAGTGTTAGGTGCAGACGTAGGAAGTGTTTCCGCATAGCAAACAATGGGGCTGCGTTAGGAGCTGAACGCGGCATTTTTGCAGGTGTTAGGTTTTTTTTCAGCTCAAACAGCCCCATTGTTTCCTATGGGGGAATCGTGCACGAGCACGTTTTTGAGGCTGGCCGCTTGCGTAAGCAACTCTGGTATCGAGAGTTGAAGCTGCGTTAAATATGCTCTACGCTCCTTTTTTGGAGCCTAACGCAGCCTTTATGTGGACTCTCAATACCAGAGTTATTTTTATGGTGCGGCCAGAAAAAAGCCGGCGTTAGCTTTTCGGGTCGTTACCGACAAAACTCCAAATCTAGCCGTTAGACCTTGAAGGCCACCTCTTTTCAGAATGCATTTTAACAGTTTTTCACCACTAGAGGTTGTTAGTTCATGTATTTCCTATAGATAACACTGTGCTTGTGCACATGAAGTTATCTGGGAGCAGGCACTGATTGGCTAAACTGCAAGTCTGTCAAAAGAACTGAAATAAAGGGGCAGTTTGCAGAGGCTTAGATACAAGATAATCACAGAGGTTACAAGTATATTAATATAACTGTTGGTTATGCAAAACTGGGGAATGGGTAATAAAGGGATTATCTATCTTTTAAAACAATAAAAATTCTGGTGTAGACTGTCCCTTTAATAAAGTGTTTACCTACTGTAAATATTTCACATTCCAATTAGCAGCTTTCTAATTACCAAAAACCAATGGCAAAGCCATCTATGTCTGCTATTTCTGAACAAAGCTTTTGTGAAAAAGTTCACTTTTTTAATTTTTTTATTTATATGTTATTGAGTGTCAATGCACAAAATTACAGGTACATACTGGCCAGCGTAATAACTTTCTTTTTTTAAATATGATAATACACCAAAATAGGCCTAGACTTAGGTTTTCAACTAAAGTTTTGACAGGTAAATAATAAAAGGACAAGGCTATATCTCTGTTTAAATGGAAAAAAATACTAACAATTCTTATGTATTCATATCTGTTACATTCTTTATTTTAATATGTTTTACATGTATTTTGATATGCTTTTATTTTAGCCTTTATACTTTACTTCAGGTCTCTCATCACACTAACTTTTAGCGCTATTATGTGTTGCGCTCGACGACAACACTCACCACTTGTAATTTGAGGGATGTTTAGTTAGCATTCTCTAGTAAATGTTTATCATTCATTTGTAATAGCAAATTATTAGCATGGGCCCACAATATTGATAACTCACCATGCCTCAGTTTTCCAAACTGTTTTTTTTTTTTATTTTGCTATGTTTAGAGCAAAATTGTTTAAGTTGGACAAAATAATTTTCTAAATATTAAGATGAGTTTATTATAAGCCTTAGGGAACTTATTCAGAATCAGTAACATTATATCAGCCATGTAAAAGCAATTGATTGCAAGATGTAGCATTGAAATGTAAATTTGAATGTGCATTGGTTATTGAGATTGTCTCAAGAGAACTGAATTGCCAGTGTCTTGTCTTCAAATTTTAAGCACTGGAGGAAAAACCATGTCTGTTATATATTTATTATTATAAAATAATATAAATTGTAATAAATATGTTAATATTTGTTACTGAGTGTATACATTTTTATTTGTAATACATTTAAATAAGTCATCTTATGCCATCCCTTAATACGAATACACCTTAAACTCAGCATTTTCATTTTCCAATAAAAGTTACCTTAATGAAGGAAAACTGAACTTTCCTGGTCAGTGAAAAATCATAGATTTGTATATTATTACAAATTGGTGCAAGCCAAAGCAAAGGTAAATATAATGAGAAAGTATTGCTCATTTGATATTTGCTTGTTTATAAATTTTTATTTTTATTCCATATAGTATTATTCTTAAAATCTGCCAATGGGTGAGGAGCGGAGCCTAGCAGCCCAGGAATATGGCAGCACACTAACACAGCTCCATAGTCCTTGATAACTGTAGCTATAATAAGAATGGACATTTTTGTATAATTCTACCCTAAAGCAGTGGGGGAAGAGTGTACCAGCTGCCCAGAGAAGGTTCATCTGCAGGTTGCCCGTTTTCTGAGCAGATAACTTATGGAGCACAGCGGAGAGTAACCTAGCCAGACGGACACAGCCACGTGGTATAACGGCCGCAAGAGGAGAGGAGGAGAGAACCGGAGGACTTAGCGGTGATTCAGCTGCAAGTGACACACAACAAAAGACCACTCACACCTTACGGGTCTTGGTATCTGCTCTCCCAGCGTGACCGTAGCTGCAACCCCTTTGCGACACGCCACCGGCAGTTGTTTTGAGACGCGGGCTGGACCGCAATCTCCATTTGCAGCGCCCGACGGAAATCTGGAGGGCCCGGTGCAGAGGGGGCCTTTACACACTGGTCTTGCAACATTCTGGAGGCGCCAGGGGGTAAGGAGCTGACCGGAGCTTACCGGTATTTACCATTGCACTGACCCACCAAATGTAGCCCGCAAACTATATAAGGACAGCCATTTAAAGCAGGGTTGCTCCATTTAACACCACGCGGCTTCTATAGGAAAAAAGCCTTTCCCTGCCTTTGTTTTTTTCTCTCTCTCCTCCTCACACTGCTACAGTGAGAGACCTTTAAAGAAAAGGAAAGAGAAAGAGGCCACCACATTAAGGTACTGAGGGAAATATTATTTAATTACCAGCATAAAAAGAGGGAAGGAAAAGGGACATAAACATACAGTTGAACTCCACACCAGTCAGGCATTTTGCAATAAGGCCTCATAACTGAGAGAGGTCTAAGATCTTGCTGACCCTCACAGCATATATATTGCTCACAAGGATAGAGACATTCCTGTATAACATAAGCTGCTGGGGATATTCCTTTGCAACAACAGAAATACACAGTATATATCTCATATCACCTCAGACCTCTGGTATGCCCTGCAAAAGGGCACAAAAGGCTGAAAATCAGGCCCAACAGGCTACCATGAACCACTTTATGAAGCCACAGACAAGCACTATGACCTCAGAAAAATGAGCCACCCAGGATCCACATCTCAATGAGGGGGAAAGAGATATAGACGGAGGATGCTCAGACCCCACCAATATTACCAAAGCAGATCTGAAAAACTTATCATCTAAAGAAGACATTAAGGAGGTATTATCGGAAGTGAGGGGCCTATTTAATGAGTTAAAGAAAGAAATATCAGAGGTTGCCAGCAAGGTTGAGGGGTTGGAAGGTGCTTAGACAACTATGCACTCTAAAATTCAGAATCACTCCAACTCAATCTCCCAACAAAATGAAGCTATCACATTTTTATTAGACAAGGTAGAAGACCTAGACAACCGCAACAGAAGAAATAACTTGCATATAAGGGGCATACCTGAGTCAATATCACCCACATCATTAAATGGCTGCCTGCAGGATCTTTTTAGAGTTATAAAGGGCACACCTTCTTCTCCAGACATCCCTATTGAAAGGGCCCACAGATCATTACGCCCTAAGCCCTCAAATAAAGCACCCCCCAGAGATGTAATTGTCCGCTTCTTGAGCTTCGTGGATAAAGAAGATATAGCAAGAGGAGCCAGAACAAAATCTCCTGTTACACATGCCGGCAACGAAATACAAGTATTCTCCGACATCTCGCCAGCTACACTGCAGAAACGTCGAGAACTCAAATTTATAACAGAGAACCTCAGAGGTCATAGAATCCCATACCGCTGGGGCTTCCCTGTCTGCATTGTTGCCAACAACAACGGAGAGCTGCGACCTACAGGCCGGGGGAAGAGACCCGGGACTTCTACAAAACCCTGGGTATGGCACCTAAAGATAAGCAAGACAACAGGAGCAACAACCAAGAGCAACCCTCTCAGAGCCAGAACAGAGATACGTCTCGGGCTCTGCACCAACCTACTAAGCGATTGGCAGAAGAACCATTGACCAAAGGATCCTGGTCTGTGGCGACTGTCGCTCAAGAACTGATGGAAGACAGATAAGTAGTGTGCAACTTCTGTTTGTGTCTTTAGTTAAAACGACTTAATATATCTTTACATCAATATTAACTTTTTTCCTAAGTTGTCTCACCATGTGTCTATGGCCAGACTCCTGGACTTTACTAGTTACACTCTATTTGTTTCCTCTTGGCCGGGACTCACTAGTTAAATATGTACTGTTTTCTCCTTATTCTAAGTGGACAGTTTTTGAATTGCGATTTCAAGTATAATATTTAGTCATCAAGACTTGCTATAAGACACACGAATGTTGACCTTAACAGTTAGTAAAAGTATATTAGGATACTAGATAATATTATTACACTGTTACCTAAGATTTTTATCATAGAGCGAGGTTGACATGGTTTTTAAAGGTCACTAGGTTAACAATTTATCTCTTTGTCACTGTTGATATACAACGTTTGCCTACATTTTCTGAATAAGGAGGTTTTTTTTTTTTCTTTTTATTTCTTTCTTTTTTCTTTATTATCTAGCACGCATTCCATATGATTTATGCCTAGAATGTAAGATTAAGTAACAGATGAATGTTTTGATGGCTAGCAAATGTTTAATATGATAATGGAAAACATGGTTGCTGTGTTACTTACAGTACTTTCTGTGGAGCACTGTCGCCATGATTCCCATGGATTGGAGGGCTAGTTATCAAACTTACCATTATTAATGTTATCTATGCTTGCTTACTGTTTATAATAAAGGTTCACCCCACCTCACCTACCTGTTCACAGCGCAGGGATAGGCTAAAACATACACAGTCCACTATAGTGATAACCTCAGACATAGTGACATTTAAGACCTATTGTAGCTCTATGAGGGCCATATAACACTCTAGCTAAATACTTGCCGCTTAGTAATTACACAATGGGAAGGAGGCACTTCTATGCACATATACACACCTACTATTGCTGTAACCCATTGCAAAGAAACATCTTCATTAGTCCATTTCTTTTATAGATATTATTTTTCTAAGCTTATCTCTTAAAAATACAGTTCAGGATCTCATTCCCCACATTTTCATTTAATCACCACAAACACTGTGACAGATTAGATCTGAAGACCGTGTTTAGAGTATCTGGTGATTACGGGACCCCTTGAAAAGGGGAGGAAAAGAGGAAAAACCAAAAGGTAAAGAGAAGGGGGCGCACTACTGACCATCTCATACAGACAGGGAGTTACCCCTATATCTACACTCCATTAGCATCACACTAGTTAGAGCACTTGGAGTCCGGTGGCCGACATAAACCCGTCCTAACACCCTCCCCCATTTCCCTAGCTTGCCCTTTACCCCCTCCCAAGCTACATATCACACCAAACACAACAACATGCAAATGATACTTATAGGGCCGTTCCTGTTGTCTTGCATTCTTATCATGCTCAACCAGGAATCGTCACACCCGGTTGCCTTTACCACGGCGAATGTAAAAGGTTTCAACTCCCCACATAAACGGAACATTATTTTATCTGACCTATATAGACGGAAAAGTGCTATAATACTGTTACAAGAGACACACTTCAAGAAGGGCAGAGAACCTAAACATTTACATCATAAGTACCCCACAACTTTCTTTTCCTCAGGACCGACTAAAAAAAACGGAGTCTGTGTAAACATTAGACATGACATACTATTTCAGGCACTACACGTGGAACGGGACACGGAGGGTAGGCTACTTCTGATATCGGGCTTGCTGTATGGCAGGCCAGTAACAATAGTTAACTTCTACTTCCCAAACTCAGCACAGAAAAAGTTCATGAGAGGGTTATCAAACACAATCTTAGACCCTAGAAAGGGAATGTTGCTGCTGGGGGGAGACCTCAACTTACCCTTAGACCCTAGAATTGACACCTATGGGGGCACATCCTCCATTCCCAAACGAGACATTAAAAATATTAATAAACAATTATCAGAACTGACCCTGTTGGATGTGTGGCGCATCCTGCACCCTGACAAGCCTGACTTTACCTTCTATTCTCACCCCCATAACACTTACTCGAGGATTGACTACATCCTCACAGACGCACTATGTCTCTCCTTAATCAAAGATATCACCATACACCCCATTGTTTGGTCAGACCACGCACCTATCACTTGCTTAGTTAATTGGCCAGATACACCAATAATCCCGTTTCAGTGGAGGTTAGATGATACACTACTGGACCAACAGACAATAGGGACAGAGATAGAAAAGACCATGAAAGAGTACTTCCTTTTTAACGACAACACGGATACTAAATACACCAATATTTGGGAAGCACATAAGTGCGTGATCAGGGGAGAATTCTTAAAACATAAGGCTAAATTGAATAGGCAAACTAGACTCACATATGATTCTCTCATTAAGGAACTACAAATGCTTGAACAAGCCCACAAAAACACACCTGACGACATGACACTGCTAGCAAAACTTAAAGATCTTAGAAAAGATCTTAACAAATATTTACAATATAAACAGCAAAAGCAGGCCTTCTTGTTACAACAACGCTACTACGAGCAGGGGAACAAATCAGGTAGGCTGCTAGCCAGGGCTCTCCGGCGCAGGCAGCTCAAACAACACATTCACACAATCAAAACCAGTTCAGGACAGGCTAAGCGAGACAGTATATCAATAGCACAAACCTTTCGGACCTATTATGCCTCACTCTACAATTTGCTTGGGTCTACCGCCCAACCCTGTAACAAAGATACTAGAGAGAGGGACATTAGACAGTCTGGATAGGGAGGTATATAGGGGCGTTGTTTCCAACTTAAGGGATCGTACGTGGCTTTGCGAAATAGTGATTTCCTTTTATAGTGATAATGGTGTATTTAATAATATTTTAAAGGGTGAAAAATAAGGTGACAATATTTTATTAATATATATCAATTAAAGTTTTCTTAAAGTTATGTGTACTTAATGTGATTAAATTAATCAAGTATGAATCCTAAATGTCTCTCTACACAGTGTGTATTTAGTGTACTGTGGCAGGGAACTAGTTAAAAAAATTGAATATTACCTAAAATCTGTGTGTTAGTGCTATTATATCAAAGTGTGTATTACCCCTATATTCATGGGTGTAAGTGAAAAAATGACCAGTATATAAAGTCAGGATACACAATCCAGGATTAATTCCAATTTATTATCTTAAAAAAATGTTTGTAAAATTTAAAACTCTTAAAGAATTCAATAAAACTGTTCACATATTCTTCTAAAATAAACTGTGGGGCGTCTCCCAAATTAATAAAAACAATGTATATTAAACCTTGAGATCGTTGTATATATTGCGTGATAATCACTGAGTTTAAACGTTATTAATGATAAAATAACAAAGGAGCCAGCTGTGAACCTTTTAAATTGTTACTTGTATCTGAGCTGAAGTTAGTAAAAAAGGTCAGACCTTTATTCTCTATTTTACAGAATTAAACACTTATCAACCTTTCATTCATTAGAATTATTATTTCTGTGCTAAGATATAGTAAAAACTCCAAACATTATCTCTACTTTACAGGATTAAACACTTGTTGGTCTTACAAATTATTTCATTAAAATATAAGCAGTTCCTATTTTCCGTGTCTTTGTGCTAAACAGGCTTTTCTGTGTGAGACTGCTCCTAGTGCCTTGCACGCAGTCAAAGTCTGTACATATAGCAGCGTATGGTGGTTCAAAATAGAGTAAAGATGTTAGTACACACTTTTTTAGGGGTTTACTAGTTTTCTTGTAACGGTACTCACAGATCCTTTTGATTTGGGCCGATGTGCTTGTCAGATCGGCTTGTGAATTCTGACTGTAGTCCTTCCCGCTTTGCCGCCTCTGTTCGGCGTCTGACGTCACACTCCCCTAAAGGAGGATATCTTCCCAAGACACCGCTACCTGTGTCTCCGTTAGTTGCTTCTTTGGGAAATGTTAGAGATGGAACTGCACTTAGTGCTTTGCACGCAGTTCTTTAAGATAGAAAAGGTGTTAATTTAGAGATGATATGGCAATGCCAATAGGAAAGCGCACAACCCGGGTTATGTATATGAATCTTTATAATTCTTTATAATTCTTTCTTGATAAAGCTCTGAACAGAGCGAAACGCGTCGAGCTGGGTGACTTATACACAGACTGTTGGACATTACTAACTACAAAGAAAGAATTATAAAGATTCATATACATAACCCGGGTTGTGCACTTTCCTATTGTATTTAAGTTACAGGATGGAGCGAGTGCACCTTAAAAATATTTGGATAATAGTGAGCTAAATAATATTTAGGTGATAAGAAATATGCTCTACACCCTTCTGAGAGATAACAATTCCTCCAAATTGTTATTGATGTGAAATAGAAAATGAACAAGTGAAGGTGAGCCGTATATCAATTAATAAAAATGTTTTTTGGTTTTAAATAATTAGAGGATTGAAAAAAATATATATATGTATTAAAAAAGTGCTTTTAATCGTATTACAACGTGATAGCTAAACTGATATTGAAAATACAGAATTTGTATATGTTAACTAATGAGTGTGGTGGTAAGAAAATAGAATTGTGGAGGTTAATATATGTAATAAAAAGAAAGGTAAGACATGGGTAGTGTACAAAATGTGACAATTTTTATATTGTACAATGTAGCAGATACAAGTTGAAACAATTACAAGTTGCAAAAAATACAGGGAATACAAGAAATATGCTGGTTTGAAAATGACAAATTAAAAAGACATAAAATACATATTTACACACTGTATATGTGGCTCGTGTGTATCTCACTGCAGTGGATAAAAAATGGATAAAAAATGGATAAAAAATGGATAAAAAGGTTTTTTATAAAAAAGCTTATGTAAAAAATTGTATAATACAGCCAAAGTAAGGTAAGGTAGTATTTATAAGGGCGGTAGATTATTAGGACAGTGCCTTTTAAACACTTTTTAAAAAGTACCTTAGAAAGTAGTGGTTCCCAAAACTACTTAGTGGTATAGTGGGATCCGTTGAAAGACATTCATGTGGATATGCTATTAGTAATAGCTAAAAAGGGTTTTTTTGTAGATGGTGGTGGTCTCAATACTATTTAACAGTATGGACTCCGGTCTGGTAGCAGGTATCTAATTCCAAATGGAGTTTTCTTTGTTAAAAAGTCTTGTGGGTTTTTCTGTAGCTTGCGGTGTCCCAATACTCTCTGTCAGTATGGACTGTAGTTTGCAGATGAAGTAGAAAATTCTTTAGGTGTTCCTGTGTCCCAATACTCTCTGTCAGTATGGACTTCTGGATCCTTAGCTGAACTAGTATATAGCAGCACCAGTATGTAGTAGCAGTTGGATTTCTTAGGTGAACCAGTGTATAGCAGCACCAGTAATGTAGCAGCAGTTGGATTTTTTACGATCCGTTTGGCGGCAAAAACGGGTTCAAATTTCAAAGTACCGGCTTTTCTTCAGATGTGACCGGCTAATTATAACTGAACTGTTTTTACAAATAACTGTTTTTTTCAAAAACACCCGGTTAAAGGTACAATGTTTCAGAGTGTAGGCAGCTCTACGCGTTTTGACCTTGATAAAGGCTACGGCCGAAACGCGTAGAGCTGCCTACACTCTGAAACATTGTACCTTTAACCGGGTGTTTTTGAAAAAACCAGTTATTTGCAAAAACAGTTCAGTTATAATTAGCCGGTCACATCTGAAGAAAAGCCGGTACTTTGAAATTTGAACCCGTTTTTGCCGCCAAACGGATCGTAAAAAATCCAACTGCTGCTACATTACTGGTGCTGCTATACACTGGTTCACCTAAGAAATCCAACTGCTACTACATACTGGTGCTGCTATATACTAGTTCAGCTAAGGATCCAGAAGTCCATACTGACAGAGAGTATTGGGACACAGGAACACCTAAAGAATTTTCTACTTCATCTGCAAACTACAGTCCATACTGACAGAGAATATTGGGACACCGCAAGCTACAGAAAAACCCACAAGACTTTTTAACAAAGAAAACTCCATTTGGCACTTTCCTATTGGCATTGCCATATCATCTCTAAATTACCACCTTTTCTATCTTAAAGAACTGCGTGCAAAGCACTAAGTGCAGTTCCATCTCTAACATTTCCCAAAGAAGCAACTAACGGAGACACAGGTAGCGGTGTCTTGGGACGATATCCTCCTTTAGGGGAGTGTGACGTCAGACGCCGAACAGAGGTGGCAAAGCGGGAAGGACTACAGTCAGAATTCACAAGCCGATCTGACAAGCACAGCGGCCCAAATCAAAAGGATCTGTGAGTACCGTTACAAGAAAACTAGTAAACCCCTAAAAAAGTGTGTACTAACATCTTTACTCTATTTTGAACCACCATACGCTGCTATATGTACAGACTTTGACTGCGTGCAAGGCACTAGGAGCAGTCTCACACAGAAAAGCCTGTTTAGCACAAAGACACGGAAAATAGGAACTGCTTATATTTTAATGAAATAATTTGTAAGACCAACAAGTGTTTAATCCTGTAAAGTAGAGATAATGTTTGGAGTTTTTACTATATCTTAGCACAGAAATAATAATTCTAATGAATGAAAGGTTGATAAGTGTTTAATTCTGTAAAATAAAGAATAAAGGTCTGACCTTTTTTACTAACTTCAGCTCAGATACAAGTAACAATTTAAAAGGTTCACAGCTGGCTCCTTTGTTATTTTATCGTTAATAACGTTTAAACTCAGTGATTATCACGCAATATATACAACGATCTCAAGGTTTAATATACATTGTTTTTATTAATTTGGGAGACGCCCCACAGTTTATTTTAGTAGAATATGTGAGCAGTTTTATTGAATTCTTTAAGAGTTTTAAATTTTACAAACATTTTTTTAAGATAATAAATTGGAATTAATCCTGGATTGTGTATCCTGACTTTATATACTGGTCATTTTTTCACTTACACCCATGAATATAGGGGTAATACACACTTTGATATAATAGCACTAACACACAGATTTTAGGTAATATTCAATTTTTTTAACTAGTTCCCTGCCACAGTACACTAAATACACACTGTGTAGAGAGACATTTAGGATTCATATTTGATTAATTTAATCACATTAAGTACACATAATTTTAAGAAAACTTTAATTGATATATATTAATAAAATATCGTCACCTTATTTTTCACCCTTTAAAATATTATTAAATACACCATTATCACTATAAAAGGAAATCACTAATTCACAAAGCCACGTACGATCCCTTAAGTTGGAAACAATGCCCCTATATACCTCCCTATCCAGACAATCTCATTTATAAGACCGAAGGATCTTATATCTATAGGGTATTTGGGATCTTTTATAGTTCCAGCGCTCTACTCATTCACATAAATAAGACATTAGACAGTACCTAGACCAAATAGAAATCCCCGGTATAACTGACGAGCAGTCACAAAGTCTTGACTCCCCAATCCAGAGTAATGAGATTTTACAGGCAATACACGATCTACCCCCGGGCAAGAGCCCGGGGCCAGATGGCTTTGGAGCCAAATATTATAAGAAATATGCGCATATCCTTGTACCCAATCTAATAATACTATTTAATTCCCAGGAAGAGTCTGGGGGATTTAGCAGAACAATGCTAGAGGCATACATTGCTGTCCTGCCAAAACCTGGCAAAACACCAGATGCTCCACAAAACTTTCGTCCCATAGCTTTGCTAAACACGGACGTGAATGTGTTTGCGAAAGTCCTTGCAGACAGGCTCAATCCCCTGATTGGCTCGGTAATCTCCTCTGATCAGGTGGGATTCATCCCCAGTAGAGAGGCCAGGGATAACACCCTAAAAGTTCTGCAGCTTATTACCTATGCACGAAACAATAAAATCCCACTATCCCTGATCTCCACTGATGCGGAGAAAGCCTTCGACAGGGTGGACTGGGACTTTCTCAGGGCTACCCTGTCGAAGTTGAACATTGGGCAGACCTTCGTAAACAAGATTTTTGCCCTATACGCAGTACCCACGGCAAAGGTCAGAGCGAACTCAATACTATCCGAGCCATTTGTAATCAAGAATGGCACGAGGCAGGGTTGCCCACTGTCACCAATTCTCTTTGCTCTCACTATCGAAATTCTGGCACAAAAAATCAGACTCCATCCGCAGATTAAGGGCGTTAGCATAAACACATCGGAATATAAATTGGCAATGTACGCAGATGACATCTTGCTCACAATCACGGACATAGAAAATTCGTTAGAAACGATACTAGACACTTTCACAGAATATGGCAAATACTAAAATTTTCATTTAAACCTGACTAAATCAGAAATCTTGCTGTTGAATACACCTAGCCTAGTAACAGAGAAAATCAAACATATATGCCCCTTGAGAGTACAACCAACTCAATTAAAATATCTGGGGATAATCTTAATGGGCGACTTCGAACAAATGTACATTCAAAACTATAAGACTTTACAAACCAACATTGTCACAGACTTGTCTTGCTGGAAAAGTAAACCTTTCTCATGGATAGGTAGGATCCATGTGATTAAAATGAATGTCCTACCCCGAATCCTCTACCTCTTTCAGACCCTGCCAATACCCATACCAAAAAAATGAATCACCCAATTACAGAGGACCTTAGAACAATACATATGGGGCAAAGTGAAACCGAGAGTACCACGACAGACCTTATATAGATCCAGAGACAGGGGGGGCTTGGGAGTACCAGACATAGCAAGGTATAGGTTGACGACCATTATACAAAGGCAGATCGACTGGAGTCACAATTCCGCAGACAAACAATGGATACGACTTGATAGGGAGATTTTTCAGGTGCACAATATGGGATGGTTGGGCTGGATGTGTCCAGCACACAGACCACCTGCCACTCTAAGCTACCCGCTAATTAACGAAGGAACAGGTGGAGGAGATGTTAGAACTAGAAAGATATCACTTTTACAAAATAGGCAGGATAGACAGACATGAACTCATGCTCATGAGATGGAATGCTGTTAAGACTTAAGTCTCTCAGGACTCCCTCCTCATCCGAAATGGCGACAAAGCTCCCCCTCCCCCCTACCCCCTCCTCTCCAATACCATCCCTTCTCATCCACCCTACATACATTACATTCACGCACCCCCCGGGTGTGTCGGTCACTGGCTAACACTTTTTGAAACTCTTCAATACCCTGTTAATGGGCATGTCTGCTCTTGATGCACTGTAACACGTTAAGTAGCTCTCTGTCTTATACCAATGAGGATAACTTGTTGCCTTGTGTATACGCATAAGCCCGTCTAGATGTTTACCTTTTGATCTAATTGACTTTTTACGCATCAGGATACAAGAATTGTAAGAATTGATATGTTTTATGCCAAAACTTGTATGAGACAGTTAAGCACTGATCACTGTGTTGTAACACGGATTGATTGGTAGATCTGTATGTTATATCTTTTATGTTATTCACAATAAAGCATTTAAAACCAAAAAAAAAAAAAAATCTGCCAATGGGTACCTAGAAAAAATGTAGAGTGGCTCTGGATACCCCCTTTTTCAGAAAATGTAAAAACACTTTGCTGCAAATAGGAAAAGCTTTTGCGTGAAAGGTAAGTTTAAGGAGCATAGACTGTAACACCTTAAGGGTTAACACTCCCTATTGGCAGTTACTTGGCAGATGTGGGTATGTTAATTTGTGGCATTTGTGGAGGTGGGGTTGTGAGCTTACCTTATAAGCTGTGTTGTTTGTTGATCCTGCCCCTTTCTCCTGCTGGGTCTGATTTACCTGTTCTACAAAGTCCTTTACTGGTAATGGATCGTTCAAGGAGATCTTGAGTGCCCCCAAAATGATTTTGGTTGTCTTCTTTACCTAAGGTAAAGAGTAATGTGGTTACTAGTGCTTTTTATCCTCAGCCCAAGGGACCTGGGCCCCTGTGGTCTCCCTCTTCTGCCCCTGTGGTGTCCGGTGGCTCCCCGAGGGTTGGCTCTACTGGTGTCCCATTGGTTAGCAGTTGGTGGGGGCTGTGAGAGGGGTCCGTCTCAGGGCAGGGGTGATGGGTGCATGTCAGGGAAGGTGCAGTCATCCCCTAGTTCTGCCAATGCTCCTCCGCTCTCTAGTGCTGTAGGACCTGCTGGGGTTTTATAGGGGCCCCTGGATCTGGGGATGGTTGTTGCTGTGCTGGTGGCAGTCCAGTCTGTTTTATTCTTAAAATCTGCAAATGGATACCTAGAAAAAATGTAGAGTGGCTCTGGATACCCCCTTTTTCAGAAAATGTAAAAACACTTTGCAGCATATAGGAAAAGCTTATGCATAAAAGGTAAGTTTAAGGAGCATAGACTGTAATGCCTTAAGGGTTAACACTCCCTATTAGCAGTTGCTTGGCAGATGTGGGTATGTTATTTTGTTGCATTTGTGGAGGTAGGGTTGTGAGCTTACCTTAAGCTGTGTTGTATGTTGATACTGCCTCTTTCTCCTGCTGGGTCTGATTTACCTGTTCTGCGAAGTCCTTTACTGGTGATGGATCTTTCAAGGAGATCTGGAGTGCCCCCAAAACGATTTTGGGTGTCTTCTTCACCTAAGGGAAAGAGTAATGTGGTTACTAGAGCTCTTTCTCCTCAGCCAAGGGAACTGGGCCCCTGTGGGCTCCCTCTTCTGCCCCAGTGGTGTCTGGTGGCTTCCCCAAGGATGGCTCTAGTGGTATTGCAGCTGCTGGGGCCAGGTCTTGAGGTGGGGGTACTGGGTCCCATTGGTTAGCAGTTGGTGGGGGCCGTGGGAGGGGTCCATCCCAGGGCAGGGGTGTCATCCCCTAGTGCTGCCAATGTTCCTCCCCTCTCTAGTGTGGTAGGGCCAGCTGGGGTTTTACCAGGGCACCTGGATCTGGGGATTGTGGCTGCTGTGCTGGTGGTAGTCCAGTCAGTTGCTACCACTATTGCTGGTTAGTGAAGTAGTGCGCGCATCACGTGGGAGACGGTCAGCATCAGTGGAGGCGTGCAGGGCCTTCCAGTTCCAGTGGCAGATAGCTTGTAGGTAGGAGGGAGTTGCCGGGCCTGGTGAAGGGGCGGACAGTGTGGTGGTAGAAGGGGTTTGGTGCAGCAGATCAAGGGGAGAGAATGGACAAAGCAGTCTGACTATGAAGCGGCAGCCTCAACAGAGGGTAGTATGTGGAAAGTATCCGTGGGTGCTAGAGTGAGTAGAGTTGCTGGTGACATATGTGGGGCTTAATCAGTTCAAGGGATAATATGCTTGATGATCCTTTAGATGAGCCAGTGGTGCTTGCTGGAGATAGTGACACTGATAAGAGAGGCATGAGTATATATGTAGTTGGTGAGAATTATGTGAAGTCTGGTATGTCTGTGCCAAAGGCTGCACATGTGGGGCATGGTCAGAGTGGTCGCAGAAATGATAGTTTGAGGTCACATGCAAAGTCTGCTGTTCGTATGCCTAGCACTGGGCCTGGTACTCCCTCCTGTCATTTTTCCCAAAAGGTAACAGTGGCACCTAGGTGGCTGGAAGATTCTGGGCTACAGCAGGTGACTGGACAGGTGGCATGGGGTGTACAGATGGGTACACCTGCTAGAATGGTTGAAGTGACGCAGGATGGATCTGCAGAGATGGCTGGAGCTGCTGGTCAAGCATTGCAGACTGGTCAAGGAGGCAGTGAGTCACAACCAGGGGTCACTGCTAGTTTAGAAGACAATGACACTTTACATACATCTTACTCTGACAGTGATAGCTCACTAGAGTTAGTGGGTAAGGGGCAGAAAAAGATGTTTTGCATGGTTAAATAGCATGTCAATACCCAGACAAAAGGTAATGGGCATCGTGGGGATGCAGCGGCTTTAGGGTCTGTTTCAGCTGGGGCAGGTGATGTTATTGTTGCCCATTTGGTTGTAATAGCCGGGGAGGTTGGCAGGAAGGTAGCAATGAGAGGGGACACATACCCATGTCTTGTTTATTCCTTGCATGGACATTTAAAAACCCAAATATTCAAGAAGATAAAAGAGGGTAAATTTGTGAATGTCTTTGAGCTTTCACAGGAGGCTTACAGAGCAAGGGAGCAGAGCAAAGATGGGACTGGTCCAAAGAAATGCAAAAGACCTGACACCTTTGAGGAGTGGCTTAGGTGTTTTAGGATTTTATGGTCCTGTTACGTTGAGGCTCATCCTGATCAGGCAGTAGCGGTGTTGAAATATATTGACACGGTGCATTGGATACAGCACAAATATATGGCTGGCGCATGGAGGGAGTATAATGTGGATTTCCATTGTAAAATGGCGGGGAACCCTTTATTGTCTTTTGGTGCTATTTATATAAACCTGAGGGCTAGGATAGGAAAGGAGCGATCCCCTTCTCCACAGCAGCAGCCAAGGCAGGCAGTGCAGAAGGTTGTTGTTGATGGACGACGTAGGAGACGTGAATGCTGGGGATATAACAACAAGCGTTGCGATAGGGGACAAGCCTGTTCCTTTCGACACCATTGTATGTTTTGTGGGGGGCCTTCTCCCGGACATGACTCCCTAAGAAAAAATGCTGGTGCAGGTCCCAAGAGTGGGGTCAAGGGAGCAGCTGAAAACAAGGGAACCAACGCCGCTAAGGCTGGACGCTCTTAGGCCATGGTTGGCGGTCTATCCTTATAAGGCAGCGGCTGCTTTGCTTCTATCAGGTTTTAGTGAAGGTTTTGTAATTCCAGCTTCATTTACATTTTCTGAACCGCCTATCCCGGAGTTAGTAATATTGCTGCTGGGGGTTGTCCGAAAAAAGGAACAAGTCAAATATCGCCTCATTCAGCACCTGTACTATCCTAAGGTCAGGTCTGTGAATGATGCTATTGATCCCTTGATTAGTTCAGTGAGGTATCAGTCATTTGATGAGGTGGTGCAATTAGTGAGAGAAGCTGGGCCTGGAGCACTTTTAGCAAAATTAGATATCGAATCCGCTTTCAGAATCCTTCCCATACACCCGGTATCATTCTGGTTGATGGGGATTAAGTTGGAAGGGGCTTACTATGTGGATAAATGTCGTATGCCTTTTTTGAGGCTTTTGGCACATTTTTGCACCTGGCATTGGTTGTTGAGTCTGGTAATGGATCAGTAGCCCATTACCTAGATGATTTTCTGCTGGTGGGTCCTGCAGGTTCTCGCAAGTGTTTTAGGCTTAGAGATTTGATGTGTTCTTTGATGTGCAGATTCGGGGTCCCCTTAGCATCTGACAAATCTGAAGGGCCAACAATTAAACTGACCTTCCTTGGTATTGAGATAGATTTGGTATATGCTGTATGTTGCTTACCAGCTGATAAGCTTCAAAAAATGCTAGCTGTGGTTCGTTCGACTGGGGCGGCTGGGTTTGTTAGATTGTGTGAGCTTTAATCCTTGTTGGACCTGCTGAATTTTGCATGCCATGTCATTACAATGGGGCGGGTATTTAACAGGAGATTGGAAGGCTTGCTGAAAGGTGATGCTGTAAATTCTAGGAAGTGCTGGATCACAAAGGATATGATAGATGGCTTGTTGGTTTGGGAAACATTTCTGAAAGACTTTAATGGAGTTTTGGTATGGAGATCTCCTCCGAGGTCTAGCCAATTACGACAACTCTTCACGGATGCAGCTGGTGCTCAAGGTTATGGGGCATACGTCAATGGTTCTTGGAGTGCATGTGCTTGGACATAATCTTGGGTTGATCAGGGGCTTACTAGAAACTTGACATTGTTGGAGCTGTTTCCCATAATTGTTCCAGTGGAGTTGTGGGGGGATCAATCGGTTAATCAGCATGTAATTTTTTTGGACCGATAACATCAGCGTAGTGCATTCTATTAACAGGCTCTCAGCCACTTCACCACCATAGTGAAGTATTTACAGTATCTAGTGTTAAGATGTTTGCAGCACAATATTCATTTTGAAGCGCAACATGTGCCTGGAGTTAATAATGTTGTTGCAAATGCTTTGTCTCACTTTAAGTGGGATCAGTTTAGAAGGTTGGCACCTAAGGCTGCTGTTGTCAGTCTGCAAAGTCCACAATTTCTTTGCTAGGTAGCAATCGATGAGGTGTCCTATTCCCGTTAATTTGTGTAGCCTTATCGCCAGCTACTTGGAGATCTTGTCTTGGTTTTTGGAGGGAATGGGAGGATTTCTGTGAGCACTGTTCACCATCCCATGGTCAGAAAAGTGAACATTTGGTGCTAGATTGGTTAGTTTATTTGCCTTCCAGAGGATCGAAGAAAGGGGCGGTACAGTCAATAATGGCTGCTTTGTCATTCTTTTTCAAGGTGAGTGGTTTTCTGGATCCTACCAGGTCTTTCATAGTGAGGCAAATTGTAAAAGGTCGGGGTAGATCTGAAGGGAAGATTCAGGATATTAGGGAGCCTATCACATTGGAGAGATTGGCGTGGCTCATGGGGGCTGTGGCCCAGGTTTGTTCCTCTGGTTATAAGATTGTTTTGTTTAGGGCTGAATTTGTGCTTGTGTTCCATGGGGCTCTGAGAATAGGTGAACTAGTGTCTACATCTAAGTCGGTAGTAGGTTTGGGAGTGCAGTTGCGGCATGTAGATATAGCTTATGAGGTTGTTTTGCTATTCATTTCAAAATCTAAGACTTATCAGGATGGCAAGGGAACATGTTTGTCCTTGAAATCTCAAGTGGATGAGGCTGTTTGTCCAGTAAAATTGATCAGGGCTCATATGGATGTGAGGGTCTCTCAGTCTGAGCAATTCCTTGTACATGCAGATTCTTTGTCACTTTTGAAATTTCAGTTTAGGAACAATCTTGCTAGACTGCACTAGGACTGCACCTCATTATTTTAGGATAGGGATGTCCACTAGCACTGCATGTTATAGGAGTTTGCAGGAGGAAATTCAACAGCTTTGGAGGTGGTGTTCAAAGAAATATCAGCTTTATATCAGGCTCCCTTCTGAATGTGTTAGTTTAGTTGTTTCTTTAAAGTTGTATTTTCTTTAGTTTATTGCAGTTTTTTCTTGAGTGAGAGAGCATCCTGGTTTACAATTTGTTTTGTATCTTGCAGGCACAGTTAGTGGTTCCACCAGGGTATGGATCGTAGGGCATTCCTACATTCATTGGGCTTACATCAGGGCTCTGACTGCCCGTGGCTGACAGAATTTAGGTTTCTCTGCTACGCAAGTTGCAATTAGATGGCTTAGAAGGTGTGGGTTGCTATGAAGCAAGTTGATTGATTCAGGATGCAGTTTGCAGGTGGGGGAGGCCCCATGTCATTATTCTTCATCTTGGGGGAAATTATGTGGGGTATACCTCGGTTATAGACCCAATAAAAGTCATAGTGGTTGCTGGGGGTTTCATAATCAGGCATGGTAATATTTTGGGTGATATGAAGCATTTATATCGAATTAATGGTGTCCACCTTAATGATGTAGGTTTGGATTTGTTTTTGGACAATTTGCGTTACGCATTGTTAGTTAATTTTCATATTTAGAGTTGGTGGCAAGAGTTCCCCCTCCTTTTAAGGGGTGGTCTCTTGTGGCGGGGTCAGGGCTCAATTTTTACTGTCGGGGTCTGGACGGAGTAATGGCCAAGCTAATGGGAGGGGCAAGATACTCCAGGTCAAAGCCTGGGGCGCCCCTCTCTGTGGGTTTGCTGACTCAAGACTCCTGAGTGTGTCCGGCAATCAATTTTTGAGTGCGTTGCCCCAATTGGCTTAGGAACTCAGTTGCCGCCTCCCTTATTTTATTGGAAGAAATAAAAGCCTTCCTAAAAAGTTTAGTAATGCATTTTTTTTTAATTATTGTTAATAAAGCGACCATGTTGGTCTTTATATCCAGCTCCTGAGTTGTGTGTTTATTTACTGTTATGTGAAATGTTAGGGGTGTTAGTTAGCTTAAGGCAACTGCTAGATAATGAGTGGGTTTAAACCTTAGATAAGTGTAAGGAGCATAGACTGTAATTCCTTAAGGGTTAACACTCCCTGTTGACAGTTGCTGGACAGATGTGGGTATGTTATTTTGTTTTATTTGTGGAGGTGGGGTTGTGAGTTTACCTTATAAACTGTGTTGCATGTTGATCCTGTCTCTTTCTCCTGCTGGGTCTGATTTACCTGTTCTCCCTCCCTACCCATTTAATTTGTTTGTTTCAGGTTTCTATCGCCTAGTTTACAAGTTTTGTCGGTAAAAATTTGCGGGGCTAACGAGCCTTTTTTTTCCCCAGCGATTACTTTAAACAACGCTGGTATTACAAGTTTTCTGAATGGCTGCGTTAGCCTCAGAAAAGTGAGCTTTGAGCAAATTTAGCTCCACTTCTACCTGTAATACCAGCGTTGCTTACGGTAGTGGTAAGCTGGCTAAAATGTGGTCGTGTACGATTTTCCACATAGGAGAGGATACAATGGGGCTGAGCTGGCTGAAAAAAAAACTAACACCTGCAAAAAAGCAGCGTTCAGCTCCTAACGCAGCCACATTGTTTCCTAGGGGGAAACACTTTCTAAGTCTACACCTAACACCCTAACATGAACCCTGAGTCTAAACACCCCTAACCTTACACATATTAAGCTCTAATCTGCTGCCCCCGACATCGCCGACACATACATTATACTATTAACCCCTAATCTGCCGACCGGACATCGCCGCCACTATAATAAATGTATAAACCCCTAAACCGCCGCACTCCCGCCTTGCAAACACTATAATAAATTGTATTAACCCCTAATCTGCCCCCCCCAATGTCACCGCCACCTACCTACAATTATTAACCCCTTATCTCCTGCCCCCAACATCGCCGCTACTATAATAAAGTTATTAACCCCTAAACCTAAGTCTAACCCTAACACCCCCCTAACTTAAATATAGTTTAAATAAAACTAAATAAAATTACTATAATTAAATAAATTAATCCTATTTAAAACTAAATGCTTACCTATAAAATAAACCCTAATATTGCTACAATATAACTAATAGTTAAATTGTAGCTATTTTAGGATTTATATTTATTTTACAGGCAACTTTGTATTTATTTTAACTAGTTAGAATAGCTATTAAATAGTTAATAACTATTTAATAGCTACCTAGTTAAAATAATTACAAAATTACCTGTAAAATAAATCCTAACCTAAGTTACAAATACACCTAACACTAAACTATCAATAAATTAATTAATTAAATAAATTAACTACAATTATCTAAATTAAAATAGAACTAAATAAACTAAACTATAGTACAAAAAAACCCCACTAAATTACAAAAAATAAAAAAATATTACAAGAATTTTAATCTAATTACACCTAATCTAAGCCCCCTAATAAAATAAAAAAGCCCCCCAAAACAATAAAATTCCCTACCCTATACTAAATTACAAAAGTAATCTTTTTTTTTACCACCCCTACCACTAGACCCCCCCCAACATTAAAACCCACCACCCACACACCCCTACTCTAAAACCCACCCGATACCCCCTTAAAAAACTAACACTAACCCCCTGAAGATCACCCTACCTTGAGCCGTGTTCACCCAGCCGGGCCAAATTCTTTATCCAATCCGGGCAATGTGGTCCTCCATCCAGCAGAAGTCTTCATCCAAGCGGGGCAGAAGAGGTCCTCCATCCGGCAGAAGTCTTCATCCAAGCGGGGCGTCCCTCGAATTCTGATTGGCTGATAGAATTCTATCAGCCAATCAGTATTAAGGTAGGAAAAATCTGATTGGTTGATGTAATCAGCCAATTGGATTGAACTTCAATCCGATTGGCTAATTAAATCAACCAATCTGATTTTTCCTACCTTAATTCCTATTGGCTGATAGAATCCTATCAGCCAATCGGAATTCGAGGGACGCCATCTTGGATGATGTCATTTAAAGGAACCTTCATTTGTCGTTAGTCCGTCGGCCGAGGAGGATGTTCCGCGTCGGAGGTCTTGAAGATGGAGCCGCGGATGGATGAAGACTTCTGCCGGATGGAGGACCTCTTCTGCCCCGCTTGGATGAAGACTTCTGCCAGATGGAGGACCTCTTCTGCACCGCTTGGATGAAGACTTCTGCCGGATGGAGGACCACATCGCCCGGATTGGATGAAGAATTCGGCCCGGCTGGGTGAACACGGCTCAAGGTAGGGTGATCTTCAGGGGGTTAGTGTTAGGTTTTTTTAAGTGGGGATCAGGGGGGTTTTAGAGTAGGGGTGTGTGGGTGGTGGGTTTTAATGTCAGGGGGTCTTGTATTTTTTTTACAGGTAAAAGAGCTGATTACTTTGGGGCAATGCCCCGCAAAAAGCCCTTTTAAGGGCTGGTAAAATAGCTGATTACTTTTGTAATTTAGTATAGGGTAGGGAATTTTATTATTTTGGGGGCTTTTTTATTTTATTAGGGGGCTTAGATTAGGTGTAATTAGATTAAAATTCTTGTAATATTTTTTTATTTTTTGTAATTTAGTGTTTGCTGTTTTTTGTATATAGTTTAGTTTATTTAATTGTATTTTAGTTTAGATAATTGTAGTTAATTTATTTAATTAATTTATTGATAGTGTAGTGTTAGGTGTATTTGTAACTTAGGTTAGGATTTATTTTACAGGTAATTTTGTAATTATTTTAACTAGGTAGCTATTAAATAGTTATTAATAGCTATTGTACCTAGTTAAATTAAATACAAAGTTGCCTGTAAAATAAATATAAATCCTAAAATAGCTATGTTACGGTTACCCTTAGTCTCGCTGAGAGATGGACCACTTAGTAGCCTGGATTCCTATTGCTGAAGAGGGGAGAAGCTGCTTTCCATAGTATTCTATATGAGTCTCGCAAATGTAGAATAATCCCCCTTAGCTGTAGTACAGCTAGGATACCCTTCTGCCCACAAAAACGAGTCAACGCTGCGATTGTGGGTCAACCAAGAACTCAGGACTGGGATGCACAGCCTGCTTTTTATTGAGGTTTCATGCACACAGGACACTCCCAGGGGGGGAAGCATAAAATCCCCCATCACACATTTGGTACATTTAGATAGAGAGACAATGCCCTTTGACAGGCCACAATAGAATTACATTACTTCAGCAGATAACAAGTTACACACAAGAAAACAATGCAGTCCATCTTATCAATTAGCAGTCTGACTCCGGAGGTGATTAGACAATGGGAATGTTTATCACTAAACTTAATTAGAGCTGATGCCAGCAAACTTGTATTTAGAAAATAGCTTCTTAAAGCTTAACAAAGTTAACTCTTTCAGTTCTGACCGAAGGGTCTGTCACATAGCACTTAACGGTACACAATGAAAACAAATTCTTCTGTAACAGTGCTCCCTTTCTGTGGAACACTCTGGCAGACACGGTCTGATCCCTTTTCGGGGCAGACTAAGGCTGTCCAGACCGCTGGTTATGCGGGGGTGAGGTTGGTTTGTCTGGACAACCCGTCTGCGTTGCCATTCTGTTTCCCAGGTCTGTAAGTTATGGTGATAAACTCCAACGTAATAGCCTGCTGTTATCTCCAGAGACCCGGTTCAGCCACACCAATGGGTTATGGTCGGTGACCAGAGTGAACTCCTGCCCATATAAATAGGGAGTCAATTTCTTTAATGCCCACACCAAAGCCAAACACTCCTTTTCGACTGCTGCATAGCTGACTTCGCGGGGCAGAAGCTTCCGGCTGATGTAGGCAACAGGATGCTCCCCTCCGTCTTCGCCTACTTGGCTGAGGACGGCTCCCAGCCCAAACATGGAAGCATCTGTATGGACGATAAAACGTTTGTTAAGGGCTGGGGCCGCCAAGACAGGAGCGTTAATTAGAGCATTTTTGAGAGCCTGGAAAGCCGTTTCACAGTGGGGAGACCACAGGACCTGTCGAGGTAAGTTCTTCTTGGTCAAGTCAGTCAGGGGTTTGGTGGGTGTGCTGTAGTCTGGTACGAACCGTCTATAGTACCCTGCCGTGCCCAGGAAGGCTAGGACCTGAGTCTTAGTGATGTGGGTGGGCCAATTGGCAACAGCTTCTATCTTGGCCGGCTCTGGTCGCTGCTTTCCACACCCCACCCGGTGACCCAGGTACTGTACATCGACCATCCCAAAGTGGCATTTTTCTGGCTTCAGAGTCAGGCCAGCAGCCCGGATCTTATCCAGAACCATTCCTACATCACGGTCTTTTCATTGAGCCTCCAATAGTCTACGCAGAACCGGGTTGTCCCATCTTTCTTGGGCACCAAGACAACTGGGGAGGCCCAGGGACTATCGGAGGGCTCAATTACCCTGAGTTGGAGCATCTCATCGATCTCCTTCTTCATTACTGTCCTAACTGCTTTGGGGATTCGGTACAGAGCCTGGCGCAAGGGAGCTTGTCCCGGAGTATCTACCTGGTGGGTGGTTAAAGTAGTGTACCCTGGCTTCGGGGAGAAGGTGAGGTGTTTGGACTGTAGGAGTTGGTTGAGCTGCTCCCTTTCAGTGGGGCTAAGTTGGTCTCCTATCTTAACCTGAGCCACTATACCTGTGGGAAGACTCTTTTCTAATAGGTCTGGAATGGGTAGACTGTCGGGGTCTTCCTGAGGGGAACAACATACGGCCGTCACGTTCTCTGGTTGTTCAAAATATTCCTTGAGCATGTTTACATGGAATGTCTTTCTAAGATTGTTGTTGTGGCAGCTAGCTATCACATAAGTGGTGTCTCCCCTTTTCTCTACGATCTGGTAGGGGCCCTGCCAGGACGCCTGCAATTTGTCTGTCTTCACCGGCTTAAGTACTAACACCTTTTGTCCTATGGTGAAGATTCTCTTTCGGGCCCCCCGATCGTACCATACTTTCTGTCTTCTCTGGGCAGACTGGAGATTAGCCCGCACGGATTTGGCTAATTGCTCCATTTGGTCCCTGAGTTCCAGCACATATGGCACAATGGGGACACCGTCAGTCTCCATCTCTCCCTCCCAGTGCTCCCGGATCAGGTTTAGGGGTCCCTGTACCTTTCTTCCGTAGAGCAACTCGAAGGGAGAGAACCCTGTCGTTTCCTGGGGCACCTCCCTATAAGCAAATAGGAGGTGCGGCAGGAAGCGTTCCTAGTCTCGGTATTCCTGAGTGAACGTCTTGAGCATTTGCTTGAGGGTCCCATTGAACCTCTCACACAGCCCGTTCGTCTGGGGGTGGTATGGGGAGCTCAGGAGGGACTTAATTTTGCAAACCTGCCAGAGTTGTTGGGGCAATTCAGCCGTAAATTGGGTGCCTCGGTCGGATAGGATTTCTTTTGGAAATCCTACCCGGGAGAACACCTGTACTAGTGCATTCGCTACCGTATCCGCTTGTATGTTGGATAGGGCGACAGCATCTGGGTACCTAGTAGCGTAGTCCACTATGGTAAGAATGTAGCGCTTACCGGAGGGACTAGGGGTAGCCAGTGGTCCCACTAGTTCAATAGCAAACCGGCTGAAGGGTTCCTCTACAATGGGCATATTTACTAGTTTGGCTTTAGGGTGATCGCCTCGCCTTCCTACTCGTTGACACACATCGCAGGTGTTACAGTAAGTTCTAACGTCAGCGTGTACCCCTGGCCAAAAGAACGTGTGAGTAATGCGGTGTAGGGTACGTGTTACGGCTAGGTGGCCTGCTAAGGGGATGTCATGGCCTATCTTGAGGATTTCTTGATGGTATTTGTGGGGCACTACCAGCTGTCGCCTACGCTGTCCCTTTTTCTCTGTCAAGCGGTATAGTTTCCCTTTTTCCCATAAGAATGTTTCGTTATCTGCCCTGCCCCCTCCGGTCTCTGCTCGTTCCCGGTACTTTTGTAAGGTCGGGTCAGTCTTAGACTCTGTCTCGAAAGCATCTGGGGTGTCCCAGGGTATGGGGCCTAACATGTCAGGCAAGGTCGGGGTAGGTCTTACCTGTGTCTCCCGCACTGGTGAGAGTTCTCGCTCCATCCGGGCTGGCCCGTGTAGTCACTGGGTCCGCCTCGTTGTTGCATACTGGAGCATAGGCAGAAGTCATGGGGCCCAAATCGTTGCCCAGTAGTACTTCGGCAGGTAAATTATCCATTATGCCCACGTTCACAGCCCCCTTTCCCGCTCCGCAATCAAGATGCACTTTAGCTGTTGGAATTTTGTACATATCCCCCCCCCCGCCACTCTAACGGCCACAGTCTGCCTGGATTGCTTGTGCTCCAGCACCAAATGACTCTGTACCAGCGTGATAGTAGCCCCTGTGTCTCTCAATCCCTCAGTAGATCGCCCCTCGAGCCATAACTTCTGCCGATGGTGCTGGCGGTTATCTGAGGCAGCATATACAGGGTCCGCCTCATGAAGAGGCCCCAAATATTCCTCCATAGGGGCCTCTTGGTTAACACAGAGGGCCCGGGCCGGACGATATGACCCAGAGGGGTAATTGTAATTCCTGGGTGTCTGGTGCGTATTAAGGGGGCAGCTAGCCATGAAATGCCCTGGTTGCTTGCATCGGTGGCAAGTCGGTCTGGGACGCTCAGAGCTGTTATTGGGTGGTCCTGAGTGTCGGGCGGGCACTGCGGGCACCGGGGCTCGGAATTCAGCACGAGGGGGTGCACGTTAAACTTCTCTGGGTTCGACCCGTGCTGGAGCTTGGTAGTTCGTGGGTTCGTGAAGATGGGAGTCATAATGTTCATCGGCCAATTTGGCTGCTTCTTCTAAGGTAGAAGGTCACCTGTCTCGCAGCCATTCCTTCCCTTGCTGTTCCATGTCATTATAAAAATTTTCTAAGAGAAACAATTTTAAAATTTCCTCATCAGTCACCGCTTTACTTCCGCTCATCCAGTGATTTGCCGCGCCCATTCCATATGGGTATCGTTAGGCTTCTTTTTTGTGCCCCGAAACTGTCGGCGATACGTGTCCGGAGTTATCATGTACCGTCGCAACAGTGTTTCCTTAACTAGCTCATACTGTGTCACTTCCTCAGCACCCAGAGTACGAAAGGCTTCCAGGGCACGCCCGGATAGTTTCCCAGACAATATCGTGGGCCACTCTCTGTTGGGAATCTGGTGCAGGGCACATTGCCTTTTGAAGTCCGCCAAATATTCATCAATCCCTGTCTCGCTCTCTAGGAAGGGTCGAAATGCCGCATAGGGTATCTTGGGCATCCCAGCATTTTCGACAGGGATGATTACCTGCGGGGCTTCAGCATTGCGGTGTGCGTTCGCTAGGTTGAGTTTGTGGGCTTGAGTCTTCCGTATATCCTCGTCCACTTCCGCCATCAACTGCTGTACCAATTCCATGGAGGGGTTCGGCCCGTACAGTGAGAGCCTCTCCTGAACAATCCTGGTTTTTTCGTCACTAATCGTGGTCGGTGTTTCCGCCATTGTGAAGCTCTGATCCAGTTCGGTCAATTCTGCGATCAGCTCTCTCCTCGGCCGGTTGCTGGCGTACCCCCCTCTGCTTTCAAGTAAATCATTTAGGGTTCTACGCTTCAATTTTTCGTAAGCGCTCTCCATCCGTTCTGTACCTCTCCTAGGAAATCCAGGATAATGCCACCTCTGCCGCCAAATGTTACGGTTACCCTTAGTCTCGCTGAGAGATGGACCGCTTAGTAGCCTGGATTCCTATTGCTGAAGAGGGGAGAAGCTGCTTTCCATAGTATTCTATATGAGTCTCGCAAATGTAGAATAATCCCCCTTAACTGTAGTACAGCTAGGATACCCTTCTGCCCACAAAAACGAGTCAACGCTGCGATTGAGGGTCAACCAAGAACTCAGGACTGAGATGCCCAGCCTGCTTTTTATTGAGGTTACATGCACACAGGACACTCCCAGGGGGGGAAGCATAAAATCCCCCATCACACATTTGATACATTTAGATAGAGAGACAACGCCCTTTGACAGGCCACAATAGAATTACATTACTTCAGCAGATAACAAGTTACACACAAGAAAACAATGCAGTCCATGTTATCAACTAGCAGTCTGACTCCGGAGGTGATTAGACAATGGGAATGTTTATCACTAAACTTAATTAGAGCTCATGCCAGCAAACTTGTATTTAGAAAATAGCTTCTTAAAGCTGAACAAAGTTAACTCTTTCAGTTCTGACCGAAGGGTCTGTCACATAGCACTTAACGGTACACAATGAAAACTAATTCTTCTGTAACAAGCTACAATGTAACAATTAGTTATATTGTAGCTATATTAGGGTTTATTTTATAGGTAAGTATTTAGTTTTAAATAGGATTAATTTATTTAATTATAGTAATTTTATTTTGTTTTATTAAAATTATATTTAAGTTAGGGAGGTGTTAGGGTTAGACTTAGGTTTAGGGGTTAATAACTTTATTATAGTAGCAGCGATGTTGGGGGCTGGAGATTAGGGGTTAATAATTGTAAGTAGGTGGCGGCGATGTTGGGGGGGCAGATTAGGGGTTAATAAAATTAATTATAGTGTTTGCGAGGCGGGAGTGCGGCGGTTTAGGGGTTGATACATTTATTATAGTGGTGGCGATGTCCGGTCAGCAGATATGGGGTTAATAATTGTATTTAGGTGGCGACGACTTTGGGGGCGGCAGATTAGGGGTTAATAAATAAAATGTAGGTGTCGGCGATGTTAGGGGCAGCAGATTAGGGGTTCATAGGTATAATGTAGGTGGCGGCGATGTCTGGTTGGCAGATTAGGGGTTAAATAATTTTATTATAATGTTTGTTATGTTGGGGGGCCTCGGTTTAGGGGTTCATAGGTAGTTTATGGGTGTTAGTGTACTTTGTAGCACTGTAGTTAAGAGCTTTATGTTCCGGCGTGAGCCCATTAAACTCTTAACTACTGACTTTTAAATGCGGTAGGAGTCTTGTAGGAAGAGTCTCTACCGCTCACTTCTTCCAAGACTTGTAATACCAGCATTAGGCAAATCCCATTAAAAAGATAGGATACGCAATTGACGTAAGGGGATTCGCAATAGCCAAAAGTTGCGGAAGAAAAGTGAGCGGTACACCTGTACCTGCCATACTCGTAATACCAGCAGGCGTTAAAAAGCAGTGTTAGAACCCCTTAACGCTGTTTTTTAAAGCTAACGCAGAACTCGTAATCTAGCAGTATGTTAGGTTGGCGGCACTGAGCATTCAACTTCCTTAGGGTTGCATTAGTTTGGAGTGGCTGGGGCATGGGCAATCATGCTAGTTCTTTTTTGTTGTAAGTCCACTCTGGTAATTTATTTTCCCCCTGGCTTTTGCATGCTAAATAAGTCTAGCTAGCGTAGCCTTTTTCCTTACTAGGTTGGGATTTTTTTTGTATTTTATTATTCTTGCAGGTCGGATCAGGACTCAATTTTTACTGTTAGGGTCTGGACAGGGTAAGGGCCGAGCTAATGGGAGGGGCAAGATACTCCAGGTCAGAGCCTGGGGTGCCCCTCTCCGTGGGTCTGCTGACTCAAGACTCCTGAGGTCGTCCGGCAATCAATTTTTGAGTGTGTTGCCCCGATTGGCTTTGCAGAGTGAATTAACCTTGGGGCTCTGACCTGCTGATGCTTGGGTTTTCTATACAAATAGGAACTCAGTTGCTGCCTCCATTATTTCATTGTAAGGAATAAAAGTTTTCCTAAAAAGTTTAGTAATGCCTTTTATTTTCAAATTATTGTTAATAAATAATAATAGTAACAACAACAACTAGTATTTATAAAGCACCTTTCTCCCAGTGGGACTCAAAGCGCTTTTTCAGTGCTCGCTCTCAGAATTAACTAAATTGGCAGCTGAATAGTAGTTATTATTACCCAATTTAATGGTACTCATTTTATCGACCTCGGAAGGATGAAGGGATGAGACAGGTGCTGCCAGGATTTAAACCTCTGATCTTGGATCTTTAAAACAGGCTTTTTTGTAGGTATGGAATTTACCAACTGAGCTACCTCACCAGCCTTAATAAAATGATCATGTTGGTCTTTATATCCAGCTCCTGAGTTATGTATTTATTTACTGTTATGGGAAATGTTAGGGGTTGTTAGTTAGCTTAAGGCAACTGCAAGATAATGGGTGGGTTTAAACCTTATGTTTATTTTTGAGGGTGATTAAAGTTGTTCATTTATATTACTTAAAAACGCCTTTAGCTACCTTAGAAAGCTTCCATTTTTCAAAAACCTAAACTATTTGTTTTAATGCACTCTGATTAGTGCATGAAAGATGTAATAATTTCCATGAATATTTACATTTTTGTTTGTAACAAAAAAAAAAAATATATATATGCCAGCAGCCGGTGTGCATTTGCGGGCGCTATGGCAACTAGTAGCTTAACCGATATGCGGATTTTTGTGGATGCCCTGACTGGGCACGTTGATGAGCGGGTCACACTTAACTGAATTAGACTTGATCATTTTTTATTTTGAATTACCCCTAGTAAATTGTAGTATATGATAGGTTATCTATGAACAAAGCGGTTATCGTAATATTTCTCCACCGGCTGCTTAATGTATAATGTTGCTATAGCAACTAACCTCTGATTGAGGTATGGCGCTTAGTGCTTGGTGTATAATGTTGCTATGGCAACTAACCTCTGAGTGAGGTATGGCGCCTAGTGCTTACGTCACAGCATGGCCGTGAGGAGCGTGTTCCTAGCTACAACTAGAGTTTGTATTCCTTTTAGTAACATAGTTTAATCGTAAGGATTGGGATGTTTTTGTGAACTTCGATTTCTATGGTTGAACCCAAATACGGTCCGTGATGTTTATGTTATCTGGTGCCCATCTAGGTTGTTTTTATTAACACTATTAATCACAGTTTTTGTAAAGTTCACCTCAACCAGGGTGTTAGATGTGTGATAGATGTATATATATATCACGATTTGTGATGATAACATTTTGATGCCATTATAATTTAGCACATTATAAGAATTAATGTACCTTTCATGTTTAACTGTTCACATCAATTGCTCTTTATAATGATTTATGTATACAGAGCTCTTCTGTTTTGCACTTTGGCCTAGGCTTTAGTCAGCCAGTACCTGTTTATTGAGGATCACCATGACAACTGTTTTTGAAATTTGGTGCAATTTTCTCACTGGGGGAGGGGCTTATTTTGTTTAAATTTTCAGTTGAATGCATCTTTTGTTTGTCTGAGGAAGGGGAGTGTGTCCCTGAAACGTCACACTTGATTTATTAAATATTCACTAAAAGACGAGAGAGTGCTTTCCTTTATATATATATATATATATATATATATATATATATATATATATATATATATATATATATATATATATATATATATATATATATATTTATATATATATATATATATATATATATATATACATACATACAAACTTTAGGGGATATGTTGATAAAGACTGATATGGGTCCCAGAAAGGTAACTAAACAGGCATATATCGCCTCTAAGAACACAGGTACCTTTCCATGCTTAGGATGTGCTAGTTGAAGCGCAGTAATTAAGGGGACTCATTTGTTTACACCCTTAAAACAGGAAGAAAGTTTAAGATCAGAAACCACTACACATGTGACTCCAATTACAATATCAGGTGTAAAGATATGGCAGTCAAAGTATATAGCAATTTCTTGAAATCTGGCCACAATATAAGCCAGTCAAAGTAGCAGGTGATAGTGTGGAGAGATTGAGGAGAGGTGGCAATAGAGAATTGTTATTTAAACAGAAAGAATCCTTCTGGATACATGAATTAAAGACTATGGTAGAGAAAGGCCTTAATAGGGAGTTGGATTTTGCTATATTCCTGTAGATTTAGGAGAATTTGTGTAGCCTTTATCAGTATAATTTGTATGTTATTGTATGCATTGCAAATATTGTTTAAGATGGTTTTTAATACTGTTCACTTGATGACGCTGTGGTATTGTTAAATAATATAGATGGTAACAAAAGGGTTAATGTGATAGCCCTATAAAGAACAGTGCACACATACAACCACTGAGCATGATTAAAGGGACCTTAAACACTTTGAGATGGTAATATAAAATGATAAATTGTATATAATAAAACAACTCTGCAATATACTTTCATTATTTATTTTGTCATCTTTGCCTGTAATTCCATTCTGAAATTGTGAGCTTTCAGTTCCTTTTAGAAATGGAAGTGCAGAACACTGTTAAATCCAGCACAACCATTGGCTGCACACTCTAGTGACCTATTTATAACTGACCCTAATTGGCCACAGCAGAGAAGGTAACACAAGTTACAACATGGCAGCTCCCAGTGTTTTATAGACATTAAAACTTTACACTTATTTTGTCACTTTTTAAACAACTAATGAAACATTAAAAAAATACATCTACATGATAGTGATGGACTAATCTTTTCTTTGAATGCATCATTCTATCTAGCATGCAGTGGAGGCTCCTCCAGTTGTGCACATTCATACATGAACCCCCCAGGGGGCAAGGAGGAAAAAAATTGAGACAAAAAAAAAAATCAGCAAAAAAAAAAAATTTTTTTTTTTTTTTTTTTATTAGTGTGTGTGTGTTATATTATTTATTATAATATATAATGCAGGCTCTGTTTTTTGTAGCCACTCCACTAGCCACCCTCAGCCTGTAGGACCGGTAATATTTAAAAATATTATATACCACAGTCCACACCATAGACACTGTAAGTCAAGATAGATTGAAGCAGGAGGGAGCTAGGACCCAGGCGGACGCTGACGTCACCAGCGTAGACCAGACTGCATCAGTCACTAGCGTCTCCTCCTCAGGCTGCTCTCACTGCGCGAGTGCGTGCACTGTGCACACCAGGCATGGCAGACACTGATCGCACCTGCGATCAAGCAAAACCCTATCCTGCACAGTGATCTCTATGCATCACTGTGCAGGCGTTGCTCCTCCCAGCCGCGCTAGCTGACTTCAGCCTGTGCTCTGGCTCCTCCCACAGTCTGCCTGTCATGGTGAGTCTCACCTCTGATACGCTACTAGCGTCACGTGACCGCCCCACAAGGCTCCTCCCCCTCAATGGCGCGAAAATCGCATTGAGGAGATAGCCATTGAGCGGATAGGAGCCTTGTTTACAGAGCTCTGACCTGTTTTGTTCAACTTTACTTGCCTCTAAACAAAAAAACAATTTAGCCCTTGCTGGCAGCAGACGTGGTGTTGTTGGTGGTGGCTGCTGAGTGCTGACACTGAGTCCAGGACTCCTGATATAAATTGAATAACATAACAGACTTACTTATATTAATAGACAATTTTGCGAATAGTTAGCTTAAGCTGCCTTAGTAGTGCGCACTGGCCATTGGGCCTTATTTTGCTGCAGGCCTGCAGCTGCTGAGCTTATTAGTTTAGTTTAAACTTTTAAACTAACTGTAGTTAGTTAACTTAATTAAACTTACACAACAGAGTTGAGATTACTTAGAGAGTGAGTGTGAGACAGACACCAGTGTGTGTGAGAAAAAAAAAGTTAATTTTGTGTTTTAACTTAACATTTAGAGTACTTAGGTAGAGTTCACTCTTAAAAAAATTGGCTTTAGTCAGTAAGTTTAGTGGAGAAATTTGGGAATAATAAAATAATATTTTTGTCAGCAGATTGCAATTAGAAGTTTTGCAAAAAAATTTTTTTTTTTTTTTTTTTTTACAAATACAGAAAGCAGTTAACTGCTGTGCTGCTGTTGATACTACTAGTTGTTGACAATTGACGGCTGTCACGGTTGCTTACCATTAAACATTAATACATTTAATTTAAGTATTTTAGCAGATTAATTCGCTGATTGCAATTAGAAGTTTTGCAAAAAAAGAACAAAGTTTTTTTTCACAAAAAAAGCAGTTAACTGCTGTGCTGCTGTTGATACTACTAGTTGTTGACCGTTGACGGCTGTCACGGTTGTTTACCATTAAACATTAATACATTTAATTTAAGTATTTTAGCAGATTAATTAGCAGATTGCAATTAGAAGTTTTGCAAAAAAAGAACAAAGTTTTTTTTAACAAAAAAAGCAGTTAACTGCTGTGCAAAACTACTTGCCGTTGCCTACTAGTGTTGTAGATTTTCTAACAGCTGCAGAGCTACCTACCTACAAGTTATATATTACATAACAACCGCCAAACTATTAAACTATTACTGCAAGTTGAGTTGTATATATTCTAATAGCTGCACAGCTACCTACCTACAAGTTATATATTACATAACAACCACAAAACTATTAAACTTTTAATATATTTTCTAACAGCTGCAGAGCTACCTACCTACAAGTTATATATTACATAACAACCGCCAAACTATTAAACTATTACTTCAAGTTGAGTTGTATATTTTCTAACAGCTGCAGAGCAGCAGACCTACCTACCTACAAGTTATATATTACATGACAACCACAAACCTATTAAACTTTTAATATATTTTCAAACAGCTGCAGAGCTACTTACCTACAAGTTATATATTACATAACAACCGCCAAACTATTAAACTATTACTTTAAGTTGAGTTGTATATTTTCTAACAGCTGCAGATTTACCTACCTACAAGTTATATATTAGATAAGAGCAAAGGACTGTTTTTTGTGTGTAAACTAACAGTTAAGATGGCACTTAGTAAAATTAGTGTGTCTGAGCTAAAGCAATTACATTTTTGAACGTTGCCCATTGAACGATAAATGGAAATTAAAATGCTCAGGCCAACACCTATGCTTAACCTTACCCAGGTGACAAAATGTAAAACTAGAGATTACAAAAGAGAATTCAAACCCGAGGTATATGATAAATATCCATAGATTTGTGGTTGTGAATTATCTAACAGGCTCTTTTGTTTTTATTGTCTCCTGTTTGCAAAACAAAGTGGGGATTCAAGCTGGGTGAGTTATGATGTCGCCGATTTATCACATTTAAGTAAAAAAAACAAAAAACATAATTGCTCCCAATCACATTTAAACTCCACATTAGAGTTTAATTTGCTAGGAAGGGTTGATATTCGGCAACAACTTGACAGTGCATATCATTTTAATATTAAAAGACTAAGGCCTAGATTTAGAGTTCGGCGGTAGCCGTCAAAACCAGCGTTAGAGGCTCCTAACGCTGGTTTTGGCCGCCCGCTGGTATTTGGAGTCAGTGATTAAAGGGTCTAACGCTCACTTTACAGCCGCGACTTTTCCATACCGCAGATCCCCCTACGCCATTTGCGTAGCCTATCTTTTCAATGGGATCTTTCTAACGCTGGTATTTAGAGTCGTTTCTGCAGTGAGCGTTAGAGCTCTAACGACAAGATTCCAGCCGCCTGAAAAAAGCAGGAGTTAAGAGCTTTCTGGCTAACGCCGGTTTATAAAGCTCTTAACTACTGTACCCTAAAGTACACTAACACCCATAAACTACCTATGTACCCCTAAACCGAGGTCCCCCCACATCGCCGCCACTCGATTCAAATTTTTAACCCCTAATCTGCCGACCGCCACCTACGTTATACTTATGTACCCCTAATCTGCTGCCCCTAACCCCGCCGACCCCTATATTATATTTATTAACCCCTAACTTGCCCCACACAACGTCGCCGCAAGCTACTTAAAATAATTAACCCCTAATCTTCCGACCGCAAATCGCCGCCACCTACGTTATCCCTATGTACCCCTAATCTTCTGCCCCTAACATCGCCGACCCCTATGTTATATTTATTAACCCCTAATCTGCCCCCCACAACGTCGCCAACACCTAACTTCAATTATTAACCCCTAATCTGCCGACCGGAGCTCACCGCTATTCTAATAAATGTATTAACCCCTAAAGCTAAGTCTAACCCTAACACTAACACCCCCCTAAGTTAAATATAATTTTTATCTAACGAAATAAATTAACTCTTATTAAATAAATGATTCCTATTTAAAGCTAAATACTTACCTGTAAAATAAATCCTAATATAGCTACAATATAAATTACATTTATATTATAGCTATTTTAGGATTAATATTTATTTTACAGGTAACTTTGTATTTATTTTAACCAGGTACAATAGCTATTAAATAGTTAAGAACTATTTAATAGTTACCTAGTTAAAATAATTACAAATTTACCTGTAAAATAAATCCTAACCTAAGTTATAATTAAACCTAACACTACCCTATCAATAAAATAATTAAATAAACTACCTACAATTACCTACAATTAACCTAACACTACACTATCAATAAATAAATTAAATACAATTTCTACAAATAACTACAATTACATAAACTAACTAAAGTACAAAAAATAAAAAAGAACTAAGTTACAGAAAATAAAAAAATATTTACAAACATAAGAAAAATATTACAATTTTAAACGAATTACACCTACTCTAAGCCCCCTAATAAAATAACAAAGACCCCCAAAATAAAAAATTCCCTACCCTATTCTAAAATACAAAAATTACAAGCTCTTTTACCTTACCAGCCCTGAACAGGGCCCTTTGCGGGGCATGCCCCAAGAATTTCAGCTCTTTTGCCTGTAAAAAAAAACATACAATACACCCCCCAACATTACAACCCACCACCCACATACCCCTAATCTAACCCAAACCCCCCTTAAATAAACCTAACACTAAGCCCCTGATGATCTTCCTACCTTGTCTTCACCATGCCAGGTTCACCGATCCGTCCTGGCTCCAAGATCTTCATCCAACCCAAGCGGGGGCTAGACATCCACTGAAGAAGTCCAGAAGAGGGTCCAAAGTCTTCCTCCTATCCGGCAAGAAGAGGACATCCGGACCGGCAAACATCTTCTCCAAGCGGCATCTTCTATGTTCTTCCATCCGATGACGACCGGCTCCATCTTGAAGACCTCCAGCGCGGATCCATCCTCTTCTTCCGACGACTAGACGACGAATGACGGTTCCTTTAAGGGACGTCATCCAAGATGGCGTCCCTCGAATTCCGATTGGCTGATAGGATTCTATCAGCCAATCGGAATTAAGGTAGGAATTTTCTGATTGGCTGATGGAATCAGCCAATCAGAATCAAGTTCAATCCGATTGGCTGATCCAATCAGCCAATCAGATTGAGCTCGCATTCTATTGGCTGTTCCGATCAGCCAATACAATGCGAGCTCAATCTGATTGGCTGATTGGATCAGCCAATCGGATTGAACTTGATTCTGATTGGCTGATTCCATCAGCCAATCAGAAAATTCCTACCTTAATTCCGATTGGCTGATAGAATCCTATCAGCCAATCGGAATTCGAGGGACGCCATCTTGGATGACGTCCCTTAAAGGAACCGTCATTCGTCGTCTAGTCGTCGGAAGAAGAGGATGGATCCGCGCTGGAGGTCTTCAAGATGGAGCCGGTCGTCATCGAATGGAAGAACATAGAAGATGCCGCTTGGAGAAGATGTTTGCTGGTCCGGATGTCCTCTTCTTGCCGGATAGGAGGAAGACTTTGGACCCTCTTCTGGACTTCTTCAGTGGATGTCTAGCCCCCGCTTGGGTTGGATGAAGATCTTGGAGCCAGGACGGATCGGTGAACCTGGCATGGTGAAGACAAGGTAGGAAGATCATCAGGGGCTTAGTGTTAGGTTTATTTAAGGGGGGTTTGGGTTAGATTAGGGGTATGTGGGTGGTGGGTTGTAATGTTGGGGGGGGGGGTATTGTATGTTTTTTTTTACAGGCAAAAGAGCTGAAATTCTTGGGGCATGCCCCGCAAAGGGCCCTGTTCAGGGCTGGTAAGGTAAAAGAGCTTGTAATTTTTGTATTTTAGAATAGGGTAGGGAATTTTTTATTTTGGGGGTCTTTGTTATTTTATTAGGGGGCTTAGAGTAGGTGTAATTCGTTTAAAATTGTTGTAATATTTTTCTTATGTTTGTAAATATTTTTTTATTTTCTGTAACTTAGTTCTTTTTTATTTTTTGTACTTTAGTTAGTTTATGTAATTGTAGTTATTTGTAGAAATTGTATTTAATTTATTTATTGATAGTGTAGTGTTAGGTTAATTGTAGGTAATTGTAGGTAGTTTATTTAATTATTTTATTGATAGGGTAGTGTTAGGTTTAATTATAACTTAGGTTAGGATTTATTTTACAGGTAAATTTGTAATTATTTTAACTAGGTAACTATTAAATAGTTCTTAACTATTTAATAGCTATTGTACCTGGTTAAAATAAATACAAAGTTACCTGTAAAATAAATATTAATCCTAAAATAGCTATAATATAAATGTAATTTATATTGTAGCTATATTAGGATTTATTTTACAGGTAAGTATTTAGCTTTAAATAGGAATCATTTATTTAATAAGAGTTAATTTATTTCGTTAGATAAAAATTATATTTAACTTAGGGGGGTGTTAGTGTTAGGGTTAGACTTAGCTTTAGGGGTTAATACATTTATTAGAATAGCGGTGAGCTCCGGTCGGCAGATTAGGGGTTAATAATTGAAGGTAGGTGTCGGCGATGTTAGGGAGGGCAGATTAGGGGTTAATACTATTTATTATAGGGTTAGTGAGGCGGATTAGGGGTTAATAACTTTATTATAGTAGCGCTCAGGTCCGGTCGGCAGATTAGGGGTTAATAAGTGTAGGTAGGTGTCGGCGACGTTGTGGGGGGCAGATTAGGGGTTAATAAATATAACATAGGGGTCGGCGATGTTAGGGCAGCAGATTAGGGGTACATAAGGATAACGTAGGTGGCGGCGGTTTACGGAGCGGCAGATTAGGGGTTAATAAGTGTAAGGTTAGGGGTGCTTAGACTCGGGGTACATGTTAGAGTGTTAGGTGCAGACGTAGGAAGTGTTTCCCCATAGGAAACAATGGGGCTGCGTTAGGAGCTGAACGCGGCTTTTTTGCAGGTGTTAGGTTTTTTTTCAGCTCAAACAGTCCCATTGTTTCCTATGGGAGAATCGTGCACGAGCACGTTTTTGAGGCCGGCCGCGTCTGTAAGCAACTCTGGTATCGAGAGTTGTATTTGCGGTAAAAATGCTCTACGCTCCTTTTTTGGAGCCTAACGCAGCATTTGTTTGAACTCTCGATACCAGAGTTAAATTTATGGTGCGGCCAGAAAAAAACCCGCGGAGCGTTAACAGCCCTTTTACCGCCAAACTCCAAATCTAGCCGATAATGAGCAAGTAACCAAAAATAGCTATGTTCTTTCCAAAATAATTAATTGTATTTTATTTTGCGGCGCATTTGAGCTTGCACTTCGAGGACATGACGAACGCGATGATTCATTAAATCCAGGCATTTTCAGAGGTCTTATAAACTTCTAAGCAGAGCTTGATGCATCTCTAAAAGAACATCTCGCTAGTGCCATTGTTTTTAAAGGAACGTCAAAAGAAATTCAAAACGATTTATAAGACTGTATGCTTACTGTTTGCCAGAACCAAATAAAGAAGGAAATCTCAAATGCAAGTTTTGTAACAGTGATAGCAAATGAAACTACTGATGTTTCATCTGCCTTCCAATTGGTTGTTGTTTTTAGATACATTATAGGTAATGGACAACCGGTTGAGAGATTCTGGGAATTCACTAATCCAGCTGGACATGATGCAGAATCTTTAGCTACGTGTATTCAAGCTACTTTGGAAAAAGTTATAGACAACCCAGAGAAACTGATATCGCAGAGTTGCGACGGTGCAAGCGTGATGAGTGGTCAGCAGCATGCAGGTGTTCAGGCTATAATTAAACGTACCTACAAGATTGCACATTTTGTGCATTGCTATGCACATCAGCTCGATTTAATTGTCAGCCAAGCAAGCAGTCAAAATCAACAAGTTCGAGTATTTTTTCAAATCTAAGTGACATTACTAACTTTTTAGTAACTCGACACAAAGGATAGCTATTCTAGATGAAACTGTTAGAAGAAGGATACCTCATAGTTCAGCCACCAGGTGGAATTTCAAGAGTCGAACTATCAATACAGTTTTTGAAAACAGGGAACAGTTAATTGAATGCATGGAAAAAATAGAGTCAACATCGAAAAAAGAAATAACTATAAATCAAGCAGGGGCTATTTGGCGTATGTTACAAGACTCGGTATTTGTGTTTTGGCTTACAGTTTTTCACAATATTATGCCACATGTAGATGTGTTATACAACCAACTTCAGAAAACACAGACAGATGCGGCACTTATTCGAAAACATATTAACACTTTCCAGCAGACAATGGAAAACTAAAGGAATAGAATGGACACAGTGACCATGACGATATCAGAAACAGAGGAAACATCTAGGAAAAGGAAGAGAGAAAATATTCACATTGCTCAGACTGTGGCAGCTAAAGAGATATGCGAGGTTATAACAAATCAAGTAAAAGATATATTTTCTTTTATAACTCACTACTCAGCTGTTTCTCTCCTCCAAGCGGAAACATTTGTGGATTACGAGAAATTTTTTCCAAATCAGCTTCTTGAACAAACATCAGCGTTTTTTCACACATTACAGAAAGATCGCCTGAAAACTGAACTAGGAGTAATTTACAGAAGACCAGATTTTCAAAATATGAATGGTGCCATCAGTCTTCTACAGTTTGTAATAGAAAATAACTTGGACAGTACTTTCTTGGAGACCTACAAACTGTTGCTAATTATTTCGACTATTCCCGTGACAACTGCTGAGGCTGAGAGATGTTTCTCAACTTTAAAACGAGTTAAGACATTTCTAAGGAGCACCATTACTGAGGAAAGACTGACTGCTCTAGCCATGCTCACAATTGAAAAACAATTGATCAATGACATGCCTACATTCACCGAAAATGTTATTGATTTATTTGCCTCAAAAAAAGACAGGCGGATTGACTTAATTTACAAAAATTGTACTTAAGTTATCAACATTCTGTTTTAATCTTTACCGTTGAAGTTAATTATTAAGCACTAGTGTAATAGAAATAATCTTCTTTTGTAGAAAGTAAAATGTGGGTCTATTTATCTTCATGTTGCCAAGGCCTTTGGCTGCATTGCCTAATATCAAACACTGGGGGCTGGGGCAACAGTAATTGAAATGTGGTTGCATTTCTCTATAAAGTGGAAGGTTCTTTAAATCCAGGAATATATATGTTTTCATAAATGTAAATTCAACATTCTTATTATTTTGCAGCTTTAATTAATTATTTGGTTAATATATATATATATGTTATTATATAATTTAACTGAGCACCATCATGTATAATTTAAGACTAGACATGGGCAGGTAGTGTAGGCTCCTCCATTTGTGCACTGTCGCCCGTGAACATGGCTGTACTGAAGAGTATGCATTCATAGATTTAAGATGTCTGTGTCCACTATGAGGAACACAGTGAGCAATGCATGGTGAGGATATGGAAGACCACAGGCACAGTTCTTGTTAAGGCCAGAAGTGGCAGGGCAAGTAAAATATCAGAGAGGGCCAGAGGCAAAGGCAAAGGATGGTGAGAACGGTCAAAAACAGCCCACAGACCACCTCCAAAGACCTGTACTACTGGGAATATTGTTGAGGGTCTCATGGATTCCACTCAATATCAGCAGATACTTGAGAATAATGTTGAGAAATCAGTCACAAACTTCAGTTGAAGTTACCCCCAGGCAGGGGCTGGATATTTCAAGAAGACGATGACCAAAAACACTGCTGGTTCAAATGGGTGGGGCCATTTGAGGGGCGTGACTTTCACAAATGGGTGTGGCGTTTAAAATGGGCGTGGCTTGTTAAAGGGCGTGTTTTTTTAAAAAAGGGCGTGTTTTTTCAAAGGGGTGTGGCTTTCTAATAGGGGGATGGTCTTGTGCACCCCCATTCTAAAAATTCACCAGCCGCCACTGCTAGCATGTATTTAGTGTTTAATGTCCCTTTAAGGGAATGGATCCAAAAATGTCACTGATGTTTTAACTTTTTGTACCTTTGCAAATATGCTTGAAAAAAAATCTTCTGAAAGATTTTGGTGCTGTGGATTGCATACATTGAAGATTGAGGGGTTTGCAGTCACGCCATTCCATGAGCATCAGATAATAGCAAGCTGCCTGCTGTACACAGGTGGTACACTTACTACAGTGATTTTCAACCAGAGAATGGAAATCCCCAACAAAAGGTGTTACACAAAATTATAACACAATGCCACAACACCTTCAAAGGGCACAGTCGGCAAGATTCACTACAGCTCACTCATTTCTCCATTTATCAGTAAACCCGTTGAATAAAATAACTTATGGATTAATGAATTTGGGAGGACTGGAGAGAGCTTTTAATGAAAAGTGCCAAACAGAGAGCATTCACAGAATCATTGTTTAAGATTACATATGATGTTATAAATACAGATAGACAACACTGAAATGGGCATAAGTACATTTAGGTTTTTAATAGAAACAGTTTTTGCAATATATTTATATCTTGAAAAAAAAACTTCTAGTTAAAACTGTCACCGATCCTGCATCTTTAGCATAAATGCTGCACATTCCCAGGGCAACTTCATTTAAAAGGACAGGAAATTATATATGTGCAGCCACCAATCAGCAAAAAGCACCTAGGTGCTGAACCTATGTAGCTATGCTTTTCAACAAAGGATACCTAAGAATAAGTGTACAAAAATTCACAAGGTGAAACAAAGTTCAAATAAATGTGAAAAATATATTCCTATAAAGTTCAATAAATGATGGAACGATATGTTCGTTCCTGGAAGAATTTTCCTTGTGAATTGAATCTTCAATAGATCCTCAAATGAAATAAAAGGAAATAGTGTAACTCTGTAAACCCCTGTATGCGCACACCTACTTTATACTGGTAGGTAAACAGTATCCCACAACGAAATTAGAGAAATATTTATTAAAATATTAAAAAACGTCACAAATGCTCAGTATATACAATTGTGCAAAGGGATCCAACATGAAAACAGTCAATTGTCACTGTCCAGAGTTAACCTATACACCAGATGGATACAGATGGAGAGCAGAAGCTTAACCGCTTACCAACCGCAATCCTTGACCGGTTAGGTGTTCCTCCGCCCTAAGCGTAGCTGGCACGTTTTGACGTAGTGGTAGGAACTTCTTCCCAAATGTGAGTAATTATTTGTCCTATTACCATATTGTATCCAGTGGGTTTACAGAGTTACACTATTTTGTGTTTCCTTTTATTTCATTTCAGGATCTATTGAAGATTCAAGTTGCAAGGAAAATTCTTCCAGGAACGGACATATCCTTCCATCTTTTATTGAACTTTCTAAAGGATACCTAAAAAACAAAGCAAATTATATACTAGAAGTAAATTGGAAAGTTGTTTAAAATTGTAAGGTCTAGGAAGTTCCAGTGGAGGAGGAGCTAGGCAGGTAATGCTGAGCTCGGTGCTCCAGCCCTACAGCTGCTGGCGGTGAAACCTTCGCGCCCTGCCCCAAACTGGGGCCGCTTCTACTTGGGCAATCAGAAAGACCATTTCTGGAACCCTACCAGGGGACTACCATCCCTCTGGTTTATACTTAAACACCAGCTACTCGATCTCACTCTAAGTAGCCTAACAGACTATCTGCGTATATAGGTGCAGGACAAACTATTGGCACCTCTGCCCCAAGTCATTTTTTTATCCAGCAGCGCCTTGCCTGACAACTTAAGTATTCCCCCTCTTTCCGTCCCTGATGCTCGCTGCCCCTGCATGGCTAACTTTAAGCCCTAAACTACAGCGTACCTCTTCAATCCTACCTGAGACGCCGCCTGGGATTTCCCCTTGCTGATCCATTGACTCCACTGACAGGCGATCACCCCGCCCCTCCCCCACCGGTGCTGCGTGGGAGGGAGACGGGCTCGGCTCTGGATCGGAGACCGGTGGTAGGAGATTGCTCCCTGTACTCCTGTGCGGTGCCTGACGCAGTGCCTCTCTCTCCCCTCCCACCGGTGCTGCGCGAGGGGAGCCAAAGTTGATTCTGGTTTAGAACTGTGAGGCAGGAGATCCTGAGGGCTGCCACTTCAGAGACTGAACCACTCCATAGGATCTCGGATGCTGGTGAGGTACTCGGCGGGTGGCTGGACGATGCGAGAGGTGGTAAGTCAAGTTGCATAACACCGCTCCCTATACACATATCCCCGCAACAACTAAAAACCCCAAGGCGGTCTTCAGGTCAGATACTTGGGGCTGGCAGGCTAGTATCTGTCGTCAAGGAGACTCATTAAAAAAAAAAGGGGCCAGTAAAATTATAACAATACTATGCTGGGAATTGGGGGAAAAACCACTTACAGGTTACCCGCTTAGTATAAGTTAAAAGACTTCAACGGACCAAAAAGAACTGGGGAATAAGAATTAATCATTGCAGGATCCCCCTTCAATATAAAAATAATTCAGAATTTTGGTTCCAGGCATACCTGCGTAAAAGAATGTTCTACCTGCTATAGAAAACCACACATAGGTTACCCATTCAGCATAAATAAAAAGAATTCAATGGACTAAAAAGACCCAGGGAAGGAAAACTAACCATTGCAGGACTTCTCTCCATTACAAACTAACGCTGAGTTGTGGTTCAGTCTATACTATTTAAAATGGACACTTATTAGGAGACACAGAGGGGGAGAAGAATAGAAGGGAAAAAGAAAAAAAAAATGATATTTCTAACTGAATACAATGTTTCATTTTATGTGACAATGTTATCTTGCTTGTTTCTTTTCTTTTCTTCATTTTTGCCTCTGAGAATGTTTTTTCCTTTGTTGATCCTTTGATGTTGCTCCTGTACTATGTTTATGCAAAGGAATGTTTCATTTATTAGTGACATTTAAAAGTATTGAAGCAATAGCTAACTGATGTTAAAGAAAATACCTAAGCTATATAATTAACGGCAGCAATTATCACATCTTTATTATAGGAATCTCTAGTTAATAGCTTCCTAAGGCAGCTCTTATATAAGGCTAAATAAGGCCTCAGGAATTATACAATCCTAAAGAGGGAAACTACTGAAAAACTCAGTTAAATTCTCTTAAGAGGTGAGGGAGAGAGAAGGAAGGGAAGGAGGAGGTGCAGAGGGAACAGAGCGATGTAAATAATACCTTTTATAAAGTAAATATATTCTTGCCCCTCGCGGCTCTCATGGTGAGGTAATACTTCACTATTACAACTCACTAAAGTATTATAATTGCTTAGAAACAGGAGTGGTTTATGACCGTCTAAGTACTAAGTAGAATCCAACAATTAAGCTTACCCCTCACGAAGGAGCTGTTAAGTTGGAAAGATATACTCTCTCTTCCTTCCTGAGGGGGTTATTTCTTTCTTTTTTTCTTTTTTTTTTCTTTCTTTCTCTTTCCCCCTGCCCCCTCAATAGCTAGTACTAGGGGCATATAATATAGAGCTGAATATAGAACCCCTGCTTCTCTCTAACAAGGTCATTTAAGGCCTGCCTTCACTATCTCAAAACAAAATCTAAAGGCTACAGGTCGTGTCCTAGGGCAGCCCCTCTGAGCAGGATAAAGGCCTTATACCTAACTATCCTCTTTTCATTATTACTGCTGCTCGTGGCTGGGTGAGTGAGTCTTGTTCAAAATTGGTCCTTGGGACCTCTTCTCTTCTCATTTTTCACTAAGCTGGCATATTTTTTGTTTTTCTGCCCCTCCTCCACTTCTGATTCCCTCACTCCCTATCCTCACTTTTTCTTTTCTCTCTCACACTGGGAGGATTCTCCCCCTAGTCTAAGTAATCCTCACTCTCTTCAACAAGTTTTGCATATGGATAACTTTCTACACAATCACTTCAAGACTCCCTCACCAACTATGGCAGCGAAGCAAAGAGACAGGCGAGCAAAAAATACTTCAGACATCACCGCTGAATTACATGCAACACCCGCTAGTGCACCTTCTCTGACTGATACATTTAATATGCAAGTCCTGGTCACCAAAATTTTTGAGGCCTTGGCACCCAATTTTGATGCACTCAAATTAGAGATTAAACAAGATCTTACACTACTATCACAGGAAGTTAGACAATTCGCCAATAGAATCAATGAAGTCGAACAAAGGGTGTCAGACCTTGAAGACCTCTCTACACTTCATAGCTCCAATTTAGAAGCCACTAATGTGGCTATCTCTACAATGCAGGCTAAACTCAAAGACCTCTAGAATTGTTCCCGTAGGAACAACCTGCTGGTAATCAGGGTCCCAAAGGATAAAACCTACGAGGACTTAAACACTTTTATCTCAGTACTATTACCCCAACTACTTAAAATTCCATCTAATTATCCCCAGATTATAGTGGAAAGAGCACATAGGTTAGGGAAACCCTGGGTAGATAATAAAGGGAACAACAGGCCCAGACCTGTGATTGTAAAACTCTTAAATTTTCAAGACAAGGTTACATTGATGCAATTTTTTCGGAAACAGTCCATTACACTAGGGGGTTCTAAAATCCTCCTCTTTCAGGATTTCTCAGTTGAGACAACATCTAGGAGGAAGGCATTAGTCCCAATCTGTACCAAACTAATTCAACAGGGGCATCAAGCTACCATTATTTACCCTGCAAAACTGAAAATCACAGATGGTGAAAATGTCCGTATTTTTAGTAATACTCAGGAGGTAGAACAATTCTTGAAAAATTCAAATATTTTAGATACACAGTTGTCAGGCCAAAAATAGGCCACTGATATGTTTTTTTCTTAGTTCTCACTTATTGTGAGTATGGATTATGCTGGCTCAGGAGTTTTCAGGTTGAATGTTTTCTTCCCCCTCCCCTTTTTTTTCTCTCTGTTTCCCCCCCTTTTTTTCTTTTTTTTTTCTTTTTCTCTCTTCTTCCCTTCTTCTTCACCCACCTCCCCTATTATCTAATTCCAGATATGGGGTTAGTCCCAGATGGCAAATTTTAAAGTAATTTCCTGGAATGTGGGTGAGATTTCCATCCCCATTAAAAGGAAAACTATTCTTACACATTTGAGAAAGCTGGGAACGGATATAGCATTTTTACAAGAAACACATCTGACCCCAGAAGAGTCTTTGAAACTTAGGGCTTCCTGGGTGAAATAAATCTTTTTTTCCCCGGGTGTGGGAAGGAGGAGAGGGGTGGCCATTCTGATAGGGAAAATAATTAATTTAGAGGTTATTCACAGGGAAACAGACCAGGAGGGAAGATTTGTGCTAATAAAAGTTAAAATTTGCAAAACAATATTTACCTTATGCAACATTTATGCACCCAATAAGCTTGATTCAGGTTTTTGGTCCATGATACAGGCTAAAATTCTCTCTGTGTATGAGGGCCACCTGGTCCTCGGTGGAGATTTCAACATGTCCCCACACTGTCCATTGGACAGACTCAGGCAGAATATTAAACCATTTAAACATAAAAGGGACAACCTAGAAGCTAAGCTTATCAAATCAATTATGCAAAATCTTGCAATTAAGGATATGTGGAGACTCCAAAATCCAGATGCCAGGGATTTTACCTGTTTATCCAGGGCCCACAAAACGCTCTCTAGAATCGATTTATTTCTTATTAATGAAAGATTAAGCCTGTCAGAAGTAGAGGCAGGGATACTACCCATTTTTTTGTCAGACCACGGTCCCATCTACCTGGAGTTTCAATTGAACTACTCTAAAATCAGACCAATACGCTTTACTTTTCCCTCATTTCTTGCGGCCGATTTGAAATTTAAAAATTGGCTTAAACTCAAATTCTCTGACTATGTTCAACATAACCTAGATTATATAGACTCTCCTATGCTGTTCTGGGAAGATGCAAAGGCAGTACTTAGGGGCAAAATTATCGCCTACAGTTCTGCAAGACTTAGGAAAATAAGACTAAGAGAGAAAGAAATTACTAATTCAGTAATCAATTCCTATAACTCCTACTTATTGGAAAAATCGCCTACAAACTGGGCGAAATATATTAGGGCCAAAAACTCTAGGGATACATTTGCGGTTTTCCAGGAAACACAGAGAGACTTAAAACTTCAAGCCAGAATCTACAGATTTGGGAACAAGTCTGGTAGACTTCTGGCTAATCTGGTCAAGAGGGAGAAAAAGTAATCTTTTATTGAGAATATTCAACAGGAAGGTATTATTCTTGATAAACCTGAAGAGATTGCGGAGGTGCTTATCAGATATTATCAAGATCTTTATTCCCGTAGGAGCTCAAATTTAGCTCAAGCGACACAATTTTGGAGCGAAATCGTCTGCCCTAAAATCTCAGCTGATATGGCTGATACTCTTAATATTCCAATTTCGGAATTGGAAATTGCAAAGGTCATTGCGGATCTTGCTTCAAACAAAGCACCAGGACCAGACGGCTTGCCGAATGAGTTCTACAAAATTATGAGCACTGAAATTGCTCCTTATCTCAATAATCTATATAACAGTATGTATGTTAAGGGTGACCCAGTAGCTACTTCTTTCTCTGCCTCTAACACTATCTTAATCCTCAAGGGCAGGAAAGACCCCTCCCTTAAGGAATAATATAGACCCATAGCCCTTCTAAATGAAGACTACAAAATTCTCTGTTCTATCATTGCTAAGCGACTTCAGTCATCACTTGTTAACATCATTCATCCAGATCAAGCTGAGTTTTTATACAAACAAAACTCTTCAGCAAAAATCAGAGAAGCATTAGTTATCACGGAATATTTTAGGACCTTGGAGGCGTCAGGGAGCCGGGGGGATGGGGGTGCCCCTGACCTAGCTATTGTCTCACTTGTTACAGAGAAAGCATTTGATTCAATCCATCATAACCATCTTCTTACTTCGTTGGCCAATTTTGGCTTTAGGGATGTGTTCCTCTACTTCATCACTAATTTGTATAAAGAACCATATACAAGACTGATTGTCAATAACTGTGTCTCCCCACAGATAACTCTAGGGAGGGGAACTAGACAGGGATGCTTTGATGTCTCAATTGAATCCTTGGCAATTATGGTCAGACACCAAATATCAGGAATTAAAGTGGGTAATCAGGTGATGAAAATTGCTCTTTATGCTGATGATCTATTGCTATATCTATCAGATACCCAAACCAGTATACCTAAACTTCTGGATATTGCCGCTCGTTTTGGGTCTTTCTCAGGTTATAAGATCAACAAAGCAAAATCAGAACTATTATGGCTTAGACAAAACAATAATTCCCCCCTTAATATCCCCTTCAGCCTGGCCAAAGAATCTCTCAAATATTTAGGAATCATGATTCCCTCCACTCCAGGGGACCTATACCATCTCAACATTCTCCCAATTCTAGTAAATATCAGGGAGAAACTTAAAAGCTGGCAGTCTTTGCCATTATCCATTTCCGGACGGATAGCCTTATTTAAAATGGTTCTGCTCCCAAAGCTTCTATATGTATTACAGAACACCCCATTAATCCTTTTAGAGAGGGATTTCCGGTCCCTTAACAGTGCAGTTAGCAAATTCTTATGGCAGGAAAAAAGACCTAGGATATCCCTAAACAAACTCTCACTTCCAAAAGAGTATGGTGGTCTTGCACTGCCAGATATTCGCTCATACAATTATGCTTTCCTTGCTCGAGTGGTGGCAGACTGGATTTATCACAGTGACTATGTGGTTAATAACTCACTAGAGGAAAATATCTGTAACCCTTATCTTCCCCTAGCACTAATTCACTGTCCACCTAAAGAGCTTCCAGGAGAAATTAAAAGACTTAAAACTTTCTCCTACCCGCTGAAGGCCTGGTGGAAAGTGGCTAATCTTCTATCTTTAAACTGCAAAATTTCTCAGCATCTTCCATTATTGGGCAGTCCAAAATTTCCCGTAGGCCTAAATTCAATAATATTCAAGAGATGGCACAATTTAGGCCTGAATAGGGTGGTAAAGCTTATCGACCTAGAGAGAAAGTGTGTCAAAACTTTTGAGGAGCTAAAAAAAGAGTTTAAAATTAATAACAAGGAATTTTATGCATACTTGCAAAGTAGGCATTTCTCCTTGGAGCTAATGAAAGAGGTAGGCTGGAGCTGGACCCTGGGTAAACTGGATAACTGGCCTATACTGTTCAAAAATGGACACAGATCAATTTCCTTATGCTATCAGCTGATTAAACTTAGCAAAGGCGAATTGGAGATAGAGAAAATTATTTCAATGTGGAATGGGATAATACCTCAGTCCAATATTGACACCAAATTCGTCCAATCATCAATTCAGAAAGTCGCTCAAACCACTCTATCAGCCACCTGGCGGGAGATGCATGTCAAACTCATACATAATTCCTGTTTCACTCCTGAAAAGGGTTATAAAATTTGTAATCTTATCTTCAATAAATGTCCAAAATGCTTACTCCCTGCAGCGGATTTAATGCATATGATATGGGACTGCCCTAAAATAAGACATCTTTGGTGGAAGCTAGAGTTTTGGCTTAGTAAAACTCATAAAATTTCTCTTTCGAGCTTAACAAAATTACAGGCCATATTCGGCTTGAGGAATCATAATCATCAACAATCAAATGAGAAAGTGATAACTATCCATATTCGCAACCAGTTATTTTATTCTTAAAACATGGAAATTGAGAGCAATCCCATCCATCCCAGAGATTAAGAATTGTTTGAAAAAACAATGTCTGTTAGAACAAAGAGATACCAATCTAGATAATGACCTAGACATCAGACAATTCTTTGGCAAATGGTCAGTGTTCATTAAGTCATTCCCTGATACCGAGATAAACGATTTGATATTTCCATTCAGAAATTCTGAATTAGTACTCTTAGGTGCTTGGTAATAACCAAGTAAGAGCGATACAAGCCAAGATGCTACTCAATTCACTGGTCCCCCCTCTCCTCCCCCCCCCCCACTTCCTTTTTCCCTTTTTTTTTTTCTTCTTCTCTCCCTTCAGCAGTGTATGCTTTACATTAAGGAGGCCATCTATGGGCAAAATGCTGTTTAACATATATAATGATGTAATCATGTCTGCTTTTTTTTTTCTTTTTCTGTTATACTATGCTATATGATATTTGGCCCTACGTGGCACAATATTTGCAATTTGATTTTTCTGCATCCACTGTTGGATATAAATAAAAGATTTAAAAAAAAATAAAAAAATTGTAAGGTCTATTTGAATCATGAAAGAAAAACTTTAACCTTTAAACCTTTAAATAGAGAGATAGTGGTGTTGTATATCATGTCATTGGTGACTCAATCAGATCATATAAGCCACCACTGATTACTGAGCGGGCACCATGTTTGTATACGGAAGCACAGTGCTTGCACAGCATATGTGCATATGCCACTGGAACAGTGATAGTTTATACAACAAAGTATGTTTGCTTATGCAAGTTTGTTACAAAAGAATTCTATACAAAACAAAAAATACTCATGCACATTTCAATGTTGATAGTGATAGGTCACCATATTTACTTTTACATTGCAATAATTAATCCTCAAGTTGTCACAAACATTAACAAAATATATCAGGGCAGTCAAGTGAGTTTCATGGGTGTAATACAAATATACATTGTCTATTGACATTTATTCAGTACCTTGTTTTTGATGGCATAAATAAGCACAGCAAAATATAACTGGAAGTCGCATGGCAAATCTGCTTTTTGCATTTTGGGTTGCCAGGTATTACAAGTGGCAAGATAACTTATTTTGCGAGTGCGTTAACCTGCGTAATCCCATAAAGACAGATTGCATGTGCATTCATGTATTCCCCTATAGAAGTCAATGGAGAAGACGATTAGAAAAAAACAAAACAAAACCCTAATCTGTTGCGCAAAGACCATGAATTATTCTCCTTGAAAAGTATACATGAAAATGTGAATATTTCATATTGCAAGGTTGTTTTGTTAACGGAATATGTTCTATTTATTTCTAAATAAATATTTCTCCATATATGTGATGATTTTTGTACAGACATATCTATGTATAGCAAGATATATATATGAATATATGAGTGTAACTGTATGTATTTTTGAAGTTTGAAGTGTTTTGTTAAACTTTTTTGTTGTTAAAAACTTTCGAGCGTGCAATAATGATTTTTCAAGACTTGTAATATCTGGGCAATGAAAATTGATTGTGAAGACTATATCAAGCTCGGAAAACTCATTCCTCACGACCTGTAATCTTGCCCTTAGCATTGAAAACCAGTAGTTCTCAGATTGCTTTAACAAGATTTCCCTCTGGGTGTTCTATACCTGCTCTTGACTGTTTTAACATTAATAGGACATATTGGTCATATTATATATTTTCTATGATGTATAGAAAAGAGCAGCAGTTAAATATATGCATGCAAGGGTGTAAGTAGACTTCAGTAGGCCCCAGGGTTAGGGTTGCCACCTCAGCCATGTTTTCCTGGACACTTATGAGTTACACATGCTGCAGGATTTGCAGAAAGGAACATGTATTGTGTTTCTAGACAGTTCTATTCATATACCTCCTTCCTTGCACACCCTGCAGCATGTTTAACTCATAAATGTCCAGAAAAACATGGCTGAGGTGGAAACTTTACCCAGGGTACAGTCTGTGGTGTACCCCTCCCCCTGCAAATTTGAACAACTCCCTTTCTGTCTGCTTGCAAAAAGCACTGAGCCAGTAGCTACATGGAACCACACAGGGCCTATAGCTGCTTCTCTATGAACGCTAGTTATCCTTTCCCTTTGACTAGTCCACTGGCAGAAAGGGGTAACTCCCACAAACAAACAAAAAATGAACCCAGCAGCATCTTTTTTTTCAAAATAGCAAACCATTTTGAAACATTGAAACATTCTGTTTTGGATGAAGCAGAAATATTTGTTTTAGTATCATCTTTCTTTAAGAGGGAAACTGCAGGTGCTGCTTTGTACATTAGAACAAATATTGGAAAATTTAAGTTACAGATAATCACAGCTGTATCCCTGACTTTGTAATAACTGCTGGAGGAAATAAACAATTACACTCACCTAATAGTTATTTAACCTATGATTTTTGCTTTGATCAAATAATTTGGGTATATTAATAAGTCACAGTTTGAATTTGTTCTTTTCTTTTAATATAACTTACTGTAACCTTCTGAATTTCGTTTAACCTATAATAGCTTCTGACCTTAAAATCACTGCATTTGGAATTGAATTAAGAGGAAGTTTTACAAGTGCATTTAGAGATTTCTTTAGAATGTTTCTTTCCAATTCATTTTGACATTCAAGACTGGTAAAATCCTGTTGAACCGCTAATGGATCTTTCTTTACTTAAATAGGATGCTTGTTGTGATAGCCCTGCAAATCATATGCCATCTTGTTTTATCTTTTAGTGCAGAAAATAAGCACTTGGTATCTGGAATATAAATCTCTGGTTTTCCAAGTTCATTTTTCTTTCTGAGTAAAATTGGGTGAAGATTAAAATAAAAGCAAAGTAACATTTTTGTGGCTTCTAAAGGTAATACTTAGGATTGTACATATTTTAAATGGCTCAGCTTCTTAATATAATTTAATTGGATATAAACATGTCCCACAGATCACTTACTTTGCTCATTAATCTCTGACACTTGCTCAGCAGGAATGGTATGAGACCTTTATTCCCCAAAAAACACACTGTACTCTGATTACTAAAAATGTTTTAAAGTAGTTTGAGATGAAATTCTATCTTATTAAATAACTGACGGGTTTAAGCATTCTAGATTTATTAAAGTGACATGAAACTCCAAATTTTTCTTTCATGATTTATGTAGAGCAGACAATTTAGTTTACTTCTATAATCAAGTTTGCTTCATTCTCTTGGTATTATTTTTTGAAGCAGCAATGCACTACTCGTTTCTAACAGAACACATGGGTGAGCCAATGACAATAGGTATATATATATATATATATATATATGCAGCCACCAATCAGCAGCTAGAACCTTTCCTAAACTTTTCAGCAAAGGAAAAATGAGAAGGAAGCAAATTAAATAAAAGGAGTAAATAGAAAGTGTATGTTTTGTCAAAATCATGAATGTCTAATTATGACTTAACTGTCCCTTTAACTAAACCAAGTCAATGATATGACATATTTGCAATTTATATCAAAGTTAACAAGGGACATATTGCAGGAAATATTCTGACACATACAAAGTTTGCAAATCTTAAGAAACATTACTGTGATTTTTTTAAGTGAGCATAGTGTATACATTAACAACTAAGGCCTAGTTTCCGCTGAGGTGGTAAAGTTTGGTGGTAACATAAAAAATAGACTTTAATGGAGATAAATGTTTTTCTCTCCAATTTCCACAGCTTACCACAGCAATAGAAGTTAGGCCTAAGTCTCCATTTAAAAATACTTGCAATTAAAAAAAGGAATTTAAATCTGTCATTTTGTTAGTAAATATTTGCATTATTTTGCATTCCTGGGGCACACCCCTTGAAGATTATCTTAAGTATTGTTCACCAATATCTGCTTGCTGTAAATACAGAATGTGACCTAAATCAGGATTGTTTACTAAAATATAACATTTCCAGGCTTTATTAATATCCAAACAGACACAAGTCTTCAGCCTATCAGAAATGAAATAGTATGATCATTAAAATGAGGTATAACTAGGTTTGCGACCTAAGCCATGTTTTCCTGGACACTTATGAGTTACACATGCTGCAGGGTGTGCAGGACGGAACATGTATTGTGTTTCTGGACAGCTATGTTCATATTTCTCCCATATTTCACCCTGCAGCATGTGTAACTTATATACAGTATGTCCAAGAAAATATGGCTGAGATTGCAACCCTAGGTATAACCCATGGATATATACAAATATACATACAACAATATAAGCTTTTATGCAAAGATAGCTAAATGTCAGACAATGACAAAAACCCCAACCAGCTGTGTATTTATCACTCTGTAAAACAAGAGAGTAAATTGACAAAAACACCTTATACTAACAAGACATTATTGTTGTGTAGCTATAGATTAACATATCTACAAAGCCTTAACATGATTTAAATAAATTAACAACCTTTTTAGGGCAATTATTTTCAATAGCTAAACATTTTTTGGAGGACTCTATCTGGGCTTTAGTCTGCAGAAAGCAAGACTAGTCATGGTCATAAAGTTAGTGTAAAATAAATTGTTTTGTAGTTGTTATAAAATATAACATAAGACAATTAGGGACATATGTAGCAGGGTTAATCTTCAGAAGTAAGCAGGGTGCATTTTAATGTCTGAGAATTACAAATTGCAAAGTTTTCAGAACTAAATTGTTAGAACAGGGAGGCAAATAAATAATGAAAATATATTACTAAATAGTTTATTTTTGCATAACTATACATTTTATATAAAAATACCAGTGTTTACTGCCCCTTTAAGAAATCAGTAAAGTCCTATAACGTGGAGAGAAAATATCCTTTTTCTGTTATGAGTTACAACAGGTGCACCCAAAAGATAGATTGGGATCTTCCAGCAGATCCCTAAGAAGTGACCAGTTGATCCAAAGGTGGTTGCATGGTTTCCAATCTCCCTCTTAGCCACAAGTGATTAATATGTTCTTTTTGCATGCAAGAACATTTTTTTCTTATATTTAGCATATGTTTAAGTAGATCACACTGACCAGATTTACAAAAAAATAGACCCTTTCTCACTAAAGTATAGGTACCCCTGAGTTACAATATTTTTCAAAGAAAACACACAAATATACAAATAATTCAAATAAACGAATGAACTTTTTAACAGTATGACACTAAGCAGAAAACTATGATAAAACAAAGTCTATTGGTTGTCCCTGGTGGGGTTTCCTGAGGCTGTCATTAAAAGTCCTCATCTGTGTCAAATTGAATTAAGGTTAAAGAAGAAAAATCCCAAATTGCTTATTTGTGCAAACAATGTTATAATATAACATCTATCTATCTATCTATCTATCTATCTATCTATCTATCTATCTATCTATCATCTATCTATCTACAGTATATACAGTATATATCTATATAATGTTGCCCATAAAGGCAAAGTATTATATAGTTAGGAGTAGTCAACATTCGGACACCTTGTAAGTAAGTGACTGGCTAAGCAGCATATAACCATATTGTGTGACAAAGATCACAATTTTATTATAAAAGCATAGGTCCTTTTTGCAATTCATTTTTGCAGCATTTAAACATGTTTTGTTTATTTGCAAGTGGATGTGCACCAATACCCTCTATGTTAGAGGACTATTTAGTCTCAATGGCTGCACTCCCAATGATGTATTTAAACTCTTTTTGTAATGTGCGCTAAACAAAACTTTGTGGATTTGTATTTTTTTAAAAGACGGCGATTGACCATCTTCTATACATTAAAGAACCCCACCCAAGCTCAGTTTTACTCATGACAGTGTATTGGAGTTGTATATAAAGCCAGGAAATCTCATTCTATTATACAGAGAAAAACAGGAATGATTCAGCCCATAAAGGCAAAGTACTGTAGTGTTAGGATTGGTCAACATTGGGACAACTTGTAAATTGATGACTGGCTAAGCAGAATATTATATTGTGTATTGTGTGACTAAGATCCCAATAATATTATAAAAGCATAGACGTTTTTGTAGATCATTTCTGCAGCATTTAATAATGTTTTGTTTATTTGCAAGTGGATGTGCGCTAATACCCAATTGTGTGTGTGTGTGTGTGTATATATATATATATATATATATATATATATATATATATATATATATATATATAAACAATTACTGACCTTGAGTCAGCAGGACAAATCCTTATTTTATTATGTGAAGTTTCAGGACAATATGTCCGAAACCTCACATAATAATTAGGAATTTACTCTGCTTACTCAAGACCAGTGAATTCTTATTATGGGATTGTTTATTTGAAATATATACAGCACCCTGGCAGTTGTGATGTGAGCACCTTTGTGAGTGGTTTATATATATATATATATATATATATATACATACATGCATACATATATACATCTTTTTGGTAATATGCATGGTTTTCATTTTGTATTTAATTGGATTTCATTAATGTATCATGTCACGGTATATAAACAATAATGCAGACATGTAATATGAACTTAATTTTTTTTTAAAGGGGCACCATTGAACCACTTTTCTTTGGTATGTAGGTAATTGTCCTGAATTCTTCTTAATCTCTTGTTAGTAAATGACATCGTAAAAATTGCAACTTTGATTTTCTCAGAATAGTGCTTCTTAACCAGTAATGTGGTTTAAAGACATAATCCTCTTGATTTACACTAAACTAAAAATGGATATCCAGCCCATACCATCTTTGCATCTAAATAAAACAATACTGTCCATTAATGACCAGTTTAGGTCATCAAGTTTTCTGTTGACCCACTATAATATAGTAGTAGCAGCGTTTAGGCCAAAAATACTTAAAAGTTCTTTATTTTTATAGCTATTGTATGGACATGGCATGTTCTAGTTCAGGCAAAAAAACAATAGCAAATAGTCTAATGCTATTCATTAATATGTATATCTGAGAAATAGCCAACTCAACATAGAAAGAACTCCAGAAATAATAAAAAGACAAACATATTTGGAAGCACTATGTGGCTTAACATATTTCTCAGATTTTTTACGCAAGATCATATCTCAAAATTTTAATAAATTACCAATTTAAATGAAAAAAATATAAAAAGTAGATCTACTCATTACTTAAAAAAAGATAGGAAATCCCTAAGTAGATACAATAATATTTGGAGATAGGATTTGCCTTTATCAGTGACTACGGTATCATGAAGTCTGCCGAGTAGCTGTCAATCAAGATGGATTAGAGTGTGTGTTGCTCCTGCCTCATTCTATTAGCAGAATACTATTTGGAATGTCTTATGTTTGGATGAGTCTACAAAAAAAGAAGATACAGAGATGATAAAATCTAGCCTACTATCTTGTTTGAAGAGTGAATGAGAAATATCTTAAGCTGTATAACACTTTTTTTGTTACTATCTCTTTTGCCATGGTTTTATGGCTCTGTTTTGTCTGTGGAAATGAAATCTCCTTACCTCAAACCTTAATTTGTGACCTTTTGTCCCAGACATGATTACTAAAATCAAAAGCACTCACCCGACTTTCCTTATCAACCATAAATATAATAATATAAAGTATTAATATCACATCTAAAGTATCTATTTCTATAAATTGTGTTGCCCTTTCTGAGCCATTTAGAATTCTGCATGTCATTTTTAAATAATTGTTACTGGAAAATGTTTCAATACTAATCAATAACTTTACTTACTGTAATTTATAAGAACTACTTAACATAATGCAAACTCTGCCTCTTCTTCTGTTCCTCCTATCCCTCCTAAATAAATGATAATCCTCTATTCTAACTGCCCAGATGTGTCTCATCTGTTCAGTTTTCAGTTATGCGGATAATGTAATGTTCATAAGAGTTCCAGCTTCCTTATTTTACCCATAGGGCTTTTTGCATTTTCAAGCATATGCTAATGTTACTTTCCTTTTTACCATGTGCTGCTATCCAAACGTTGTAAAGTAACATTGTTTTGCACAATGATTATTCTCTCTTCCATACACTCAGTTATTGATGCAACACTCTCAGTCTGTAGATGATAAGAAAGAACAGAAGCGCCACATGGCCTAGTATTGTGTACACTTGTGTGAAGATATAGACAAAATATTCCACTCACATTTAGGTAAGCACCCCTCTTGGTGCAAATAGCGCAGACTGGAATCAGTCATCCAGCAGACTGACCTCCAGCAGAGCTCCAACAGCAGTTAAGACCAATCAGGATATCGTGTCCCAACAGAATCTTGTACCGTTCAGTGAATGGGATTGGTGATGAATAAATGTATGGCAGCAAGTGGTAAGATCAACAGCTTACTTTAATAAAAACATTAATAACAGCAGCGTGTTTCTCAGCTCACAGGTAGCTGTTTCATCAGGCTTAATTAATCCATTTTTTAATAAAAAAGTTTTTTTTTTATGAAAAATCTATCTAAATATAGTTTCTATTTAAGGTACATTATAATCCAAAGGATATTCATCGTGAAATTATGATTTTCTTTTACTTATGTAGCATGAGGCTGTATATTCATAGCTTTTTACATTTTTTGGTAAATGAATTATATTAATCTATTCACAATGTTATGCTCTCCCATAGGTTTCTGTAAGAGATTATCACATATTCAAATATGAACCATTAAACTGGAGATACTTTACCTCCCTATAATTTTATCTATCTATGTATTTTTCATGGTATATAAATCAATCATTTTCTGATATGACTGGAAAAATAATCTGAAAAAAATATTATTTTAAAAATGAAACCTTTATGTAGAGAACCATGATTTAAATTGATTTAAATTGAGTCTTACTCAAATTCACCCTCGTGGTTACCAGATTAGTTTTACTTTAATATTGCCCCCTAACCATGAAACGTGTCATATTTCTTTACTTGGCAAGGCTGTCAGAGCTTTAAAATGTTTAAATATCATTAACCAAAGTTTAATTCAGCTTTCTATTATATGCACTAAGTATTGCTTTTTTTATGTGGATACCTTATTATTGTAAAATGTTTATGCTATTATTAGCATTGAGAAAGAATTTGTTTGGTCTTTTTTCCTTTTATTGCACTTTAGTACAGTAAATATTTAATTGCTACATTAGTTGTGATTAATTGGCAGGCTTAAAGGGACAGTTAAAACCTTGTAATTACAAAACATTTCTGTTGTGCTGCTATCAAATAACATATCAGCCAAGCATAAATGCTTTTTTTTTTTTGGGGGGGGGGGTCTTAACAAATTAACATCCTTTTGACTGCAATCATTTTTCAATAGCCAAATTCCACCCACCATTTGCCTTATGTGGATGAGCCAATCTGAGCTTTAGTCAGCAAACAACTAGCCACTGTTGTAAAGTTAGTATAAATTGAATTGTTTTGCAGTTGTTATCAGTTAAATCCAATTAATGACAGATATGTAGCAGGGTACATTTCATGATCTGAGAGTTAGACATTGCTCATTTGCACAGCTAAATTACATTAAAAGGGAGCAAAATAAATAATGAAAATATAATACAAATTTATATCATTATGCATAACTAAAGACTCATTTCAAGGTGTTTACTGTCCCTTTCAGGATTTTTTTTTTTACGAGACTATTCAATAGATTTTGTCCTGAAATATTAACCTCTTCAGTGGGGAAGAATGTCCCAGTATTGTTCCCCATTTTTTACCTCTGTGCATCACTTTGTGGTTTTATAGCAGAGATGTCGCTTTGTACAAAGATCTCATTCTAAGGGGCTGATTAGCTAAACGTTGCCGTTTGTGACGTATATTTTCACACTGACCCTTGCAGGGGCTACCCTGGTGGAATTCTCTTTAAAAAGGTGCAGATGTCTCATACAGAAGAAATGGAGCTCGCTGGAAAGGGAAACTTGTTGCAAAGTTAGCAGTGAGAGAGAGAGGGGGGGGGGGCACATTTAAAAAATGAAATCCTGCATCAAGATATAAAGACTTTGAGCCGCTCTCTGCTTATAGCGTCTTACAATCGCCTCTATTTTCATATGCATGTGTTTTTCTATTAAGATCTTAAGTGTTTTGCATATTTTGTCACAACCTCACCACCTTTTTTTGTGTAGGGTAGAAATGTTTACATAATTGTTATTGGATTTGAGAGACAATATCATATACGTTCATGTTCAGCTTATTTTAGGAAAAAAACACAATTCCACTTTGGATAAAATACGATTTTGGTGAACAAATTTGTTACCATTTTGAAATACTTTGCCAATAAAATTTATTCCTGAGAATTTATGTATGAATGGTTCAATTATTCATTTAGTATTATTTTAAAATTACAATTGTTATTGTGCGCTTTTGTAATGTATTCATCTCCTCCACATATGAAAATGCAGTATATGCCTCTTAGCGAGACAACCTAATTTCAGGGTAAAAAGTGGCTTTAGATAATTCCACTAGGTAATAAGAAGAACTAGCCAGCATTCTTAAATAATCTCACCAACCCAGAGACCTTAAAGGGACATTAAACCCAAAATGTTTCTTTCATGATTCAAAAAGAGAATACAATTTTAAACAACATTAAATTTACTTCTATTACCTAATTGGCTTCATTCTTTAGATATCCTTTGTTGAAGAAATAGCAATGCACACGGGTGAGCCAATCACAGGATGCATCTATGTGCAGCCACCAATCAGCAACTACTTGAGCCTATCTAGATATGCTTTTCAGCAAAAGATATCTAGTGAATGAAGCAAATTAGATAAAGGAAGTATATTAGAAAGTTGCTTAAAATTACACGCTCTTTATAAATCATGGAATAAAAAAAAATAGGTTTCATGTCCCTTTAAGATAATCGGCCCTTTGTATATCTGTGTCTGCTAGTACCATATGCACTTGAGGAAATTGACGAAAGGCATAGATGCAGACAATCTTATCATTACTAATGGTGTACAAGCTGAGATATAGGTACCTCTTCATTTCATGCAACATCATCATAAACAGATTATCACTTTACAATGAGGGCAAAGACAAAACACAGATTCAACACAGGGGTGTGAAACGGCTCAACAGTTGCAAGCATTTGATGTGATTTATCTGAATAAAAAATATCCTTGGTATAAATATAAATCAAATGGCCATTAGCTTGCAGTCTGCAGGCTTGAACAAACAAGCCCACACCAAAAGGCTCAAAGCAGCATCCACGGCTTGATAGATGGAGCCCATGGTGTTTAATTGATTGAATCCATTTGTTTTATTAATTAATTATATTGAACTGAGCATTGAAAATGTTTGACATTGAAAAAAGCTGCTATCCAGGACCTCAGATTTGTTATGGACGCACTAATGTTTGTGTCAATCTGAAACAAGTACAACTTGAATGTGTTTTGATAAACCTTGCTCATAGGTGACTTGATGATTGGCAAATATATTCTCTGGTCAAATTTAGCAGATCCCTATGGAATGCTTCCTCAGTCAGACAGACTCTTCTCTATTCAAAGATTTAAATCCTCTCTCAAATATGACTTCCTCAGAATAGCCTAACAGATAAAATCCAACATCCACGTGTAATGTTCTCTAAAGACAATTTACTCCATCGTTTGGCTCCAAATACCGCTAAGATTTTAATTTGTCTTTGGAGCAGGGCCCTTCAATTGTTCTATCCCAGTCTATCTTTTCCTGTTTTGTCTTTACTTTTCATATTTTCTGTATGGTGATGACGAATCTGTTGGTGTATTACAAATATAGCTTACAGTAATAAAACAAATAAAAATAATAATAATCACCTTGATTTTATTAAACTCCAATTAACAATGAAAAACTAAAAAAAAATGTTTTTTTTTATTAAAATATAAAACGTACTTCTTCAATTAAATATAGACTTAGTAAGTTTGACATTTGGAATAGAAATGCACAATTAAAAAAATAAAAAATAAATAGATGCATTTAAAATACATACCAAGTTATTTGAAAGGCAAAATGTATCATCACAAGTAGTGAACCTGTCTGCCTGCAATGGCCACTAGCAATGGTGTATCACATGGTTTCTTGTGCAATGCCACCTCCTGCTCCAGCCTAACCAACTGTGCTAGAGCAGGGCATGTCAATCATCCAGAACGAGTGAGTGTGGCGAAAAGGAAATATAATTAGTTTCTCGTTCTTAAATATGTGGCAGCAGGCTTGCTCTTGCAAACCAAAGTATTCATTTGTGAGACAGCTTAATTGTAAACCTCATGAAAACCTATCCATATTATAGGTACAAAAAATTATCAAATGGCTAAAAAAAAAACAAAAAAAACAGGTAATCAGATATCAGGACACTATCTACACTCTCCTTGGTTTAACATGCAATAGTTTTTAAAAAGACAGACATTGGGTTGATCACATTCCTAAAGAAAAAACTTATCAACTGATATATCTACAAAATCCCCTTTTAAAGACGTAAATGGTGTTTTCTGTTGAAAATATAAGTTATTCACTGGAGGGATCTGATTCTTGTGAAACCTCATCTGCTTATTAGGAGAATTAGGCCTAAACAACATATAGGCATGTACTGTACAATATTGTAATTCCTTGTCTACAAATGTAAATGTAATGTTTAATTTTTATTTATCCTGCCAGGGTTATCTATTTTTAAATTAATGAGATGTGTACAAGCTAGTTTGCAACTGAAAGTTAAAAAGCTGCGGTTAGTAGACCGCTGCTTCTTAACCCATTACTCCAAATGTTATGTGACCGGGGAAATTGACAGCCCCTGCTCGCATGTAATTGGCTGTGCATGATCAGGGGGGGCATTGCACACTAGTTGTTTTGTTAAATCTGGACCTAAGTTCCTTTTTTTATTTTGGGGGGCGGGGGTTAATTCCATAACTGAAATAATGATAGTAGGTAAGCAAATATCATTATGTGGAAAGTGTAAATTCACAAGTCATAAGAAAACTGAAACCGATTTCTTTATCATTTTAAGAAAAGTTTATACATTCTATTTAATGCTTATAAATGTATGGCTTACAAAAACTTAAGTTTAATACATGACTTTCACTCTGTAGGATATTGACAAGACTTGTCAAAGCTACTTGAATTAAATTGATGGATTATATAACACAGTAGAGTGTGTATGAAATGAAGCAATTAAAAAAATATGACTCTAGTAATGATTTACAGTATAATCTTTAACAGGTTTGAAATTAATTGAAAAATAAATTATATTTCAAGATAGGTATCTGAAAAACAATTCTAGAGCAGTTTACATACCAATTTCTATAAATTATTTTCCTTTAGTTGCATATAATAAAGTACTGATGTTATTCAAATTTAAAATAGATATATTGTTCCTGTAATTCAGATGTATCCAACAACTGTCGTCAAGAGCCTCATCTTTGCCATTTTTTTTTTTAATTCTCTGTATAAACAAAGGTGATTTGCATGATGATTATTTCAAGACATAATCTACCACTGGGGTGGCTGAAGTGATGGCTGTGCTTAGGTAAGGAAGAATTACAAGTTAAGTGAGTTAAATGTTGAAGTGTTAGGGTAGAATAAAGCAATATTATTAGAATAATGTATAAAACATATTAAAATAAAGTATTATACTCATATATAAACATGTTACATGTAAAATATACATTTATTATTGAAATAAATATATAAAAGGTGTTTTAAAATTACATGCTAATGATATGATTTAATGAGAAGGTTTCAAAGGTGGGAATATATGTGTGTACATGTGTGTTTGTATGTGTATGTGTGTGTACATGTGCACACATACTGTACATACATACATTACACATACATTTACATATAAACATACCCACATACAAATATTACATGGCAACCCAAAACAATCATTTCGGCCTTCTTTGGGCCTCATCAGTGAGAAGCAGTCATATTATTCTAAGCACAATGGGCAAGGAGTCCACATCTGGATTCTCCCAATACACATATGGAGACTTTCTGAGGCTCATATTGCAAATACATACAGAAAATAAGTGCTTTACCAGGAACAAACAACAGCACAGTAGCTTGTTCTATGGAGAGTTACCTCCTGGGAGCTGCCTCTTTTAGCCCAATTGTGCTTTTCACCAAGGAGAACTTTCTTTAATTATTTCCATCTGATCCTGACTAAAAAGGTAAGTCTAGCCCCGAAATTCCATACAATCCTCCTCTGAACAAGGAACATAGCAACCCCAGATGATCATTTTGGCTTTCTTTCGGTGGGCCTCACCCACTGTGTGTATATATGTATGTATGTATATATATATATATATATATATATATATATATATATATATATATATATATATATATATATATATATATATATATATATATATATATATATACACAGGGAGTGCAGAATTATTAGTTAATTAGGCAAGTTGTATTTTTGAGGATTACTTTTATTATTGAACAACAACCATGTTCTCAATGAACCCAAAAAACTCATTAATATCAAAGCTGAATAGTTTTGGAAGTAGTTTTTAGTTTGTTTTTAGTTATAGCTATTTTAGGGAGATATCTGTGTGTGCAGGTGACTATTACTGTGCATAATTATTAGGCAACTTAACAAAAAACAAATATATACCCATTTCAATTATTTATTTTTACCAGTGAAACCAATATAACATCTCAACATTCACAAATATACATTTCTGACATTCAAAAACAAAACAAAAACAAATCAGTGACAATATAGCCACCTTTCTTTGCAAGGACACTCAAAAGCCTGCCATCCATGGATTCTGTCAGTGTTTTGATCTGTTCACCATCAACATTGCGTGCAGCAGCAACCACAGCCTCCCAGACACTGTTCAGAGAGGTGTACTGTTTTCCCTCCTTGTAAATCTCACATTTGATGATGGACCACAGGTTCTCAATGGGGTTCAGATCAGGTGAACAAGGAGGCCATGTCATTAGATTTTCTTCTTTTATACCCTTTCTTGCCAGCCACGCTGTGGAGTACTTGGACGCGTGTGATGGAGCATTGTCCTGCATGAAAATCATGTTTTTCTTGAAGGATGTAGACTTCTTCCTGTACCACTGCTTGAAGAAGGTGTCTTCCAGAAACTGGCAGTAGGACTGGGAGTTGAGAATGACTCCATCCTCAACCCGAAAAGGACCCACAAGCTCATCTTTGATGATACCAGCCCAAACCAGTACTCCACCTCCACCTTGCTGGCGTCTGAGTCGGACTGGAGCTCTCTGCCCTTTACCAATCCAGCCACGGGCCCATCCATCTGGCCCATCAAGACTCACTCTCATTTCATCAGTCCATAAAACCTTAGAAAAATCAGTCTTGAGATATTTCTTGGCCCAGTCTTGACGTTTCAGCTTGTGTGTCTTGTTCAGTGGTGGTCGTCTTTCAGCCTTTCTTACCTTGGCCATGTCTCTGAGTATTGCACACCTTGTGCTTTTGGGCACTCCAGTTATGTTGCAGCTGTGAAATATGGCCAAACTGGTGGCAAGTGGCATCTTGGCAGCTGCACGCTTGAATTTTCTCAGTTCATGGGCAGTTATTTTGCGCCTTGGTTTTTCCACACGCTTCTTGCGACCCTGTTGACTATTTTGAATGAAACGCTTGATTGTTCGATGATCACGCTTCAGAAGCTTTGCAATTTTTAGAGTGCTGCATCCCTCTGCAAGATATCTCACTATTTTTGACTTTTCTGAGCCTGTCAAGTCCTTCTTTTGACCCATTTTGCCAAAGGAAAGGAAGTTGCCTAATAATTATGCACACCTGATATAGGGTGTTGATGTCATTAGACCACACCCCTTCTCATTACAGAGATGCACATCACCTAATATGCTTAATTGGTAGCAGGCTTTCGAGCCTATACAGCTTGGAGTAAGACAACATGCATAAAGAGGATGATGTGGTCAAAATACTCATTTGCCTAATAATTCTGCACACAGTGTATATATATATATATATATATATATATATATATATATATATATATATATATATATATATATATATATATATACTGTGTGTGACATCCTCCCAAAAGATACAGGGATTACTCTCTAAGGTGTTTGGTATATTTTACAACCATTCTTGTATTGTTTACCTGTGGCCAATTAGATTTTCACATGAGATCTTCCTAAAACTTCATTTTTAGCATGCTGTATAAATGAATTAATTTTTAGAAATACTTTCATTCCAAAGACACAATCGCTGAGGTTTTTTTTAAATAAAGAACACAGGCGTTTAAATTTATATGCATGATATTTCAATGACACCAATATAGCTAAAATATGCGGTTGAGCTTGAGATATATATATACATATACAGCAGTAGAGAATAATATGTATATAGTATATTAATATTTTTAACTCTTTGCTCTTAACTTTATAAATAAATGCTCACCTTATTATAACTCATGGTTATGAGGTATATCATCTGCCTAGGCGGACCAATTGTCCCTATCTGTAGTAATTATATTTTGGTTCTTGTATAATATCATAGTGAGTTCATATTTTTGTGTAGAAATGAATCCTCACACACACAAACTATAATAAGGAGTATGTTTAAAAGGTCCATTTCAGTTTTGTGTTAACAGTGTTGATTATACTTGCAAGAAAAATATTTTTTTATTTGCATATTATTTTAAAAGTTTTATATACATACTTATGTACTGATACATACATACAAATACACACATGTACATTTATACCTTTGAGTCCTTCCCACTCATTTTTCAATAATACATCTTTATTTTCACTTTAACATATAAATATGATTGACATACTTTATTTTAAAATATTATACATATATAATGTTATGCAAATATTCAAGTGTTAACATTTTAACTGACCTTTTGTAATATGAGCAATAATAGCGCAAACTGCACTATCCATTTAAGGTATAGGTTGCACTAAAAAAAGTCAGCCGTGTTAATATTGTCTGCTAAACCCTTTTTACCATTTCCTTGTAATACCAGATTGATACCACAACCTGCACTAAAGTTTGAGTTCCACTTCTAGTCTAGCCCCATATGTATAGCTTGGTCTATGAAGGTTTTTAATCATCAGATTGTTGTTTCTCAAATTCCATTTAGTCTACTCCTTCCACTGACGTTCTCATTTCCTTTCACATTCTATCTGACTTCTCGGTTCCCTTGTTTCTTCAATAATATTTCATTGCTCCTTCCCTGACCTGTCTCCATTTAGAAGAGAAGATGAAAAACCTGAAGCACTGACATGTTTACAGCTGTTTACTGATATAAACATTTTATAACTAAAATATCAAACATATTCGACCAGATTACGAGTTTTTTGTTATGAGCTGTGCGGTGCTAACGAGCAGTTTTGTCTCAACGCTCACTTACCTGCAGCGCTGGTATTACGGGTTTTTACAAACCCGGTGTTAAAAGGCAAGAAGTGAGCGTTGAGCAAAATTGTGCTCCTTATCGCACTTCAATACCAGCGCTGCTTAACCCTTTGGCTGCCAAGCCATTTCCCACCTGGGTGCTAATATTTTATTTTATTTTTGAAATTTTTGAAAACATTTTTTTAACTTTTTTTTTTTTTTTTACAGACCCCCAAGACTTACACTGTTGGAAATGATAAGTATTTACCTTTCCAACAATGGGTCTTGGGGGTCTGTAGCTGCTTAGATGCCTGAGATACAGGCTTCTGAGCAGGATGCCCCCTCCTCCTATACTTAACATTGTTAAGTATAAATAAAGTTGCGCGGTGACATCATCACGTAATTGCGCATGACGTCGACACGCATCACGTGAAGCCCCGGCGATGCCTGTCACTCTATAGGCACGATCGCTGGGGTAGGAGCAGTAAGCAGCCCCCAGATCTCCCTCAAGTTGGGAGAGTGCTCATGACAGCTCTGAGCCGTCATTAGCACCAGAGTGAGAAACTCTGTGACGGCTCAGAGACGTCATTAGCACTCAAAGGGTTAAGTCAGCGGTGAGCTGGTTGTACGTGCTCATGCACGATTTCCCCATAGACATCAATGGGGAGAGCCGGCTGAGAAAAAGTCTAACACCTGCCAAAAAGCAGTGTAAAACTCAGTAACGCAGCCCTATTGATTCCTTGCATATCAAGGTGGTGCTGTCTTTTGTTTGACTTTTGTATTATCTAAAGGTTTTTGCAGTAACCTGTGTATGTGCACACCTGTTTGCATATTGTGCTGGATTGAATTGAACTTTGCACATTGATTCCTATGGGACATAAAATTTATGTTTACACCTAACAACCTAACATGAACCCCGAGTCTAAACACCCCTAATCTTACACTTATTAACCCCTAATCTGCCACCCACGACATTGTCGCCACCTAATTATATTTTAACCCCTAATCTACCGCTCCGGACATCGCCTCCACTATAATAAACATATTAACCCCTAAACCACCACACTCCCGCCTCGCAAACACTAGTTAAATAATATTAACCCCTAATCTGCTATCCCTAACATCGCCACCTACCTACATTTATTAACCCCTAATCTGCCATCCCCAACGTTGCCGCCACTATATTAAATGTATTAACCCCTAAATCTAAGTCTAACCCTAACCTTAACACCCCTAACTTAAATATAATTTAAATAAATCTAAATAAAATTCCTATCATTAACTACATTATTCCTATTTAAAACTAAATACTTACCTATAAAATAAACCCTAAGCTAGCTACAATATAACTAATAGTTACATTGTAGCTAGCTTAGGGTTTATTTTTATTTTACAGTTTTTATTTAATAACTACCTAGCTAAAATAAAGACAAAAGTACCTGTAAAGTAAAACCTAACCCAAGTTACACTAACACCTAAAACTACACTACAATTAAATAAATGACCTAAATTAATTACAATTAAATACATTAAATACAATTAGCTAAAGTACAAAAAAAACCCCACTAAGTTACAGAAAATAATAACAAATTACAAGATATTTAAACTAATTACACCTAATCTAATAGCCCTATTAAAATAAAAAAGCCCCCCAAAAAAACTCTAGCCTAAACTAAACTAAACTACCAATATCTTTTGCGTGGCATTGCCCCAAAGAAATCAGCTCTTTTACCTGTAAAAAAAAAAATACAAACACCCCGCAACAGTAAAATCCACCACCCACACAACAAACCCACAAATAAAATCCTAACTAAAAATACCTAAGATCCCCATTGCCCTGAAAAGGGTATTTGGATGGGCATTGCCCTTAAAAGGGCAGTTAGCTCTTTTGCGGCCCAAAGCCCTAACCTAAAAATAAAACCCACCCAATACACCCTTAAAAAAACCTAACACTAACCCCCTGAAGATCGACTTACTGTTCTCAAGACCGAACATCCATCCTCAAGATAGCGGCAGAAGTCTTCATCCAACCAGGCCGAAGTCCTCAACGAAGCCGGGAGAAGTCTTCATCCAAGCCTGGCAAAGTGATCCTCCAGACAGGCAGAAGTCTTTATCCAGACAGCATCTTCTATCTTCATCCACCCGACGCGGAGCGGCTCCATCTTTAAGACATCAGACGCGGAGCATCCTCTTCATCTGGAGTCTTCTTACTGAATGAAGGTTCCTTTAAATGATGTCATCCAATATGGCGTCCCTTAGATTTTTTCTACCTTAATTCCGATTGGCTGATAGAATTCTATCAGCCAATCGGAATCTAAGGGACGCCATCTTGGGTGACGTCATTTAAAGGAACCTTCATTCAGTAAGAAGACTCTGGATGAAGAGGATGCTCCGCATCGGATGTCTTAAAGATGGAGCCGCTCCGCGTCAAATGCATGAAGATAGAAGATGCCATCTGGATGAAGACTTCTGCCCGTCTGGAGGACCAATTCGCCCAACTTGGATGAAGACTTCTCCCAGCTTCATTGAGGACTTCGGTCCGGTGGGATGAAGACTTCTGCCACTTCCTTGAGGATGGATGTCCTGTCTTCAGAACAGTAAGTCGATCTTCAGGGGGTTAGTGTTAGATTTTTTAAGGGTGTATTGGGTGGGTTTTATTTTTAGGTTAGGGCTTTGGGCCACAAAAGAGCTAACTGCAATGCCCATCCAAATGCCCTTTTTAGGGCAATGGGGAGCTTAGTTTTTTTTAGTTAGGTTTTTATATGGGGGGTTTGTTGTGTGGATGGTGGGTTTTACTGTTGGGGGTGTTTGTATTTTTTTTTTACAGGTAAAAAAGCTGATTTCTTTGGGGCAATGCTCCGCAAAGGGCCCTTGTAAGGGCTATTGGTAGGTTAGTTTAGGCTAGGTTTTTTTTTATTTTGGGGGGGCTTTTTTATTTTGATAGGGCTAATAGATTAGGTGTAATTAGTTTAAATATCTTGTGATTTTTATAATAGTTTCTGTAATTTAGTGTTTCTTTTTTTGTACTTTAGCTAATTGTGTTTAATTTATTTAATTGTATTTAATTTACGTAATTTATTTAAATGTAGTGTAGTGTTAGGTGTTAGTGTAACTTAGGTTAGGTTTTATTTTACAGGTACTTTTGTCTTTATTTTAGCTAGGTAGTTATTAAATAGTTAATAACTATTTAGTAACTATTCTACCTAGTTAAAATAAATACAAACTTGACTGTAAAATAAAAATAAACCCTAAGCTAGCTACAATGTAACTATTAGTTATAGTTATATTGTAGCTAGCTTAAGGTTTATTTTATAGGTATGTATTTAGTTTTAAATAGGAATAATGTAGTTAATTATAGGAATTTTATTTAGATTTATTTAAATTACATTTAAGTTAGGTGGTGTTAGGGTTAGGGTTAGACTTAGATTTAGGGGTTAATAATTTAATATAGTGGCGGGGATGTTAGGGACGGCAGATTAGGCATTAATACATGTTTAAATGTTTAAAAAATTTATTTTAGTATTGCGATGCGGGAGGGCCTCGGTTTAGGGGTTAATAGGTAGTTTTTGGGTGTTAGTGTACTTTTTAGCACTTTAGTTATGAGTTTTATGCTACGGCGTTGTAGTGTAAAACTCATAACTACTGACTTTAGAATGCGTTAGGGATCTTGGAGGTAGAGGGTGTACCACTCACTTTTTGGCCTCCCAGGACAGACTCGTTATATCGGCGCTATGGAAGTCCCATAGAAAAAAGATTTTACGAAGTTTACGTAAGTCGTTTTGCGGTAAAGCCAAAAAAGTGTGCAGGGTCCCTAAACCTGCAAGACTCGTAATACCAGCGGGCGTAAAAAAGCAGCGTTAGGACCTGTTAACACTGCTTTTTTACCCTAACGCACAACTCGTAATCTAGCCGGTAGTGATTTCCATTGATATTTGCATCTGGTCTGCGCCATACATCACCATTTCATTTCTGACATAGATAATAGTGTACCACAATTTAGTATTTGTGATTGGGTTGTTCATTTTTGCCTTTTACTCATCTGAATTTAATTTACTTTTGCATGCCCCTTGAGGGTTTGAGATTAACACCCCTGCTATACTTGACAAAAATAGACAAACAAAAAATAATTATCAATAAAATGCATATCGTTTTAAACTCCAAAGAATTTCTCCCTCAAGTGCTTTGTGGATTTTTTAGTCTCCCGCTGAATTTATTTTTCTTAATTTTATAATAATAAGGACATAAAGCACATTAAGGAGCAACAAGTAAAGGACTTCAAAACCATTAATATTAAGATAAGTATATATTACATGTCACCCTGCTGGATGTGCCCAAGGTCATCTTCATGTTAAAACTACACCACACAAAAGCCTTTATTCAGTAAAAGATAAACAGCATAGAAAAACTAGCTGTGTTGTTGGTTTGTTTTTTTTTTTTAAATCATTTTTACTGACACAAACATTGGTGGCTAAGGCCTAGATTTAGAGTTCGGCGGTAGCCGTGAAAACCAGCATTAGAGGCTCCTAACGCTGGTTTTAGGCTACTGCCGGTATTTGGAGTCAGTCAGGAAAGGGTCTAACGCTCACTTTTCAGCCGCGACTTTTCCACACCGCAGATCCCCTTACGTAAATTGCGTATCCTATCTTTTCAATGGGATCTTTCTAACTCCGGTATTTAGAGTCGTGGCTGAAGTGAGCGTTAGAAATCTAACGACAAAACTCCAGCCGCAGAAAAAAGTCAGTAGTTAAGAGCTTTCTGGGCTAACGCCGGTTAATAAAGCTCTTAACTAATGTACTCTAAAGTACACTAACACCCATAAACTACCTATGTACCCCTAAACCGAGGTCCCCCCACATTGCCGCCACTCGATTAAAAATTTTTAACCCCTAATCTGCCGACCGCCACCTACGTTATACTTATGTACCCCTAATCTGCTGCCCCTAACACCGCCGACCCCTATATTATATTTATTAACCCCTAACCTGCTCCCCACAACGTCGCCGCTAGCTACCTACAATAATTAACCCCTAATCTGCCGACCGCCACCTACGTTATACTTATGTACCCCTAATCTGCTGCCCCTATAACCGCCGACCCCTATATTATATTTATTAACCCCTAATCTGCCCCCCTCAACGTTGCCTCTACCTGCCTACACTTATTAACCCCTAATCTGCCGAGCGGACCGCACCGCTACTATAATAAATGTATTAACCCCTAATCCGCCTCACTCCCGCCTCAATAACCCTATAATAAATAGTATTAACCCCTAATCTGCCCTCCCTAACATCGCTGACACCTAACTTCAATTATTAACCTCTAATCTGCCGACCGAATCTCGCCGCTACTGTAATAAATGGATTAACCCCTAAAACTAAGTCTAACAATAACCCTAACACCCCCGAAAATTAAATATAATTTAAATCTAACGAAATAAATTAACTCTTATTAAATAAATTATTCCTATTTAAAGCTAAATACTTACCTGCAAAATAAACCCTAATATAGCTACAATATAAATTATAATTATATTATAGCTATATTAGGATTTATATTTATTTTACAGGTAACTTTGTATTTATTTTAACCAGGTACAATAGCTATTAAATAGTTAAGAACTATTTAATAGCTAAAATAGTTAAAATAATTACAAAATTACCTGTAAAATAAATCCTAACCTAAGTTACAATTAAACCTAACACTACACTATCAATAAATAAATTAAATAAAATACCTACAATTATCTACAATTAAACCTAACACTACACTATCAATAAATAAATTAAATATAATTCCTACAAATAAATACAATTAAATAAACTAACTAAAGTACAAAAAATAAAAAAGAACTAAGTTACAAAAAATAACAAAATATTTACAAACATTAGAAAAATATTACAACAATTTTAAACTAATTACACCTACTCTAAGCCCCCTAATAAAATAACAAAGCCCCACCAAAATAAAAAAATGCCCTACCCTATTCTAAATTACAAAAGTTCAAAGCTCTTTTACCTTACCAGCCCTGAACAGGTCCCTTTGCGGGGCATGCCCCAAAGAATTCAGCTCTTTTGCCTGTAAAAAAAAACATACAATACCCCCCCCCAACATTACAACCCACCACCCACATACCCCTAATCTAACCCAAACCCACCTTAAATAAACCTAACACTAAGCCCCTGAAGATCTTCCTACCTTGTCTTCACCATGCCAGGTATCACCGATAGTTCCAGGCTCCGAAATCTTCATCCAAGCCCAAGCGGGGGCTAGACATCCATCATCCGATGGCTGAAGAAGTCCAGAAGAGGGTCCAAAGTCTTCATCCTATCCGGGAAGAAGAGTAGATCCGGACCGGTAACCATCTTCTTCCAAGCGGCATCTTCTATCTTCATCCGATGAGGACCGGCTCCATCTTGAAGACCTCCATTGCGGATCCATCCTTCTTCTCCAATGACTTCCCGACGAATGACGGTTCCTTTAAGGGACGTCATCCAAGATGGCGTCCCTAGAATTCCGATTGGCTGATAGGATTCTATCAGCCAATCAGAATTAAGGTAGGAAAATTCTGATTGGCTGATGGAATCAGCCAATCAGAATCAAGTTCAATCCGATTGGCTGATTCAATCAGCCAATCAGATTGAGCTTGCATTCTATTGGCTGATCGGAACAGCCAATAGAATGCGAGATCACTCTGATTGGCTGATCGGATCAGCCAATCGGATTGAACTTGATTCTGATTGGCTGATTCCATCAGCCAATCAGAATTTTCCTACCTTAATTCTGATTGGCTGATAGATTCCTATCAGCCAATCGGAATTCGAGGGACGCCATCTTGGATGACGTCCCTTAAAGGAACCGTCATTCGTCGGGAAGTCGTCGGAGAAGAAGGATGGATCCGCAATGGAGGTCTTCAAGATGGAGCCGGTCCTCATCGGATGAAGATAGAAGATGCCGCTTGGAAGAAGATGGTTGCCAGTCCGGATCTACTCTTCTTCCCGGATAGGATGAAGACTTTGGACCCTCTTCTGGACTTCTTCAGCCATCGGATGATGGATGTCTAGCCCCCGCTTGGGCTTGGATGAAGATTTCGGAGCCTGGAACAATCGGTGATACCTGGCATGGTGAAGACAAGGTAGGAAGATCTTTAGGGGCTTAGTGTTAGCTTTATTTAAGGGGGGCTTGGGTTAGATTAGGGGTATCTGGGTGGTGGGTTGTAATGCTGGGGGGGTATTGTATGGTTTTTTTTTACAGGCAAAAGAGCTGAATTCTTTGGGGCATGCCCCGCAAAGGGCCCTGTTCGGGACTGGTAAGGTAAAAGAGCTTTGAACTTTTTTAATTTAGAATAGGGTAGGGCATTTTTTTTTTTTTGGGGGGCTTTGTTATTTTATTAGGAGGCTTAGAGTAGGTGTAATTAGTTTAAAATTGTTGTAATATTTTTCTAATGTTTGTAAATATTTTTTTATTTTTTGTAACTTAGTTCTTTTTTATTTTTTGTACTTTAGTTAGTTTATTTAATTGTATTTATTTGTAGGAATTGTATTTAATTTATTTATTGATAGTGTAGTGTTAGGTTTAATTGTAAATAATTGTAGGTATTTTATTTAATTTATTTATTGATAGTGTAGTGTTAGGTTTAATTGTAACTTAGGTTAGGATTTATTTTACAGGTAATTTTGTAATTATTTTAACTAGGTAACTATTAAATAGTTCTTAACTATTTAATAGCTATTATACCTGGTTAAAATAAATACAAAGTTACCTGTAAAATAAATATTAATCCTAAAATAGCTATAATATAATTATAATTTATATTGTAGCTATATTAGGGTTTATTTTACAGGATAGTATTTAGCTTTAAATAGGATTAATTTATTTAATAAGAGTTAATTTATTTCGTTAGATTTAAATTATATTTAATTTAGGGGGGTGTTAGTGTTAGGGTTATACTTAGCTTTAGGGGTTAATACATTTATTAGAATAGCAGTGATCTCCAGTCGGCAGATTAGGGGTTAATGTTTGAAGTTAGGTGTCGGCGATGTTAGGGAGGGCACATTAGGGGTTAATACTATTTATTATAGGGTTATTGAGGCGGGAGAGAGGCGGATTAGGGGTTAATACATTTATTATAGTAGCGCTCAGGTCCGGTCTGTAGATTAGGGGTTAATAAGTGTAGTTAGGTGGAGGCGACGTTGTGGGCGGCAGATTAGGGGTTAATAAATATAATATAGGGGTCGGCAATGTTAGGGCAGCAGATTAGAGGTACATAGGGATAATGTAGGTGGCGGGGGTGTACGGAGCGGCAGATTAGGGGTTAAAAATAATATGCAGGGGTCAGCGATAGCGGGGGCGGCAGATTAGGGGTTAATAAGTGTAATGTTAGGGTGTTTAGATTCGGGGTACATGTTAGGGTGTTAGGTGCAGACGTAGGAAGTGTTTCCCCATAGGAAACAATGGGGCTGCGTTAGGAGCTGAACGCAGCTTTTTTGCAGATGTTAGGTTTTTTTTCAGCTCAAACAGCCCCATTGTTTCCTATGGGGATATCGTGCACGAGCACGTTTTTTAAGCTGGCCGCGTCCGTAAGCAACTCTGGTATCGAGAGTTGCAGTGGCGTTAAATATGCCTGTACGCTCCCAATACCAGAGTTATTTAAAAGGTGCGGCCAGAAAAAAGCCAGCGTTAGCTACGCGGGTCGTTACCGACAAAACTCTAAATCTAGCCGATAGTGAGGAGGTGGGATATTGCACTGCATATTACCCCTCTCCTAACCCTGCTTTGGTTCTGTCTGAGTCTGTCACATGACACGCTGTAGAGGCCTGAGATCAGGAAGGACTGCCTGACTTAGAGGACTGAGTTTCTGCATTAATATAGTGGTTGAGGAAACATTCTTCTTCTGAGCTTCTTTTAAGTCTTTTTAGTCGTTTAGAGTTCAGACAATCCTGAGCTTGCTTTTAATCACTCTCATGCAAACGTAATTTTAAATAATGAGCTGTTTTTCAAGTGATAGGCACAAATAGAGTGACAAAACAATATTTTTTGTTCCAGAAATTGTTTTAACTTTATGCTCTTGATAAAGGCTTCTTTTAGCCGAAACGCATTGAACTGTATTTTAAATAAAACCTGAAGCTGCACCTGAAGACACCTTTGTGATGATTTCAATAAAAGTTTTTTTTTTTTTTAACTGCAATCTTGTGAGTATAACCAGTTTGTGTGCCTACCACATAGTCTGAAATCTGCTACACATTTGTGAGCTCTTTTATTTTGGAGGTGAAAGCAACTCAAAAGACGTGGGTAGCTTGGTTCCCTGGAGGTGACACAACGCCACCATTTCCAAAACTTTCTGCTTCTATACACGGTTTGGAAAAGCCGGGGCTGGCTGCGAGCACCTGAAGGGAAGTGCTAACATTGCTTAATACTTTATCCTTTATAATAAAAAATATAGGAGGTCTGTTTCATGTTGTTAATTGGTTTATTTTGCCATATCTTTGTTTTGCAGGGACAAGGCAAATTATCTTAAGCAGTACATGTTTTTAAAGAGACAGTCTGCTTTAAGTAACTAACACTAAAAGCACTGCCATTTACTTTTAAACTTCATCAATCACATGACATTAACCAATCCTTCAATTTCCTTCCAGGACACTTTACATATATACATAAACAATTACATAAAATATATTTATTTCCACTTTTTTGTCATGTACAACATCCTAAATCCATCATCTCAGAACTGTTATAGCAATTTTAATTTACATAAGAGCTATAAAAGGTGTGTGAGCATCAGCATGTCTTTCAGATTGTTTTGGAGGAAAAAGAAATGTAATTGAAAGGGAGATTGAATATAAAATAAAGAGGTCAATATTAGAAATCTATACTATAATCGCATTTGTAATGAGTCCGTCACCGTCGCCAGTTGTGCATGCATCCTCAAAGGAATGTTGGCTGCGCGAGGCTGCCAAAAGAATGTTGGCTGCACGCACAGCCAAAAGAATTCACCTGGATGCAGCTTATACTGCATCCCGGTGGATTCTGAAAATGTCAGGGTGATGAAAGAATCCCCCTGAGGGGGATTCTTTCACCACCTCGCCATTTTCGGAATCCACCGGGATGCAACAAAGGCAAATGGAGCATTAAAAAAAAAAAAACTAACTGCCCGCAATAAGTATTAAAAAAAAAACTAACCGCCTGCAATAAGTATTAAAAAAACCTAACCGCCCGCATTAAGTATAAACAAAATAAAAACCTAACCGCGCGCAATAAGTATTAAAAAAAAATTACCACTCGCAATAAGTATTAAAAAAAAAACCTACGAAGTATTAAGAAAACATTTTTTTGGAATTCACCTGGATGCAGCGAAGGCAAACGGAGCATTACAAAAAAACAAACCTAACCGCCCACAATAAGTATTGGCTGATTTGCAGGCAATAAGATTTCAGTAGTGCTCATCCTATTGGCTGATGTGAAAATGTCAGTCAATAGGAATGCAAGATACCCCAATAAATATGGGGTACCTTGCATTCAATCTTCAGTGTGCGGCAGACAATCAAATGAAGAGGAGCCTCTACACCACCGAGGACTGGAGCACCACCGAGGATAGCCACATCTGGGAAGACCGCTCCTCACCTCTGCTCCACGCCACCTTCGCTGTGGATGAACCATGAGTACCTATTTGGGGCTTAATGTTAGGCTTTTTTGGGGTAGTTTAGATTAGGGTTTTTTGGGCAACTAAAAAAGAACTGAATGCCCTTTTAAGGGCAGTGAAAAAGAGCTGAATGCAAATGGGTAGGTTAGTTTTTAAGTGTCATTTTTTTTATTTTGGGGGGTTTGGTGGGTGGGTGGTTTTTACTATTAAATGTAAAATCTGTGAATAGGAGTCACAAGACAGAGGGCGCCTCTGAGTATAATACTGTTGTTGCAAGATAAGATATAGATAGATGTCTTGAATAGGAGTTGTACTCACAAAATTGGTTGGCAGCACCCACTTGTGCTGAATCAAGCCTTCTAGGAACTGTCAGTGCCTAAGCTCACTGCTCCCAGGCTAAGAGATCCCAATCCAAGATGAGGACTCTATGAGGGATAATCAAAAGACAAAAAACACTTCCTAGTGTAATACTATAATTGCCAAGAGGGGTATTGGTGTCTTGAATAGGTGTTATACTCACAAGAGTGGCAGCACCCACTTGTGCTGAGTCAAACCTACTGGGATCTCTAAGTATCCCAGCTCACTGCTACCAGACATGGAATTGATGGTTTAAAACTCCCAGGGTCAGCTCCAGATCAAGAAAAACTAGCTCAGGCTTTCAGTAAATTCAATATAAATTTATTTAAAAAAATCAAAATATAAAAACTAAAGGTGCATGCACTCACCCAAAGTATATAAAAACAATGGAACAATATATATACAAATTGCAAAGCATTTCTCAGCTGTGCTAGCTTTTTCATCAGGTATTGGTTACTGCTGAATAGGAAGCACTGGCTTTTAAATTACAACTGACCATTCAAAGCCCCATCTCATTACCACCCCCCTTTTTACAACCACACAGATGTAATTAATTGCTAAATTTAATATTTCATCCTATGTTGTAAATTAATATATACAAAGGACCCTGTCAATAGCTTATACTATTGTGATCATAAAAAACAACAAAATATGGAATAGACAATAAAATCTTGCATGATAGTACAAAGCATATGTCAAATGTCTTTATAACATCAAAGGTATAATTCATGTATGCATCTTACATTTGCACATATTATCATTGATCCATGGTTTGGATAGTCTAACCCACTGACAATTGTCAGAAATTCCATTTTATCACTATTCAAAAATTCTCATTGAGGGCTAGTGTGTAAGCGTATATACAACTTTCCTTCTCATGATGCGTCTGCATCAATCTGTATATGCAAGAACGTACTTAACATGATACGTATTTGATTATTGGAATACAAAGGACATATCTAAATAAAAGTTGCAAATAAATGCTATTCTACTAATTTATTTTGTTGCTGACATATATTCATGTTGATGTCAGAAAAGCCTTTAAATGTATTATTTATTATCTAAAAGTAATTCCACTGATTGCACAACATGATGTAATTACAGATATTTCCAGCAGTAGTCTGCAATCATGTTTTTGTCCTATCTGCCTTGATACCTTACCTCCATGACCTTTATATCTGGATGGAACTTCTGCCCTTGTTACTCACTAGAATCACCAAGATTAACCAGAAATGTATCTAAGTGGCCATGGAGAAAGTTTACCTTTATGCTCATATACGTACCCACATTTTTATGTTAGCAAGCATGTTTTTTACCAAGTCATCAGAATTGTCTGCTTTGTGGTTACCCAAGAAGTTCTTGACAATTAAAACATAACTGCACCAGGCAGAAGCTTCAACATCATTTATACATTTTTTGAAATTCATACTTTTCATTTTCAGTTAATTAGTTGGAGCATCAAAGATTCTTGCTTTTAGATTTTTAAAACTCAGTCCAAGAAACGATCTACAAATGTATTTGAAACAACTACCATCTCTGTCCAAGGCCTTAACAAATTGGTTCAGCAGTCCAAGCTTGATATAGAATGATGGCAGTATGTTTGTTTTCTTTCTCTGTCAACTAATGGCTCATTAATGATTTGCTTCACTTACAGTCAAGTCTTGCCTTGAAGGCCATGTCACATTTTTCAAATGATCTTGCTTTGCCTTACTTTCCCACAGGCAGATGAAATAAGGGTCCTTTGTGTATACACTTTGCTGCCCAAGCAAGAACGTCATCATCATTAGATTGACACAAATAGTCCCCTGGTGCTCATGATTACAGATATTTTAATATTCTTCTTTAAAATTGCTATTGTTTGAAAAAGATAGACAATCCCTTTACTACCCATGTTGGCTGTGCAAAACTGGGAAATGGGTAATAAAGAGATTATCTATATTTTTAAACAATGGAGTAGGCTGTCCCTTTAAGTTTTGTTGAGTGAGCAATTGGAAGAGATGCATAGCGGTTAACATTGTGCAATAAAACACATTTCAAGCTTCTTGCGGAATATGAAATTATATGCAATGGATAAACTTGCAAAAAAATGTTTAAGATAGGATTAGATTAAAGATTTAAAACAGTGTTACAGAGTAAACAACAGACCAAACCCTGCTGCATATGTCAGCAGCCACAGGTTGTATTGGGATGTATTTGAGGGGTATCCATTATCTAAAAAAATAGAGCCAATTGAGCAAAACTGATGTCATTTTTGGACTCAACGCCCCAAAAATATAATAAATTAGCTCAAACATCCTTGGCACCTAAAATAAGTTTGTTATTGTTGACCTGTGTAATTGATTGTTGAGATACATAACACAAGGTTGTACTATACTAAATGACGACATGTCTTACTTTTGTTTATATTCTACCCTAATATTTGCAGATACAGTTTTTGACAGTAGATCTATTTTAAATAAACTGAAACCTCTAATTTGATTTATATAAAAGTATTGCAATGGTTACAATTAAAATTGTTTTCTATTATTTTTTAACACTATGGACCCGATGATCTAAGGCTCTCCGCTCTGATAAAATTATCTAAGATATATTGTCAGTACTGTGAAGTCCCTCAAAAAATGTAGAAAAGCCATTGTTACTTTGAAGGGACAGTAAAGTCAAAATAAAACTTTCATGATTCAGATGGAACATGTGATTTAATTTTTTTTTCCAATTTACTTCTATTATCACATTTGATTTGTTCCGTTGATATCCTTTGTTGAAGAATAAACCTAGGTAGGTTGAAAGGATCTCAGGAGTGTGCACGTGTCTTTAACAGTCTATAACAGCAGCGTTTGTATCTATGTATAACATTGCTATAATTTGTTTTGTAAACACTGCTGCCAGAAGGCTAGAGACACATGCACGCTCCTGAGCTCACCTAACATTACTCTTTAACAAAGGATACCAAAATAATTTAGCAAAATTGATAAATTGGAAAGTTGTTTCAAATTTCATGTTCTATCCAATCCACTGAAGTTTAATTTTGACTTTACTTGATTGCTTGCTGTTGTATGATTTCTCTCCATACTGGCAGGTCTTTGATCATGAAGCCCCTATGTACAGCATAAACTATTTTGTAAAAAGACATCTACTATGCAGCCTGTCAGTAATGCTGCCTCTTGTTGATGAGTATTGCTTAAGTCAGTAGCAACATTTGCAGCAGGAGAAAGCTGTCCATAATGTTAAATATAAAGGTTTACTGGCATCAAACCAGTGAATCAAATAAGTGTTCACATTTGGGTATAAAAATGTTGGGGGTATTTGCCCCCTCTCACGCTAAGGACACACAAGATCCTAATGCAAGAATGTTATGGCAACTATCGCAATCTGAGGTTAATTATTCTGATAATAAGATTTATGTTGTGTTTAGGGATAGGGTTAAGGTTACAGCTTTAGAAAGATCTTTTTTGGATTAACTCTTTGGATGCCCTGAGAGGTTTTGTACCTGCAAATTTCCTGCACGATCAACAACTCCAAAGCCACATTTTGACCATGATGCTATCACAGTTGCAATATTTTTGCAGCATCAGTAAGGCTGGCAACATTCCTTAAAATAAGATAAGAGCACTAATATGAAATCTGCATGATAATGACCCTAGTCCCTAATTAGTTTAGCATGAAAATTAAGCCGTTGGTTTAGAGACAACTTTACTCTCAAACCATGTGAGAAGACTGTTTTTACTGTGAGTAAACATACTATACCTCATATATATAGTACATTTACATTTTATAACGCCTCTGTGGTCTGCAGTAATAAAATAAATGTTTGTACCATACCTACATTGCTATAAGTATTTTTTGTCTTTAACACAGTGTCATAAAATGTAGTGCATTCTTCTGTAAATTGAGACTGTTGCATAAGTTTACTTATTTTTCTAATAAATTAAATCATTAGCGATATATTTCTTGTTTATAAAATCATTGAAGACAGACAATATACAATTTCTGCTATCTTCTTACAATGTGCCTCATTATTATGTCTATAAGCTTTGTTTTAATTTAATTACCTAATTACAATTCTATGGTTAGGAGCAACTTCATTTAATCTTTTCAATTTCTCAATGCTTCACTCACTGCCAGAAACCATCATTTTCAAAACTAATATGAGTAAAATAAGTTAGAACTCTTGATCCTTAACATTTTATGAGATATAACCATGTAGTTTAATTACCTACTTTGCAAATACAACATAGTAAAAACTTTTCTTATTTTTTTATTGGTTAGATAAATAATTTCTTGCTTTATGGTTACCTGTTTTCTTGAAACTCGGAATACAGTGTAATTGTTGAATACAAATCATTATTATATTGTGGCTGATATTATACCAACATTAACCCGTTAAAGACCATTGTCATATTTTCGAATGTCAGGAAAAGTTGCAATAAAGTTTTGATATTAAATCCTAATTATATTATCTATTTAGCAATAGTTTTATTTATCCTCAATATACAGTACATATACTGTACATTGTTTTATGTGAAAATAGCTAAAATGTATAATTGTTTTTCATATCTACGTTATAAAGTGTCTCAAAATTTAAACAAATATAATAACAATAATAATGGTTTATAATAGGTTAAAATCTTTAGAGATTTATTGGAAATTTCTCATTTGAATTTTAAAGATTTCTATCTTTTTATTGTGATTTTTGTACAATAACATTATATTACAGAATAGATGTGACATTAGGAGTCTTGTTTAGACATTCTTCTTGGGGATAAAGTAACAAATAAAAGAGAAAAAGAAACAAGAAGAGGGACCATCAATATCGAAAATACAGACCGAATTGGTTGCGTGAGGAAAGGGGGACGGACTTGCACGAGTGTTCCCTCATGCAATGATAAATATGGGAAACATATCCACCCCACAATTTGCAATAAAGTGCGGGCAGGTTCAAAATTTGTGAATCTTGTCCACACACAAATTGGTATATCTGGCCCCAAGTAAATATTACCCCCATATATTTTCCTTTAGTCAAAGTTCTATTTAAGAAATATTCATCTGAAATTGTACATATCATATTGAATGTCTTAAAGCTCATGTACATTGTATTATTAAAAAAATCTAATAGCAAAACCTATAAGTAAATAAATTATATTATAAAAACATAAAAAATGGAATCAAATCTTTAAAGGGACACTGAACCCAAATTTTTTCTTTCGTGATTCAGATAGAGCATGAAATTTTAAGCAACTTTCTAATTTACTCCTATTATAACATTTTCTTCATTCTCTTGGTATCTTTATTTGAAATGCAAGAATGTAAGTTTAGATGCCGGCCAATTTTTGGTGAACAACCTGCGTTGTCCTTGCTGATTGGTTGATAAATTCATCCACCAATAAAAAGTGCTGTCCAGAGTACTTAACCACAAAAAAGCTTAGATGCCTTCTTTTTCAAATAAAGATAGCAAGAGAACGAAGAAAAAATTATAATAGGAGTATATTAGAAAGTTGATTAAAATTGCATGCTCTGTCTGAATCATGAAAGAAAAAAAATTGGGTTCAGTGTCCCTTTAAGTGATTTTATCAAAATAAAGTGTTTCATTTTTATTTGTTTTTTGGAGATGTTTTGTTTTGAGACATATCTATGATTTTCTAAGTCCTACTATGTAACCATTTTCACTAAATCTGAGTTTCACAGAATTTTTAGAATATTCTGTTTAAACAGCCTTGACCTTTTAAAAACTATTATTTGTTTGTTTTGCATTAAAAATTGTTTGCATATTCATTTTGTATGCTAATAAATATGTTGATTTACTGGTTGAATTACAGTTAAAAAAAATTGCCCACATCACACTTTTAGATTAAATCAATTTTTATTGAACATTTTAGACAAAAAAAATGAAAGGACCAGTCAACACATTAGATTTGCATAATCAACAAATGCAAGATAACAAGACAATGCAATAGCACTTAGTCTGAACTTAAATGAGTAGTAGATTTTTTTATAACAAATTTCAAAGTTATGTCTATTTCCACTCCCCTTGTACCATGTGATAGCAATCAGCCAATCACAAATGCATATACGTATAGTCTGTGAATTCTTGCACATGCTTAGTAGGATCTGGCGACTCAAAAAATTTAAATATAAAAGACAGTGCACATTTTTTTAATGGAAGTAAATTGGAAAGTTGTTTAAAATTACATGCTGTATCTAAATAATGAACATTTAATTTAACCTGAGTGTCCCTTTAAGGTACTTTCCAGAAAATGAATACAATAAGTACATTCTCATCCCCCTCCCACCTGGAAATATGCCACATCTGCATCTGATATTCGATTACAGGAATAAAGTTCTGTTGCAACTGTCACAAATATGCCGGTCAATATTAACAGAAAACCCATCCTGTTTACATAAGGCAACAATTGGAGTGTCAAATGTGGCTAGGGCCTGTTGTCTGTGAGTTGCAACACAATCTGGGCATTACTAGTTTTTACAAATTCAGTTCCCTTACATGCGTCCTTTAGCTCCAAAGTAAATAAATATCCAGTTGCGATGAGTAGGCCAAGTCCCTCCTAATATTCCTTAGTGGTGCTCCTTAGAGTGGGGGGGGGAATTAGTGAGGTAGTGAGGGTCCACTATAGAGAAGAGAACCAAGTGAACCCCCACTCGCAAAAAAAAGACTTTAATATTAACATAAGTTGTAAAAATACATAATAACTAACTAAGTAAACAATGTCCATCACCTTATCTCAAGTATACCTAATACAGAGCAGAATAAGTTAAATATCTCCAATACACCCAAATGACAGATCAGTGGCAGATGTCTTTCCGTCTCCCAGGATTCCTGCTCAGGTCCACCCCATTTCCCATCCTCTCTTAACCTCCACTCTATTGTGTGCCATTCAATTATGTGGTGTTCCCTCCCTTGCTTCCAAGTATCCAGTAATACCATATCTTTTGGAAGGAGTCTGATGTATTTTGTATGTGTGCCGCTGTTTCACACATAGAGTATGTCTGTCGAATTTTAGCTAAGATTTCCGGCCATGTGGGAGTGCCCGTTTTCCAGTATCTCGCTATACTAGTTCTAGTTATAGTACATACTATTCTAATAAATGCATTGATGTGTCTCTTGAATCTGGTTATTTTGTCATGAAGTAATGCATGTGAGGCTTGAAGTGTTTAGGTCTGTTGGATGTACTGCATAGCCTTTCTAGACTTGTGGTGATTCGTGGGGTATAGTCAGATAGATAAACTCGAGTAGCCGAGGTAACCTGTAGGTACAGGAACCACCGTAAAGGGATCGGGTCTAGTTGTGGGCTTAGTAGTGAGAATGAGATGGGAACCCCCTTTTTAATAATATCTGCGACTCTATAGAGTCCTTTATTCTCCCACTTGTTGATGAGGGGCCTATATTCCTTAGCTATTAAATACCTCAAGGGCTTTTGTAGGGAGTTTATGGGGAAAATATCAGAGGCCCCAACTGTTGAATACAATTCACGAGCCGACAACCTAGTAATTGAGGGGCATTGTTTTGAACCCTCCCCCACAGCCCTCCAGTTCCATATAATATTTTCAGGGGCCTCGAATCCCCCCAGCTAAGCCTCCATGATTGGCCAGAGGATATTTTTATCTCTCCTGCCACACAGGGATGTCTGAGCTAGCCTAGAAGCTTTATAATAGTCAAAGAGGTTAGGTACCCCCACCCCCCCCAACTGTCTGTGGCGTGTTAAGGTTTGAGCCGAGATTCTCGCCTTCTTCTTGTCTCTTAGAAAGCTATGTAAAGCCCTTTGTAGTGAGTCTATATCTTGCCTGTTTACCCCAATTGGTAGGGCCCTAAATAAATACAAATTACGTGGCAGAACGTTCATTTTAATGGAGGTTAATCTACCGTACCATGAGAAGTTATATGTTCTGAACAAATCTGTTTGAACAGCGGGACATAGTTGTGTTTGTAGAGATCACTGGAGTGGGGGGTTAGGTTAATTCCCAAATATTTTATGCTTTTTTTAACCCATCTAAATTCAAAGTTAGCTTCTATAAGTTTGATCATGTGGGCCGGTAAGCTTATAGGGAGAACTTCACACTTGTCTAAATTTATTTTATAACCCGAGATGGCAGAGAACTTTTCTATTGTGTTGTATAAATTAGGTAAAGACAGTAAAGGTTTGGTCAGTGTCAATAAGACGTCATCCGCGAATAAAGTTATTTTATGGATAAACCTACCAATTTGCAGTCCCGCAATGTCTGCATTGTTCCTAATAGCTGCTGCTAATGGCTCAATACATAATGCAAACAGGAGCGGTGACAAGGGGCACCCCTGCCTGGTTCTGTTTTTAATACGAATTATTGTAGATTGGTGTCCTATCGCCCTAACCCTTGCTGTGGGATTGGAGTAGACATTTTTAATCCCTGTAAGGAAGGGGCCTCTAATCCCTAGTTCCTCCATCACTGTCCACATATATTGCCAATCCACTCTATCGAATGCCTTCTCTGCATCCAAAGATAGGAGCAGAGAAGGCATTCCACTATAAGTCAGGTGGTCCGCTACCGCTACCATTCTCCTTATGTTATCAGGGGCCTCCCTCCCCGCAATGAAACCCACTTGGTCTGGATGTATTACCGATGGGATTATCTGTTTAAGTCTATTAGCCAGTATTTTTGTCACTATTTTTATGTCTTGATTTATAAGGGAGATGGGTCTGTAGCTAGGACAATATTTAGGATTTTTCCCCGGTTTTGGTAATACTATTATCTTGGCCTGGAGTAATTCTGTCGGGATCTCATGACCTTCCATAATATGGTTCGCGAACTTAACCAGATGGGGAACCAGAGTCGACTTAAATAACTTATAATACTCTCGGGACAGCCATCCGGCCCCGGTGCCTTCCCTGGTTTAAGGTCCTTCAGAACCGCTATTATTTCTCCCTGGGTTATTTTGGCATTTAATGTGCCCCTGTCTTGTTCCGTGATTTTTCCTAATTTTGCGGTTTCTAAGAAATCCCTACATAGTTGATGGGTAATGTTAGAATAGGGAACTTTTTTGCCGTCGTACAGCTTTCCATAATATTTAGCAAAGGTGTCCACTATCTCTTGTGGGTGGGATGTCAGGACTCCTTCTGTGTTTAACAACAGGGGGATGGAAGAGGCCTGTTGTGAATCTCTGATTTTTTTAGCCAGATATCTGTCAGGCTTGTTCGCATATAGGAAATAGTATGTTTTCAATTTGTGCGCCATTTTGACCGAATTTTCATTCAGATATTTTGCCAATGTTTGTCTTTTAAGTTGTAAGGAATGGAGGGTGGTGTTAGATAGAGTCAGTTTGTGTAAGTGTTCTAACTCCACTATTTCAGCGTTCAGCTGAGACAGGTGATTCTGAATTTTCTTTTTATATATTGTTTTTTCTTTGATTAGTAAGCCTCGAATTACTGATTTATGGGCCGCCCAGACAGATATAGGGTTGGAGGTGGAGTCTAGATTAATGTTCCAATTTTCGCCCAGCGCTTTAATAAAATTGGTTTTGATTTGTGGGTTTTGTAAACATGAAGGGTCAAAAGTCCAGGACTGTAACCTGTTTGGGTCCCTAGGTTCTCCTAATTGAATCTGTGTCATAGAGTGATCCGACCATACACATGTGTGGATACTAGCTGAGCGTAGAACTGGCTGTATTAGCTGACTTATAAATATGTAGTCTATCTTGGAGTATATCTTGTGGGCTGCAGAATAATAAGTAGTGTCGGTAGTTATGCCATATAAAGTTTTCCAAGTGTCAACCAGGGAATGTGATTTTAGATGATCTATAGTGGCTGTGGCCATAGTTCTCAGCCTCAAATTCTTCTTAGATAGGGTATTATTGCTTCTGTAAACCAAATTCTGTAGATCCAAGTTAAAGTCCCCTGCCAGGATAATTTGCATCTGAGACCAATTAGTCTACAGGTGGGATATCATCTTAAAAAAATGATTTTGTTTCTCATTTGGTGCATAAATATTACATAGCACTACGTCCACCCCCACATCACACTTTTAAAGGTACAGTAAAGTCAAAACTAAACTTTTATGATTCAGATAGGGCATGCAATTTTAAACAACTTTCCAATTTACTTTTATCATCAAATTTGATTTGTTCCCTTGGTGGTATTTTTGAAAAGCTAAACCTAGCTAGGCTCAAACTGATTTCTAAACAGTTGAAAACCACCTCCTAGCTCTGAGCATTTTGAAAGTTTTTCACAGTTAGTCTGTGCTAGTTCACATGTGTCATATTGATAACATTGTGCTCACTCCCGTGAAGTTATTTAGGAGTCTTCACTGATTGACTGCACTGCATGTCTGTCAAAGGCACTTAGATAAGGAGGCTGTCTGCAAAGGCTTAGATACAAGGTAATCACAGAGGTAAAAAGTATATTAATATAACTGTGTTGGTTATGCAAAAACGGGGAATAGTTAGTAAAGGGATTATATATCTTTTTAAATAAGAACATTTTTGGTGTAGACTGTCCCTTTAAATATAAAGATATAATCATAATTAAAATACAATTGTTGGGGGGCGGAGCCAACACTGAAATGGAGCGGTTGCATGCTAACATAGCTCTATCTGCTTACCACTCTTTTTAAATAAGAACATTTTTGGTGTAGACTGTCCCTTTAAATATAAAGATATAATCATAATTAAAATACAATTGTCGGTTGGAGGAGCCAACACTGAAATGGAGCGGTTGCATGCTAACATAGCTCTATCTGCTTACCACTCTTAAATATACAATTGACTGACCAAATCAGCTCAGTTTTTAAAACATTGTGTGGCCAGAGGCTCAAAGACCCTAAATGTGAAGCCCGGAATTTAGAAGACATCTGCAGCTAGTGAAATTCTGCTTCCTAAGTGGAGCCCTTTTGCGGGTGTAGTGTCGGCTACAATTGTCTTTTCACACTGAGGCAACACTGCCTTCTCAGAAGAGACCCTAGCTTTTTATTGCATTCTGAGGTTGCATACATTTTGATCCCCACCCTTCAAGTATCAGTAATTAAACGGATATAACATGATAAGCCTATTGGTATCCCTTTTATTAATAGGCCTTATAAGAGTTATTATTTCAAGGTAAACTCTCAGAATTTATATTCCCAACACTATTTAAATCTACCTTTTATTCTGTCCTATAATAATCTTGTTGTCCCAAAATCTAATGGCATATATATTTATTGGCATAGGCTCAGTGAATGAAAATGTTTCCTAGTAATCTGCCTTTACTCCAGACATATAATAGTTCAATCTTTTAGTCCATGCAATCCATCACAATTAAACCACCACCTCCCCCCTATGTAATGAGCCTCCTAGATTTGGAGGACTACATATGCAGCTTTTCTTGTCTATGCCGCAACCTTAACTACTCCCTTAGTATCTACTTTTATATAATACCATAGAGCTGAATCTATCGACCCTACCTAGATCAGCAGGACTGATCAATATTACTTGCCAAATAAGTTTGCAATCTTAAACATCTCTCAGTTGTCTCCTTTGAGGCTACTGAGGTCAAGACAGAGCCCATAAGTGTCTCTATGTGCTAGTTTGAAGGCTTCGCTATAGATTCTATTTTTAACTAAGGGAGTTTATTGTATTCTATTTTATATTATATTATATATTATGTTACATTCTATACTTTATATTATCTTCTGTACTTTATTAGTTCCAGGGAAGGTGACACTTACTTGCTCATAATAAGAAAAACTGAGGTTGATTTAATGATGCTTTGCTATATGTGCAGTATTGCAGCATGAACACCTCACAATGTTATGTATTACAATGACCCTGTTGACTGCTACCATTTGTTTTATGCGCGGCAACTTTGTACTGTTTTTATTTTTCAACCTCAATAAAAATATATAAAAAAAAAAAAATACAATTGTCAAACTGTTTTTTTTTATTATTGCAATTAAATTAAAAAAGGACATTAACATCTTCTAGCTTTTGTCTAAAAATGCTTTGTCCCACATCCACTAGAAAATGTAAAGCAAATTTTGTAGTCTGCAAATTAATTTGCTGGTTTAGACAGTTTGAAACATTTTGAAAACCTAGATTAGATATTTTGCTTTTTGGCAAAAGATAATTCTTACACAAAAACAAGAAATGTTTATTATTGTTTTTATTCTAAATTTCCAAAAATTCCACAAAGTTATATACCATATTTTTCGCTCCATAAGACGCACCTGACCATAAGACGCACCTAATTTTTAGAGGAGGAAAACAAGAAAAAAAATATTCTGAGTCAACTTACACCCTCTCCCTCACATTCTCAAGCACACTCACATTCTCAAGCACACTCACACCCTCACATTCTCAAGCAAACTCTTAAACACACACACACACATTGCTGTTTTAAAAACTACCCCTGGTATTCACATTTTGAATTTGGCATGTGAGCAGGATATGTGAGGGTTGTGCTCCTTATATTTAGAAGCAGTAATAAGTACATACCATATATTAAACCAGTGCAAGGCTAAAAGTATTCCATTATGTAAAATAGCCATCTTGCCCATTTAAATGTAACTTAGAGCTCAGGCAACTATCCTCACTTGTATACCGGTAATCAAAAGGCTGACTAAACTCTTTACCATAAAAAAACAATCAAATACCAATCAGATTCAGTATTGCCTGTAATGCAATTACATTACTGAATCTGCACAATTTTCCCCCTACTTTTACCCCTACTGCACCGGACCGGTCAAATTGCCCATACATGAGATTTTAACAATCAAAACAGTCTGTCTCAGTCTCCCTTCCCTGCAATTGTCAGTGGTGCTGCCTGTTAGTAATGCCAGTGCTCGATCATAGCCATCAACAGAATAAAGCTAGATACAAGAGAACTACCCCCTCCTTCCACCCTGAGTGCACATGACACCAAGTTCAACTACTTACCATACTCACGGTGTACTCAGTGGTTTACTCCCTGACTGCTGCAGGAGCTGGATCCAATCTCTGCACTTTGAGTGTCTGTCAGTCAGTGCAGCTGAGCAGTGGCACAGTAAGTGACTACGGGACCTAGGAGTGTTAGTGACTCGCCATCAGCCATAGAACCAGCCTGAGCCTCCAACAGGTACCCTCCCTGCTCTATTTACCCAGCACAGCTTGTTCCCTGGCTGCTGCAGTGGTGCCCCCCTGCAGTCCGCAGATACTTAGTATACCTGAAATATTAAGAGTTGTATGCATGTAAATCACTTACTGAGTCAGTGGCACAATTTCCATTTTCCTTCTGAACCTGAACTGGCGCATCCTAACTCACTGTGCTGTCACAGACTGTCCACCTGGCCAAGACAACTGATGGAGTCCACAGTTATTTAGCGCCACTCTGCCTACACTGAGCTCACCAAGAGACCAGGAAATAGCAGCACCATGACCTCATCACAACACTTGAAACAGTGCGTGCGCCAAAAATATGTTAGAAGCCACTGTTTGACTGCAGACTCACTCATGATGTGCACTGCAGGTATTGGGTAAAGAAATTAAAAAAAAATAAAACATTTAAATCAACAATACAGCTGGGGGACAATGCGGAACAGGACAGGCACTCTCCCCAGGACAGCGGGACAGAAAGTGTTGGCTGCCTGTCTGGGATAAAAAGCTTAGTCTGCACCTCAGTCACATACAGCCAACACTTTGTGCGCTTAGAAGCACAACATGTATTGCCAATTGCCTGTCATCATTCATAACACATTTATTCAGCAGCCCTGTCTGATGGCTTCCGCCTGGGATGGGAAAAGAAAAAGTAAAAAACTCCTGCTGGCAGTGCACCTTTGAGTAAGAAACTCAACTCGAGTCGCACTCGCACCTGTTTTAATACGCTCTGGCTCTGACTGCAGACAGACAGCATCTAAACCAAACACACATTCGCTCCATAAGACGCACAGACATTTCCCCTTACTTTTGAGGGGGAAAAAAGTGCGTCGTATGGAGCGAAAAATACGGTAAATTCTTAGTTGCACACATCTAGTATTAATGGATAAGTTAAAAAAAGAAGCCCCGGAAGGAATGAATTGAGAGCAGGGGCATGTGACCACACTACAGGCCAATAGCAGTGAGTTGCTAGGCAGTATTTTGAGGAGGAGGAGCGAGTATAAATATTGAGGGTTGTGAGGCGGAAGCCAGCATCAGTTCCCTTGTGAAGCGGGAAAAGCTGACAGGCAGAATGGAGAGCGTGAGCCTTTTGCTGGAACAGGTAAGGACCTTGGTAGCGGAGAAGGGTGTTACCTGGCTCCAGCAGAGGCTCTTTTCGGAGGACAGCGGTTCCGGTGCAGGGTCGTCGACAGTCAAGCCAGCAGGAACATCAGGTCAGGAGCGGTGCGGTCGGCCGGTGAGGCGGACGAAGCCGCCGGTGCGGCTTAGTCCGGATGACAGGAGGGGAGCTTTGGGTCAAGGGAGGCCTGATACGGCCAGAGGGGGAGGTAGCGGAAAGTCGGGAGGCAAGAGAAGGGCTATGGAGGAGCTGCGCACCTCTCCAGTGTCAGCAGGGAGTAGGAGGGGAACACTGAGGCCTAGGTTGCTGGGGACGAGCGTAGGCAGCGGGGAGGGGGGAGTAATGGTGACGCATGAGGTTTGTTCGGGGAGCAGGGAGGATGCGGTGGCAGTCGCCAGGAGCGGTATAAGTAAACAGGGGGTTGAGAGGGGGGGGGTGGCTCGGTCTTTGAGGGGGCTAGTGTGAATAGAAGGAGAGGGGGGGAGGGGATATGTGGGAATGTGAGAAACGGTAGGGGCGTTGGAGGAGCAGGTGTAAACTTAGGGAGAAGTGAGGGGAGGGATAGGGAAACTGTAGGTGCTGCGTGTGGCAGCGGAGGAATTGGAGGGAACATGAGGGAGAATAGTGGACGTAGTTTGGGCAGGGGAAGAGGAGGTATTGGGAAGGGGCAAGCTAAGGGGAGAGGAAAAAAGGGAAAAGAGGTAGGTGGAGGAAGGGGAGCTGAGGCGAACAGGGCTGGCAGGCATAGTGCAGGGGGAATATCAAGTGGGATTGGAGAGGCCGTTGAGGTTTTGGTACAGGATATAAGGGAAAGGGATAGGGTTACAGGGGGTAGGGGGGATGGGGAGAATAGGGGTACAGAGGCTGAGAGGGGCAGGGAGAACAGGAGTGGGGGTAAAAGGACTGAGAAAAGGAATAATGTGGAAGTGAATGATTGTGTTTCAGAACCGGAGGAGTCGGACGGCGTCCCGGTGGAAAGGCCGGGGTTGCCTGCAGTGCAGTCTTCATTACAGGAGCTGGAGGAGGACGTCCTGTGGATGAATGAATCTTACAGTGACTTCGCGGGTGAAGAATTGCAATTGGGACAGCAGTCGGAACCGGAGAGTTCGGCACAGGTAGGAGAGATGGCTACTTTAATGCAGCTGCTCAATTCTCTGGTGCCTGGGGGGGGACAAGTAAATCAGAGTGAGGAAAAAATTGGGGGAATGAGGGAAGAACGAGAGAGGGGCAGGGGAAGAGAGAAGGAAGACACTAGGAGGCAGAGACATCATGTTAATCATTCTCCACAGAGATCAGGTGGAGGTTCAGGTGGACAGAGCAGAAGGGACAGGAGCAGGAGCAGAGGGGCACGGCGGAGGGAGAGATCTCGGACGCCAAGGATAGACTACAGGGAGCGGGAAAGGCATACGTCCCCCACATGGGGCAGGCGGGATAGAGATCGAGAACATACACGTAGAAGGGAAATCTCTATGTCTTATAACATTGATGATAGGGGGAGAAGGTCTGCAGGTGACAGGGCGGAAAGGAGAAGAGAGGATACAATAGTGGTGCAGGAGCCTGTGTCAAGGCCGCCAGGTGAGACGGCCGGTTCCCTGCAGGGGGGGGAAAGAAAAAGTAGAGTCGGGGGGAGTGTATGAGATGGTGATGAAAGGTCTGAAGGAGCTGGTGGCTCAATTAGAAGATAAAAAGAAAGTTGGGGGTGATGTGGGGACAGCAGCGGGAGCATGGGTACCGGCAGTGAAGGAGGTTAGTGTACCGGTGGTTGGAACCCCTTCGGGGAGTGGGGTAGATAAAGGAGGGTCGGTGCCGGTTACAAGCGGTGAAGTGTTAATTGTGGCGGATCAAGCTTTGCGTAGGCCTTGCTTGTGCTCAGTTGGACCACTTAGGATCCATCTGAGTAGAGAGGTTAAAGAAAAGATATGGAAACGTGAGTTTGTTGAGATCTTTTCATTGTTGCCGTTGGACCACTTTATTGAGATAAAGGAAGATCCAAAAGGGGAACAGGGCAAAAAGGAAGAGGAGGAGAGAAAGAAAAAGTGGAGGAAATTACCAAAAACTTTTTCAAACTGGACGAGGGCCTTTTGCATACTAGCCAGCATGATCGGGGAGAAATTCCTCGAGCAGAGCTCGACTATGTTTTGCTATTTTGATGAAATATCAGGGGCTCAGAGGACATATGGGGGTCTTGCCTGGTGGCGGTATGATGAACAGTTCCGCCAGAGGCTGGCGGTATGACCAGATATGCGGTGGGACGACAGGGAGATGGGGGTGTGGTTGGAGTTAATGACTCCTTTGAGGGGGCAGTCCTTTCGGAGTGGAGGAACGGGGGCTAGTGGAACGACCGTGGGGGCCACATCGATGGCAATTAAAAAAGGCCTCTGCTTCCAGTTTAATGAAGGGGTGTGTAGGTTCGGAGGGGCGTGCAAATACAAGCACGAGTGCTCAGGATGCGGAGGTGCGCACTCTGGGCCAAAATGTTTCCGGAAAGGAAAAGGGAATGGAAAAGGAGGTGAGGGTGCTGCTACGGGCTCGGACCCCGGTGAGGGTAAGAGAGATGGCCCCGTGGCTAAGTCAATACGGTAAGACAAAGGGTAGAGCGGGGGATGCGGAGCTGTTACTGACGGGCTTCAGTTCTGGATTTCGTATCCCGTTCAAGGGTTCAATGGGATCGGGAGTCCCTGGGAATTTAAAATCGGCTGAGCAATTCCCAGAGGTGGTTCAAGTTAAATTGGAAAAGGAGGTTGCATTGGGGAGAATGGCGGGCCCCTTCAAGGACCCTCCATTCCCAAATTTGAGGGTGTCCCCACTTGGGGTGGTCCCAAAGAAGACGGAGGGTCAATTTAGAATGATTCACCACCTGTCTCATCCTAAGGGCGCATCTGTTAACGATGGGATTGACCCGTTTTTGACGGCAGTACGTTACGCTTCATTTGATAAGGCGGTGAGTGTGGTCAGGAGAGCGGGGATTGGAGCTTTGTTGGCAAAGGTGGACGTGGAGGCAGCCTTTCGGCTTTTACCAGTCCATCCGGTGTGTCATCATTTATTGGGTTGCCAATTTCAAGGGGAATTTTTCGTTGATCTGTGTTTACCCATGGGATGCTCCATATCCTGTGCGTATTTCGAAAAATTTAGTACATTTGTGGAATGGGTGGTGAAGAAAAAGGCGGGCAGGTCATCGATGGTCCATTATTTGGATTATTACTTGTTTGTGGGGGAAGCTGGTTCTGGAGTTTGTGAAATGTTGTTGAAAACATTTGTTGAAGTGGCTGAGCAATTCGGGATTCCGATTGCACCAGGAAAGACGGAAGGGCCGGTGACTAAGTTGAGTTTTCTGGGGATCCAGATTGACTCAGTCTTGATGGAGTGCTTGTTACCTTGGGAAAAGGTGGTAGATCTGAGAATGGTCATAACTGGGATGCTTGGGAAGGGGAAAGTGTCGTTGCGAGAGGTTCAATCGCTACTGGGCAAGCTTAATTTTGCCTGTCGGGTGATCCCAGTTGGAAGGGTTTTTGGAAGGCGTCTGGCATTGGCTACGGTTGGAGTGAAGGAACCACACCACAGGATCCGGCTTTCAAAGGAATTGAAGGAGGATCTAAGAGTGTGGTTGATTTTTCTGGAGGAGTTCAATGGGCGGTCGCTCATTCAGGAGGGGCCGGTATCTGATGAGATGTTGCACTTATACACAGATGCTTCAGGAGCACATGGCTTTGGGGCATATTTTGATGGCAGATGGTGCGTGGATACATGGCCTGAGGTTTGGAAGGAACAAGGTCTAACCAAGAACTTGGTTTTTCTAGAATTGTTTCCGTTGGTGGTGGCTGTGATGGTTTGGAATGGTGAGCTGAGGGACAGGAAGGTGACTTTCCACTCTGACAATCTGGGAGTGGTATTTGCGATTAACAAGTTGACAGCGAAGTCAAGGCCAGTGATTCGGCTTCTCCGAGTGTTTGTCCTGGAATGCTTGAGGGGGAATGTGTTTTTTCGGGCGGTGCATGTACCCGGGAAGCAAAATGTGATTGCTGACTCTCTTTCCCGATTACAGTGGCAGAAGTTTCGGGAAGCAGCCCCGGAGGCGAAGTTGGATGGGGAAGAATGCCCAAGGGCTTTGTGGCAGATGGACTTCTTAAAGGATTGAAATTGGCGAGAGGGGCTTTAGCCCAGAGTACGTTAAGAGCTTACGTGCCAGTATGGAAACGGTGGTTTTGTAGACTGCACAGGGATGGGATCAGGCTGTCAAAAAAGGATTGGGTGTGGTACTTGGTTGATTGGGTGCAGGAATGGAAAGAGGCGAAGATGTCAAAATCCATGGTGAATCGTCAGGTGGCGGCGTTAGCCTTTCTGTTTAAGCTGATGGGATGGGTCGATTTAACAAAGGAGTTTTGGGTAAAATTGGCGGTGAGAGGTGTTTGTAGAGGTGGAGCTAAGGGGGATAAAAGACGTCCACTGGTATTTGGTTTACTATTAAAGATAGTTGGGGCTTTGGAGGAGGTGTGCAATTCTAAGTTTGAGTATTACTTGTTCCGGGTGGCTTTTGTTTTAGCCTTTTTCGGGGCTTTTAGAGTGTTGGAATTGGTTGGGGCTAATAGAAAGGACAATGGCGGTATTGGGTTTAGTGATGTGGTGATATCAAGGGAGGAAGTGTCCATTTGGCTTAGAAAATCTAAAACAGATCAGGAGGGTATGGGCCGCTTAATCAAGTTATTTGCTATCGGGGGTGTTTGTTGCCCGGTAGGTTCACTGGTGGATTATCTTACAATCAGGCCTAGTGGTGAGGGCCCTCTTTTAAGGCACGAGGATGGAGGAGCATTGTCAAAATATCAGTTTGTGGCGGTACTTAAAAGGGCTTTGTCCGTGGCTGGGGTGAACCCAAAAGACTTTGGAGGCCATTCGTTTAGGATAGGCGCGGCAACTGAGGCGCATGAATTGGGTTTGAGTGAGGAAGTTGTGAAAAAGGTGGGAAGGTGGAAGTCGGGGTGTTTTAAACGTTATGTTCGTCCTAACATGATAGTATAGTTTTGTTTTTCTTAACAGGTCCAGTTCAGTGTTGGATAGTTGGACATTCTTTCATTTACTGGGCGAGAAAAGCTGCAGCAACAAAGGAAGGAGGAATCCAGTTGGGTCTTCCTCGGGAACAGGTTGGGGTAAAGTGGTTTGGGGTAAGAGGTCTCAAATGGGATGGGGTAGTGAGTACAGTGAGTAAGTTTGCCAGGCTGTACAAGCCTCCTGACATTTTGGTGTTACACGCTGGAGGAAATGACTTAGGGTTTATGGCTCAAAAAGATTTGATTGACCAGTTGAAGGGTGGCATGCGTAGGTTGAAGGTTTTGTTCCCGAAGGTGTTAATTGTGTGGTCTGAAATTGAGACAAGGTTGGAATGGCGATCAGCTTGGGATGTCAGGAGGCTGGATTTATCCAGAAGAAAGGTTAACAGGACTCTATCAGGTTTTGTTGCTCAGTTGGGAGGTTTTGGCATTCGCCATGTTGAATTCGAAGGGGAATCAGGCAGATGCTTTTTTATTAAGGATGGGGTGCATCTCAATGAAGTGGGGTTGCACTTATTTAATTTTAACCTAAAAGAAGGGGTACAGAAGGCCTTAGCCCGGTTGGGCGGTGTCCGACGGTAGGTCGGTCTGTGGCGGGTGCTGGCCTTATCAGGCGAGTTTTATGTGGTAATGGTACCTCATCGGACGATGGGGAGAGTTTAAGAAAAGGGGGCGTGCCTGGCAACAGCCAGTGGAAGGCACGTGTGGTGGATGATGGACAGCACCCCAGAGTTTTTTGTAACCACATTGGTTAGGTGGTTGTGTTATTTGTAAACACTTGTTTGTTTAATAAATGCGGGCTGCGGCCTTTTGTACCCAAAACTTTGTCATGTCTGGTTATTGATTCACAAGAAGAGTGCCGAATGTGTGTGTCAAAGAAGCCCCGGAAGGAATGAATTGAGAGCAGGGGCATGTGACCACACTACAGGCCAATAGCAGTGGGTTGCTAGGCAGTATTTTGAGGAGGAGGAGCGAGTATAAATATTGAGGGTTGGGAGGCGGAAGCCAGCATCAGTTCCCTTGTGAAGCGGGAAAAGCTCCCTCCCTCCCTCCCTGTTTTAAGAATTTGGAAGTCGCAGCTAAGGGCGGGTGCTGGCCTTATCAGGCGAGTTTTATGTGGTAATGGTACCTCATCGGACGATGGGGAGAGTTTAAGAAAAGGGGGCGTGCCTGTCAACAGCCAGTGGAAGGCACGTGTGGTGGATGATGGACAGCACCCCAGAGTTTTTTGTAACCACATTGGTTAGGTGGTTGTGTTATTTGTAAACACTTGTTTGTTTAATAAATGCGGGCTGCGGCCTTTTGTACCCAAAACTTTGTCATGTCTGGTTATTGATTCACAAGAAGAGTGCCGAATGTGTGTGCCATATGCCTTTTTGTATCAATAATGGTGTGTAAGATGTTGTGAAAATGTGTTTGAATACTTTCTATAATAGGTTTTAACTGAAAAAGCTTGCACTTCAATATCTCACAAATAACTCAGGCAGTTTTGTTTATTCAAATATTAAATTGGAAAGGCATAGAACATTAAGACAAAAATTATCAGAGCACACGTACATTGTTTTCATATGGCTTTTCTAATGGATTGAAATAAGGACACTGCTACATACATTACAACATTTGCTCACTTTGTTTGATGTTTTAGAAACTAAACTTTTTATCAAAAGCAGCATTTTATAATTATAGGTCATGTTTCACAGCATCCTTACTATATGGTCTGACAAGTAAAATCAGTTAATGTGAACAACATCACACAATCGCCCATAGTTATCAAGGTCTGGCGGACCTGATCCGACACTGCGGATCAGGTCCGCCAGACCTCGCTGAATCCGTCGAGCAATACGCTCGCCGTATTCAGCATTGCACCAGCAGCTCACAAGAGCTGCTGTTGCAACGCCGCCCTTGCAGACTCGTGGCCAATGGGCCACCAGCAGGGGGTGTCAATAAACCCGATAGTACTCGATCGGGTTGATTTCCGGCGATGTCTGTCCGCCTGCTGACAGCAGGCGGACAGGTTATGGAGCAGCGGTCTTTGTGACAGCTGCTTCATAACTGCTGTTTCTGGCGAGTCTGATGACTCGCCAGAAACACGGGGCATCAAGCTCCATTCAGAGCTTGATACATATGCCCCTATATGTTACTATGCACAATCAATTTATTCAAGGTCAACCTCTAGTGTAATGGAAATACATTAGTAAGCAAGCAAATCAATGACTATGTAGCTGCTTCTCTCATACTAAAGAACCAGTAGTGATTTTGTTGGAATTAATTTTTATTTATGCAATACATACAGTGCAATGCCTGTTTGAAACCAAAATATCTTGCCCTAACAAATAAAGGCAAATCCCTAATTGTTTTGTTATGAAAATAATCACTGCATCATTTACATTTTCAGCAAACCATTCCTAACCAACACATAACCTTTCATGATATAATGTTAAAAATCAACACTCAACAACATGAAAACCAGTTTAAGCCTCTAAGGAGACAATATTTAAAAAAAATATCCGATATGGAGCTCCTCAGAGTGTAAAACCTTCACCCCCACAATGCCATAATATTGTTTACTATTCAAAAAGACCGCACAAGAGTAAAACCAACACAGACCTCCTACCACACTGAGCTAGTTCTTTAAACTGTTGTACCCCATCAGATGATCCATTTAAGTTTAATTTTGACTTTACTTGCCCTTTAACGTCAAACTTTTTATTATCTGTAATATGATCTTCCAACAAGCAAAAATTATTTTTTTTAAAAATATATTTGTATTGTTTTGTAGAATAAGATTCTGACCAATATTTAAGTCATTATACACAAGCAAAAAGTATATAAATTAGGAGACATTTGAAACATTCAGATCAAACAAAGAATACAATTATAAGAAATTCCTATGTCTCACGTTTTAACACAGATATTAACATAAACCAGTGTGAATCGTGCTGCTAAAATTAAGCAACCAATTGATTTAAAAGACAAAAAATAAGGGAAAAGAATAAAGGAGAAAAAAAAAGGGAAAGAAAAAAGAGCTCTATCTCCCTCTCTCTGCCCCCCCACCCTCTAATCTTCTAAAAACATCCATTGTCCTCGAAGCATACACTCCATCATCAGAATAGTATTTATAAAAGGGGTTAGGACTTGTTTCTGGAAATCTATTTCTTGGGCAGTAATGTGTATTTAACCGTGCAAAGGGGTTAAACACACAGTAGAAGCACTCACAAAACACTGCTGGTCCTGAGTGGAACTCACCTCCGATCAAATCAGCAGCGCTAGTTGCATGATTTATATGTGCAACTACCACTGCAGATTGGATCAGCTGTATTTTCCACTCAAGACCAGCAGAATTCTATTTATATGTTTTTTTTACACATAATAACCTCCATTACTAAATATTATTAGCAGAAACACAACAGAAGATCAGAGCAACATAAGGATTTATTTTGAACCTTATAATATGGTTAAATATTTTTTTAATTTTTGGCAGTAAGTTTGACCCTGCCACCTCCCCTAATTTCAGTGGACCAAAAGTATTTAACTTTATTATACAGTTCAAAATAAATCCGTATTATTAATTAAACAACTCCCATATAAAGAGAAAGCAATATGGAAGCCATAGGTTTCATCTAAGGTTAAATTTAATATGCCTCTGGATTATAGAAAATTGTCATATTGAATACTTATTAATTCAGTGGTTCTGCATTATAAAATGAATAGTTCTATTAGAGTACTAACAAATATAAGTCTCATGAGAAAGAATCACACAAAACTAATATAATACGAATAAGCTTTATTATATGTATTATAAAGCAATTACTGTTTATGTTTAGGAGGTATTTAACATTGTAAAAATGTGAATTTGTGATCTGCACATTTTGACTTTTCATATGATGTTTTCAATATATAGTAAGTACTACATTGTCCTTTGACAAACAATGAAAGTTGTAGACACCACTAGATAATGTAGATTTGCATCTTGCATAGTCTGACTTGTCATATTTTGTGTTTTGTATATAGCATCATAATGCCCCTCTAGATAATTTGACAGGTAACATAGTAACAGACATCCCTGTGTAATATAGGAGTAATTTCATTTCATGGTTAATGTCTATTATTATTGGGTCTACATACTGTGACTTTTAATCTACCCAGAATGGAGGGAGATAATTTGAATTAATTTACCAATAGGAAACAGCTTTATGCTATAAAAAGCGGTTTTTGGTTTTTAGATACATCAGCTTTGATTATGGCCCAGGGCCGAAACGCGTCAGCTGTGTCTAGCTGATTTCCTACATGTTTGTAACATACCTGGGTATCCTGGTTTTAAAAAGATACTTAAAAAAAATTGGATGCTTTAATCACCGGCTGGTGCTCCGTTCTTCTGTGTTTCTGCTAAGGACTGACCCTATCCGAGTGCAGCACAGCCGGTGTTTTTCCAATCCTGAAAATTGCTCCAGGGAATTTGCCTGAAGGAGCCGACCCGGCAATGGACCAATCACAGAGGAGCCGGTCCCACACACCTTTGCTGACGTCAGTACTCGGATGTTCCGCTGTTTGTCAGTGTGTACTAAGGGGAGGAGCTATTTCCATAGAGGCAAGAATACACAGAGGAATGAGCAGAATACACCCACTGTAAAGCTCATCGCGGTGGCGGATGTGGACACGCCGTTGAGTAGGAACCTCACGGCGTACCTGTGGGCACTTGATGCTGGGAAAGGCTGTGTAAATCAAGTGAGCCCACTGAGCACCACTCTAAATACCCTTCACAAGCTATAAGATACAGTGAGGTAAGCCGTATCTTTCCTGTGTTAGTCTCACTATATGGAATATCATTCTGTGACTGCCATTTTATTTGTCCATAAATTCCTTGGAAATCCCTACCTAACTTTATAGATTATACCAAGGGAAATTTTGAATTGGTGTGTAAATAGTATTAGGCCCTATTATTTCATGACATAAAGCCACTTACTTGATACCAATGCCTGTTAGATATAGTTTTGTAGAAAGAAAACTAAGAATTAAGCGAGAACTAATCAACTCTTAACTTTATTTTTATGGAATAGAACATTTCTTACCGCATGAATAATAATCATATTCTTTTCTATCAGGGAGATTACACAAACTGACCTTAACATGTTTAGTATTTATTGTTTTCACCAGTTATATCACATACAGTATATATTGAGTAAATGTACTGTATATTCATAGCTTGCCTATTATTGTTTCCAGAAAAAAGTAGGTTGGAGCACTAGATGATACTAATGGCAGAGTTTATAAGTTCTATTTGGACATCAAGATGCCATAATGTATGTGAAATTGTGTAGGATGGAATATACCTATTAGTGCATGTAACATTCCCTATATAGACTTATAAGTGCTTCTACAGGAAAAATTATATGACCATTATTCCATTTTTTGCTGAAAGGTTCATGCAGAAAGTGCTGACACTAGAATTCAACAATAAATATACAAGCTGAAAAATTAATATCTTTATCACTTAAGCATATAAATAAGTACAAGCTAGAGATTCATAGGAATAAAAAAAAATCTTGGTAATATTTTAATAACCAGTATTGAACCCTTGCTGTTAAAACATTTTATAGCCCTGTGCTAAAGCTCTATAGCTATTTATATTCAATGCATTTGAACAACAGTGTGTGCTTTTTTATAAAGGCAATTTTAATTATTATTATTTATTATTATACTTTATTTATAAAGCGGCAACATATTCTACAGCGCTGTCCATGGGTACAATTCATTTAGATAAAACAATGTTATAAAACTTGTAAGAGACAAGACAAAATTTTACAAACACCTACAGGAGGAATTAAGGACCCTATTCCCATGGGAACTTACAATCTAGAAGGGTAGGAGGTTGAGAAGCAGGAGGTGAGGACTGCAAGATTGAGAAAGATGTTAATGCAGAGTTAGATGAGAGAAATGTTAGGTAAGTGAAATTAATTTATTATTGAGTTGGGTGGTAGCCTTCTCTAAAAAAAAAGCCTGACAGGACGAGGGAGAGTGTTCCAGAGGGTAGGTGCTGCACAAAAGAAGTCCTGCAGTCTAGCATAGGAAGAGGTGATAGTCAAAGATGCATGCAAGGAGCAGGTCATTATTGGATCTTAGTGGGCGGGCTGGAGTATACTTGTTGATTAGAGAGGATAGGTAGTGGAGAGCGGCGTTGGTGAGACCTTTCTATGAAAGGTGAGAATTTTAAATTGAATTCTGCTGTGAATGGGGAGCTAATGAAGGGACTCACAGAGAGGTGCAGCAGATACAGAGCAACGGAAAAGGTGGATTAGCCTGGCAGAGGCTTTTAGGATGGATTGAAGGAGGGAGAGGCGGGAAAGGGGAAGGCCAGTAAGTAGGTTATTGCAGTAGTCACGTCGGGAAATAACAAGGGAGTGGATAATTTGCTTTGTGGTGTTAGCACTCAGAAAAGGGCAAATCTTGGAAATATTGCGTAGGTGGTTGCAGCAGGATGAAGAAAGCGATTAGATGTGGGGGAAGAAGGATAGATTTGAGTCAAGTGTAACTCTGAGGCAGTGGACTTGGGGAGATGGTGATGCCGTCAACAGAGATAGAAAAGTCAGAAATTGGCATAGAGCTTGAGGGGGGATTAGAAGGAGCTCAGTCTTGGACATATTAATCTTTAGGTGGTAAGAGGCCATCCAGGAAGAAATACCAGATAAGCAGTCGCTGACATGAGAAAGGACAGAGGGAGAGAGAGCAGGGGTGGAGAGGTAGATCTGGGTTTCATCAGCACAGAGGTAGTATTTGAAGACATAACTGTTGATAAGTTTACCCAGTGAAGAAGAATAAATAGAGAAGAATAGAGGACCGAGAACAGATCCTTGAGGTACTCCAACAGACAGAGGCATTGGAGAGGAGGAGTCACCAGCAAATGACACAGAAAAAGATCTGTGAGAAAGATAAGAGTGAATTCAAGAAAGAGCAATGTCACAGAGGCCAAAAGAGCTAAGGGTCTGTAGGAGAAGGGGGTGGTAAACTGTTTCAAAGGCAGCTGAGAGGTCAAGTAAGATGAGTATGGAAAATAATTTAACCAGAAAATGATTAGGATTCAAATATTTAACAATATAAATAGTAGAAAGGTTTTAAATTACACAAAATTCAAATTTGCAAGAGGGTTGTCAACTAATTTTTACAATGGGTACATTTTCCTACCACTGTCCAAACTCACTGGGCTCACTAAAAACTGATAAAAAACAAAAATATAAAATACACCAAAAATCGATCTATATTGAATTTCACAAAATGCATTTTATTTTTACTCTCACCTAGTTCTCATGTTTAAGTTTTATTGCACCCATTAAAACAAATACCTATAAGCCCTGACATTAACAGCATGACTGTTGCTCCCAGGTGTTTGTCATTATTATAATGGTCACTTGACACTTCAGCTATAAAGACATTAAACCTCTTATTTGAATGATGTACCTGCCTCTATCAAATGACCAATTGTATGATAATGTTCTATGATGGAAGGTTGTTTTGGACCTCTTTAGAACTTCAAAAATGAGATCAATGATTTAAGGCATTTGTATTTATATTGACAATCACCTGGCAGCTGGACAGACGCAGAAACATTCATAATAAAAAAAAGGGGTCTCAGACCCACTTACAGACCTGACAACTTTGAAAACTTTTTCATAGTGTGCACTTATTTGCATATTTTATGATGTCACAGGAAGTGATGTCACAGAAAGTGTGTATAAGCCAGTGATGGCGAACATATATATATACACGCAAAAGCACATACACACATACATACATTCACGCATAGCTTGACAGAAATTTTGAAGATAGACCATCCAAAGCATACAATGTAGAGTTAAAACAAAGATGCTTTATTATCTCATGTTAAAATGAACAGGTGAACACCACTCCATGAAACAGAAAACAAGGGAAAGTCAATTAGATAGAGAGTAACCGCGGTGATGTGTGTCAATCCACTTAAGAGCAGTGTGTTGGTCAGCTAGCTCCCAAAATCACAATACATGTAATGTTTAAATATTGACAGGATTATATAACCAGGTCCAGTGAGTATTCCCTACCTCAGGCTTGGACCGGTGAGGTTCGTATACCACCGCTAGATGCACATATGTAAGAATGAAATGCAAAAACACTAGATGTCTAGTAAATATATGCCAAGAGTCCACACCTCATACCTGTGTGCTGCTGGATCCTGAACGACAGTCCGTTGCGGCAATATATCCGTTCTCCTTACTGTGTATGGGACGTCTGATTCAGTTGGTATCCAGCTCCTGCGGTAAATCTGAGTGAGCTCTGATGGCTGCGGTGGGTAGCTCCTCCTTCCGTTTGTGTCCCAGGTGATGGGCGTAATAATGCGGTCAGGTGAATTGGTGCAATACCTGGCTGCTGTGCTGCACTAGGGGCCGGTCAGATGAGAACAAGGAGTGAAAAAGGAGCACAAGCAGCGGTTCAATGCACAAAAAATGTATTTACAAGTGCCAAACATAGCGCCTTGGCGCTCAGAGTGAAGAAAATTAACACGTTTGTCAAGCAAAACAAAACCGTGAGAGGGGATAACACACCCCCGGGGTAAATACTGACAAAAATCAATGGGACTAGCATTAAGAAACAGGTATACGCGTTTCAGCTTACAGCCTTACTCATTACCTGGCTAAAACACAATGAGGTGAACTTAAAAACAGTGGCTAGTCATCCTATTGGTAGTTGGGAACACTCCCATTAATTAGTCCTCCAATGGGAATTTATTTGCGTAGCTATGAACACCTGAGAAAGCACGGAGATGTGCACTGTTGTCAGCTCACAGTAAAACATATGGAATAGAATAGAAATAAAAATAAACAGTTCCAGTGCATTATGTGTAACAACAATCTAATAAATATAAACAATTTCAGTTATCAAAACATGATAAATTGTTGATGTACTCAATTCAGACAAGAGAGAGTAGTAAAGAACCACGGACCCAGCTGGAAACATTTGTGTTGCTGGGAAACCGCTTCATAGTTGCTGAAATGAAAAATACAGATCATGTCATGTTTTGATAACTGAAATTGTTTATATTTATTAGATTGTTGTTACACATAATGCACTGGAACTGTTTATTTTTATTTCTATTCTATTCCATATGTTTTACTGTGAGCTGACAACAGTGCACATCTCCGTGCTTTCTCAGGTGTTCATAGCTACGCAAATAAATTCCCATTGGAGGACTAATTAATGGGAGTGTTCCCAACTACCAATAGGATGACTAGCCACTGTTTTTAAGTTCACCTCATTGTGTTTTAGCCAGGTAATGAGTAAGGCTGTAAGCTGAAACGCGTATACCTGTTTCTTAATGCTAGTCCCATTGATTTTTGTCAGTATTTACCCCGGGGTGTGTTATCCCCTCTCACGGTTTTGTTTTGCTTGACAAACGTGTTAATTTTCTTCACTCTGAGCGCCAAGGCGCTATGTTTGGCACTTGTAAATACATTTTTTGTGCATTGAACCGCTGCTTGTGCTCCTTTTTCACTCCTTGAACACCACTCCACACACTACAGCCAAGATCATCCAATGAGTTCCAATAGACTTCTGTGAAAAGGAATCACAAACAAGGGCGCTTCCTAGTGTAACACTGATGATATGTGAGATTGGTATTTACTTATCAAAACATACTCACAAGTGTGGCAGTACCCAATTGTGCCTAGTGAGGCGCACTGGGAACTCTCAGTGTCCCAGCTCACTGATCCAAAGAGCAGGGGAAATCCTCTTGACTGCTCCTATTGCTGTGAGCTGGATAATTAAAGCTCAGACTTCCAAAAATCTCAAAAAATAAGATTTTATTTTACAAATTAGTTTTAAAAATCAAAAGAGCACAAAATGTGCCCTATGTATATTAAAAAATGCAGCATAATGCGTTTCTCAGCTCTCCTGGCTGTTTCCTCAGGCTTCTGTTAGTTCTCTGGAAGTGCTGGCTTTTAAATGAAATACTATCCAATCACCAAACATTTAGATAACCCACCCACTAATAAAGGTGTGTTACCTTAATTACCTCTTCCCTTAAAACCACAACTTATTCTCCTAATGTCAGATGTTATGTTAGATTCATTTGTATACAAAATTAGCACAAATGTATAATTCACAATCCTATCAATGATAACTTAATAAAAAATATATATTCATATAACCATAATAACTGTCAAACAGTTCACATAGATGTTTACAAATCTACTATTCTACAGATGTAATAATCATGTCCCCCATCATGTGCTTGATATCTGTCATTAAAAATAATTACCTTCTTTTAATAACCATGATCAAAATTACCAAGAATCTTGTGTATTTTTATACCTATGTTGCCCTCAGATAAAAAAAATAAAAATGTTTTTAAATAGGGGTATTTTGACTGCAAAGATGTTACCTGCCCTCATTGGCTAGCTGAGTCAAGCCTTTATGGATGTCGGAAAAATACAAATGTATCCGTTATGGCTTGAAAATAACCATGGTATTATTCTAGTGATAGAGTCTATGAGGCCCATTTATCAAGCTCTGTATGGAGCTTGTGGACCCGTGTTTCTGGCGAGTCTTCAGACTCGCCACAAACAGCAGTTATGAAGCAGTGGTCTAAAGACCGCTGCTCCATAACCCTGTCCACCTGCTCTGAGCAGGCGGACAGGAATCACCACTATTCAACCCGATCGAGTATGATCGGGTAGGTTGACACCCCCTGCTGGCCGCGAGTCTGCAGGGGGGCGATGTTGCACCAGCAGCTCTTGTAAGCGGCTTGTGCAAAGCTGAATATGGAGAGCATATTGCTCTCCGCATTCAGCAAGGACTTGCGGACCTGATCCACACTGTCGGATCAGGTCCACAAGACCTTTGATACATAGTCCTGTGTGTGAGTGAATTATATAGTGTTAATTTTGTGAATACTACCAAAAATTAAATGTCTAAAGAAGTTTATATACAAAGATGTTAATCGTGCAGACCTTTAGTGGTCACGCTTCTAATCCCCCCCCAAAAAAATACTTGCAATATTTACCACAACCAGCAATTAGTATATTGAAACACTTTGGTAGCTCAGCACCACTGTCAGGTGCAAGCCAGAAAGGGTGCTGTAATCCCTTGAATACTCACAAGTCCACAAAGCGGCAGCACCTTAAAGCATATAAAAGTCTTTATTTCCACATACTGGAGTTAAAACAGTGACGTTTCGGGTACACAACCCTTAATCATACAAGGCTCAAACAAACTATTCAATCCTTATATAGGCCCACCTACACTCAGGTGTTCAATCAACACCTGAAAGCAACCCCACCTAGAGGTCATTCTTATTATTACAACAAATAACATATTTTTTTTTCATTTTTGTTGCACATAGTACAGGATGGGAGTTAAAAACAATACAAAAAATATATACATAGCAATTGTTTATACAGATATATAGATACATAGGCCGCAAGTTACCTATAATATTATTTCAACATAATGTTCCCAAAACCTAAGTGGAATAGCTCATAAGATTTTATAGTTAGGGAAATGGCTACAGAAATAAAGTATAGTCTAATTCTTTATTTAAACCAAAGCGTTGCATAGCATTAAGTTTGTAGATCCAAAATGCTTCTTTCCTTTTGAGGATTGACTCTTTATCTCCCCCCATCTGGAACGTGGCACTGCATCAATAATTTGTAAGCAAACCTGACTGATATTATGACCACACTGAATGAAATGACCAGACACTGGTGCTTCTAAATTTTTGCATCTAATGTTGCTTTTATGTTGTATGATTTTATCACGGACCCGACGGGTCATCTCTCCAATATAAATCTTCCCACATGGACATTTTATGAGATAGATTGGAAAAATGGTATTACACATAAAAAAACCTTTTATCTGAATTTTCCTACCAGTGAGAGGATGGACAAAATATGGACCCTTTATTATCGAATTGCAGTTACCACATCCCAGACAGGGATAACAACCCTGATTCTTGCCAGATATATAGCTCTGCTGTGATTTTTTTGCACCAATATCAGTGTGTACCAACTCATCTCTAAGATGTCTCCTCATTCTATAAGCAGGCATAGGGGGTAGTGCAAACTCAGCCACTCCTGGGTGGCAACCCTGTAGAATACGCCAATGTTTCTTTATTATGCTCATGATTTAACTACCGTGATTATTGTGATCCATAACTAATATCATTCGTTTATTCTCCTTTTTTTGAGTAGGATCTTTATGAAACTGGACTTTAGCTAGTTCCTTCTGAACCAGTTTTACAGGGTAATCCCAACCTCAGATTTCTTGGCAATACTGTGCAATCTATTATGTATTCTATCTTTCTCTGATACAATGTGCTGTACCCTTAGAAACTGACTTCTAGGTAAAGACCTCACTGTACTTCTAGGATGAAAACTCTGATAGTGCAAAAGACCATTCTTGTCAGTGGTTTTGACATATAAGGCTGTACAAATTTTACCATCCCTGAAATACACAGTAGTGTCCTGGAAATTAACCTCAATTTCGCTAGCAGTCAGGAAAAATTTGATAGAGTCAGTGCTCTAATTGAGTTCAGTGACAAATTCTTCAAGGGTTCCAATGTCGCCACACCACACACCGAATATATCATCTATGTACCGCCACCAGGCCACCGCATATTGCAGGAACAATATGTCTATGAAGAAACATGTATAATTAAGATGTACATGACTAAGAGCCTAGTGCAGGCTTGAAACATTGTATATATTGCTGGGACCCTACATATGAAAGAATAAAGGTCTTTTATTGAAGATGGTGGCTGGAGTTCTTTGAATTTTTTTATTTTATGCACACAGGTGTTTTTTAATGATTTTTTTTACAGTTTAATTATTAATAGTATTTTTGTTTATTATTATTTTTTTATAGATTGTTGATTCCTACTATATTATCTTTATCACTGAGGGTGTGTGTGTGAGAAGCCCTGCAGTCACTTGTGTCAATAAAGGGCTTGAACAGCTCGACACCACCAACAACAGTCAAATACACAGAGCAAGGGTATAAAAAGTTTAAAACAGGTTTATTAAAACAAGTAAAACACAGCAACGCATTTCTCAGCTACACAGAACCATTTCATCAGGCTGTAAAAATTAATCACACCCTTTGCTCTATTAATACCTCCCTCTACCCAATCAAACAACCAGAAATTGCAACACCCTTTTACATAAGACTTTTCATTGACCATGGTACATTACCCATCTAAATAATCATGGACATAATAATACAAATAAAAATACAATGAATCGTAGAGAACATATTAATACAATGAATCAACATCATCTAAATACATATTTTAAGTGCTCTATGTACATGATCATCATAATGATACAAACAATAGGTTCAACCCCAATATTTTAGGCATTATGACCTAAATTACATATATTTAGTCATTATTAAAATAATTGTAATGCTGGCTTAAATCTACTAATTTATTGGGCATTACCCTTACGCTAAACTGCATATATTTTATCTAATTCTAAAACTCTGTCACTAACTCATGTTTCTTTGCATGTTCAGCATTAGATCTATGAGAGACATAATATTCCCATACCCAACAGTATATATAGGGATAAATTCATATTCAATAGAATGTAGATGGCACGAGTGCCGCTTCTTATGTGAGTTGGAAATTGTCTGTGGTTCTTTCAACTGACTATACTGTTCCATGTGGCGCCTTCTTTTCTGTATCTCCAGGACCTCTATCTGACCTTATTATCTGGGAGAGCTGTGATCATCCTGACTGACTGTGAAGCATTGCTTATCATCATTAGCGCACCTCCATATGGTGGTTCTTAGCCCTATCCTATATATAACTTTTTAGTTTTACATTCACGCATACACACACACAAATGCAGCACCACTTAATAACAAAACAAAATATACTTAAATCAGTTATGATAAAAATAAATACAAAAACATGTCCCTGAATATATTGTTAAAAAAATAAAGACATTAGAAATTAAGTATTACTGCTTTAAGATATGCTTTGACAATTGCCCCACCATTTATAGCATCAGTACATTACCTCTTCACAGAGCCCAATAAAACTTTGCCAAATTGAGTGAGACTGGAGCTGCTAGATACATTTATATTCAGGAAAGAGCCACAATGGCACTACACCAATATATAGGGAATTGCCCAGGTGTATAATAATATAATGGATTTAATATTTGAGGGCTAGTGTGCTGTACATAAACTGTAACTTTACAAATAAGTAAAAAAATACTGACTAAAAGAATGCACTAGATAGCACCTCTATATCCCACATGGAGCGAAAAGAGGTCGTTTTTTTAATTTATTTTTTATAAAACTTAACTTTTATTAAAAACAGTTTAATAATAATAAATTAAATACACATGAAGTGCTCTGTATGGAATGTCCCCAAATAATATGTAGGCTCTGAAATTGTCAACTCATATGTGGCAGGGCCTATTAGGTAGCAGGTCATTGTATAGGCATAAACCTATTATTCATGAATACATAAATTCAGACTGGCTTGAGTGAATGAAATAGAAACATTGTATCTCGATGTTGGCTTAGTAAACTGAATTCACATTGCATGTACACTTATATGTTAGAATAAATTCACTTATCATAAATCACTTATGTTAAGTTGGTGGATTGAATTCACATTTTATTTAGACATGTGCATTTCAAATAAATTCACATCTCATGAACTAAAACACTGTGTCTTGCATTTTATTAAGGCATTAAATATGTTCAAATGCTAATAAGATAAACTAACAAAAGGTATATTATTCTCTGCTATTATAAGATATTATGAATAATATAGTGACTAGTAATAGACACTGACACCTAACCAGTTATGTTATCAGAGATCATACCTTAAAATTGCTCTTGGAGTAACTAAGTGTTATTGAACTATTATTAACCAACTATCTAGTGTTTTCTGTTTAATAAGGGAAAGATTACTAATAAGGTGCAAACATTTTTGCGCAAACTATATCCTGTTTCCGCTAGCAGTTTTAACTGCACTGATATTACAAGGTGAGCAAAATCATGATTGCGGTAGTGCAATCTTGATTTACGCTACAATTCTTACTGCAATCTAAGAGCTGTTGTTAAAGGGACAGTCAACACCAAAATTGGTATTGTTTAACCCTTTGAGTGCTAATGACAGCTCTGAGCCGTCACAGAGTTTCTCACTCTGGTGCTAATGACGGCTCAGAGCCGTCATGAGCACTCTCCCACCTTGAGGGAGATCTGGGGGCTGCTTACTGCTCCTACCCCGGCGATCGTGCCTGTAGAGTGACAGGCATCGCCGGGGCTTCACGTGATGTGCGGTGACATCACGCGCAATTACGTGATGACGTCACCGCGCAACTTTATTTATACTTAACAATGTTAAGTATAGGAGGAGGGGGCATGCTGCTTAGAAGCCTGTATCTCAGGCATCTAAGCAGCTACAGACCCCCAAGACCCATTGTTGGAAAGGTAATCGCTTAACCAACAGTGTAAGTCTTGGGGGTCTGTAAAAAAAATAAAAAAGTTAAAAAAAAATGTTTTCAAAAATAAAAAAAATAAAATAAAATATAAGCACCCAGGTGGGAAATGGCTTAGTAGCCAAAGGGTTAAAAAGATACTGTAAATAACGCCTTTACAACCCATTCCCAGTTTTGCACAAACAACATAGTTACTGTATATTAATATACTTTATAACAATTAAACCTCTAAATTTTTGACTGTTTCTAAGCCACTACAAACAGCCTTTTAGAACATAATTTTGTATTAGCTTTTCACAACAGGAGACTGCTAGTTCATGTGAGCCATATAGATAACATTGTGCTCATGCCCATGGAGTTATGACTGACACTGCACTAATTGGCTAAAATGCAAGTCAATAGATAATAAATAAATAGCCATGTGATCAGAGGGCTGTCAAAAGAGGCTTAGATACAAGGTAATCACAGAAGCAAAAAGTGTATTAATATAACGGTGTGTTAGTTATGCAAAACTGGAAAATCAGTAATAAAGGGATTATCTATCTTTTTAAACAATAACAATTTTGGAGTTGACTGTCCCATTAACTGTTTTCCGAAACTAAAAAGTTTTACAAAACACCAGGGCCGGATTTACAGCCTAAGTGCCTGTAGGCACCAAAAGCGGAAGCGCCCCCCCCCCCCGCACACCTATGTGCTGCCTACCTTAACTAAGATGGCCTCTGGCATATTACACCCAGTGCCACCTCTGAATATTACACACACCTCTGCATATTACATACATAGCTCAGCATATTGCACCCAGTGCCATCAATGTATATTACACACATCTCTGCATATAACACGCACCTCTGCATATTACACCCAGTGCCATTTCTGTTTATTACACTCACCTCTGCATATTACACCCAGTGCCATATCTGTATATTACACAAATCTCTACACATAACACACGTTACCATCCCTGTATATACATATCTGCAGAATATTGCACAGCCATCTTATATTACAGTAATAAAAAGAGAGAAGCGCTCAACCTGGGAACGAACAATAGCATAATAGCTTGTTCTATGGCTAGTTACCACCCTAGAAGCAGCCTCTTTTTGCTCAAAATGTGCCATTCACAGAGAAGAACTCTCCTGTAGCATATCAGTCTGATCCTGACTTCACAGTACAGTCCAGCACCGAAATACCAGGCAATCCCTCTCTGAACGAGAGAAACGGCAAAACCCTAGACGTATGTTTCGGCCTATTGTGGACCTCATCAGTGAGGTGCAGCCATATCCCTCTAGGCACACTGAGCAACGGGTCCACATCTGGATTCCCGCATCACACTTAGGGAGACTTCCCCAAGTGTCATAATTTGCATAAATAAAAAGAGAGAAGCGCTTAACCTGGGAACGAACAATAGCATAATAGCTTGTTCTATGGCTAGTTACCACCCTAGAAGCAGCCTCTTTTTGCTCAAAATGTGCCTTTCACAGAGAAGAACTCTCCTGTAGCATATCAGTCTGATCCTGACTTCACAGTACAGTCCAGCCCCGAAATACCAGGCAATCCCTCTCTGAACGAGAGAAACGGCAAAACCCCAGACGTACGTTTCGGCCTATTGTGGGCCTCGTCAGTGAGGTGCAGCCATATCCCTCTAAGCACACTGAGCAACGGGCCCACGTCTGGATTCCCACATCACACTTAGGGAGACTTCCCCAAGTGTCATAATTTGCATAAATAAAAAGAGAGAAGCGCTCAACCTGGGAATGAACAATAGCATAATAGCTTGTTCCAGAGGTGGGAATCCAGACGTGGACCCGTTGCTCAGTGTGCCTAGAGGGATATGGCTGCACCTCACTGACGAGGCCCACAATAGGCCGAAACGTACGTCTGGGGTTTTTGCTGTTTCTCTTGTTCAGAGAGGGATTGCCTGGTATTTCGGGGCTGGACTGCACTGTTAAGTCAGGATCAGACTGATATGCTACAGGAAAGTTCTTCTTTGTGAAAGGCACATACTGAGCAAAAAGAGGCTGCTTCTAGGGTGGTAACTAGCCATAGAACAAGCTATTATGATATTGTTCGTTCCCAGGTTGAGCGCTTCTCTCTTTTTATTTATGCAAATTATGACACTTAGGGAAGTCTCCCTAAGTGTGATGCGGGAATCCAGACGTGGACCCGTTGCTCAGTGTGCCTAGAGGGATATGGCTGCACCTCACTGACGAGGCCCACAATAGGCCGAAACGTACGTCTGGGGTTTTTGCTGTTTCTCTTGTTCAGAGAGGGATTGCCTGGTATTTTGGGGCTGGACTGCACTGTTAAGTCAGGATCAGACTGATATGCTACAGGAAGGTTCTTCTCTGTGAAAGGCACATACTGAGCAAAAAGAGACTGCTTCTAGGGTGGTAACTAGCCATAGAACAAGCTATTATGCTATTGTTCGTTCCCAGGTTGAGCGCTTCTCTCTTTTTATTTATGCAAATTATGACACTTAGGGAAGTCTCCCTAAGTGTGATGCGGGAATCTAGACGTGGACCCGTTGCTCAGTGTGCCTAGAGGGATATAGCTGCACCTCACTGACGAGGCCCACAATAGGCCGAAACGTACGTCTGGGGTTTTTGCTGTTTCTCTTGTTCAGAGAGGGATTGCCTGGTATTTCGGGGCTGGACTGCACTGTTAAGTCAGGATCAGACTGATGTGCTACAGGAAAGTTCTTCTCTGTGAAAGGCACATACTGAGCAAAAAGAGGCTGCTTCTAGGGTGGTAACTAGCCATAGAACAAGCTATTATGCTATTGTTCGTTCCCAGGTTGAGCGCTTCTCTCTTTTTATTTATCTTATATTACAGATCTGCAGAATATTGCACAGCCATCTTATATTACAGATCTGCAGAGTATTACACAGCCATCCTATATTACAGATCTGCAGAGTTTTGCACAGCCATCCTATATTACAGATCTGCAGAGTATTGCACAGCCATCCTTTATACAGATCTGCAGAGTATTGCACAGCCATCCTATATCACAGATCCCCCCCACCCCACAAAAAAGTGGCGCTGCGCAGTTCAAGGAGCAAACCACTGTCTGACTGGAGTCAGGGTACTCTTCCCTCGACCTCGGACCCTCTCTGCCGCAAAACGTGCGGTAAGGGTGCTGTCTCTGTCTCTCTGAGCCAGAGCCTGTGTATTTTAATTTTTTAAAAAAAGGTTACTGACTGCATCTGCACATTATTATTTTTTTAATTAAAATACACTGACAGTAACCTTCGCTGTAGTGCATCTGTGGGCACATGCCTACTGGGCATAATGGGAAATTTGGCTCTGCAAAACACATCAAAAATACATTACAAAGTACAGTTACACCCATAATAACACTGTCTAATAAAAAAAATATTCTGGGGGCGGAGGAAATCGCTGTGCAGTGCAGATGTCTTAGTACAGAGCTAAATAATTACTATTAAGCCTTTTTTTGGCAAACAAACCTTCCTTCAAAGGTGCATGAATTATTTGGACACCCTGCACAGTCCGGCTTATACCTGGCAGAAGTTTTGGGTGCTGGTCCTGCGAGCATCCTAGACATTAGGGAGGGCAGCCACCTCACAGCTTACCCACTGAAACCGCAGCTCCAGAGGATTGGGGATCCACTCCGGAGTGGAGGATAGTAGACGGCTGAGAGGAGAGAGCTAAGAGACTTGGAGTGAAGGAGGCTCTGGGGCCCTGCTGGGAGCGATGCTCACCTAGACCTGACCGTGCTCCGTTGAGCATTCCAGCCCAGAGATATAGCCCGGGAGTGCGCCGACAGAGCAGCAAGTGCGACCGGGAGCCATAAGGTGGATTCTGCTCCGAAAGTAGATGCGGGTGTAGCGGGAGAATATTGTGGCACGAACGGTGGCCATCGTGCGGCCCTCAGAGAAGCGCTGGAACTGCAGGACACAAGCCTGCAGTGAGTGAGTACCTCTGATCCTTTCAACTTGTATCCTGGAGGCTGACCAGCTTCATTTTCTGTACCCGGGGCCGCATGGGCAGCTACAGGCCTAGATTTAGAGTTCGGCGGTAAAAGGGCTGTTAACGCTCCGCGGGCTTTTTTCTGGCCGCACCATAAATTTAACTCTGGTATCGAGAGTTAAAACAAATGCTGCGTTAGGCTCCAAAAAAGGAGCGTAGGGCATTTTTACCGCAAATGCAACTCTCGATACCAGAGTTGCTTACGGACGCGGCCGGCCTCAAAAACGTGCTCGTGCACGATTCTCCCATAGGAAACAATGGGACTGTTTGAGCTGAATAAAAACCTAACACCTGCAAAAAAGCAGCGTTCAGCTCCTAACGCAGCCCCATTGTTTCCTATGGGGAAACACTTCCTACGTCTGCACCTAACACCCTAACATGAACCCCAAGTCTAAACACCCCTAACCTTACACTTATTAACCCCTAATCTTCCGCCCCCGCTATCGCTGACCCCTGCATTACAGTTTTAACCCCTAATCTTCTGCTCCGTAAACCGCCGCAACCTACGTTATCCCTATGTACCCCTAATCTGCTGCCCTAACATCGCCGACCCCTATGTTATATTTATTAACCCCTAATCTGCCCCCCACAACGTCGCCGACACCTGCCTACACTTATTAACCCCTAATCTGCCGAGCGGACCTGAGCGCTACTATAATAAAGTTATTAACCCCTAATCCGTCTCACTAACCCTATCATAAATAGTATTAACCCCTAATCTGCCCTCCCTAACATCGCCGACACCTACCTTCAATTATTAACCCCTAATCTTCCGATCGGAGCTCACCGCTATTCTAATAAATGTATTAACCCCTAAAGCTAAGTCTAACCCTAACACTAACACCCCCCTAACTTAAATATAATTTACATATAACGAAATAAATTAACTCTTATTAAATAAATGATTCCTATTTAAAGCTAAATACTTACCTATAAAATAAACCCTAATATAGCTACAATATAAATTATAATTATATTTTAGCTATTTTAGGATTAATATTTATTTTACAGGCAACTTGGTATTTATTTTAACCAGGTACAATAGCTATTAAATAGTTAAGAACTATTTAATAGCTACCTAGTTAAAATAATAACAAAATTACCTGTAAAATAAATCCTAACCTAAGATATAATTAAACCTAACACTACCCTATCAATAAAATAATTAAATAAACTACCTACAATTACCTACAATTAACCTAACACTACACTATCAATAAATTAAATAAACACAATTGCTACAAATAAATACAATTAAATAAACTAGCTAAAGTACAAAAAATAAAAAAGAACTAAGTTACAGAAAATAAAAAAATATTTACAAACATAAGAAAAATATTACAACAATTTTAAACTAATTACACCTACTCTAAGCCCCCTAATAAAATAACAAAGCCCCCCAAAATAATAAATTCCCTACCCTATTCTAAATTTAAAAAGTTACAAGCTCTTTTACCTTACCAGCCCTGAACAGGGCCCTTTGCGGGGCATGCCCCAAGAAGTTCAGCTCTTTTGCCTGTAAAAGAAAACATACAATACCCCCCCCCCCCAACATTACAACCCACCACCCACATACCCCTAATCTAACCCAAACCCCCCTTAAATAAACCTAACACTAAGCCCTTGATGATCTTCCTACCTTGTCTTCACCATGCCAGGTTCACCGATCCGTCCTGGCTCCAAGATCTTCATCCAACCCAAGCGGGGGCTAGACATCCACTGAAGAAGTCCAGAAGAGGGTCCAAAGTCTTCCTCCTATCCGGCAAGAAGAGGACATCCGGACCGGCAAACATCTTCTCCAAGCGGCATCTTCGATCTTCTTCCATCCGGTGCGGAGCGGGTCCATCTTGAAGCAGGCGACGCGGATCCATCCTCTTCTTCCGATGTCTCCCGACGAATGACGGTTCCTTTAAGGGACGTCATCCAAGATGGCGTCCCTCGAATTCCGATTGGCTGATAGGATTCTATCAGCCAATCGGAATTCGAGGGACGCCATCTTGGATGACGTCCCTTAAAGGAACCGTCATTCGTCGGGAGACATCGGAAGAAGAGGATGGATCCGCGTCGCCTGCTTCAAGATGGACCCGCTCCGCACCGGATGGAAGAAGATCGAAGATGCCGCTTGGAGAAGATGTTTGCCGGTCCGGATGTCCTCTTCTTGCCGGATAGGAGGAAGACTTTGGACCCTCTTCTGGACTTCTTCAGTGGATGTCTAGCCCCCGCTTGGGTTGGATGAAGATCTTGGAGCCAGGACGGATCGGTGAACCTGGCATGGTGAAGACAAGGTAGGAAGATCATCAGGGGCTTAGTGTTAGGTTTATTTAAGGGGGGTTTGGGTTAGATTAGGGGTATGTGGGTGGTGGGTTGTAATGTTGGGGGGGGGTATTGTATGTTTTCTTTTACAGGCAAAAGAGCTGAACTTCTTGGGGCATGCCCCGCAAAGGGCCCTGTTCAGGGCTGGTAAGGTAAAAGAGCTTGTAACTTTTTAAATTTAGAATAGGGTAGGGAATTTATTATTTTGGGGGGCTTTGTTATTTTATTAGGGGGCTTAGAGTAGGTGTAATTAGTTTAAAATTGTTGTAATATTTTTCTTATGTTTGTAAATATTTTTTTTATTTTCTGTAACTTAGTTCTTTTTTATTTTTTGTACTTTAGCTAGTTTATTTAATTGTATTTATTTGTAGCAATTGTGTTTATTTAATTTATTGATAGTGTAGTGTTAGGTTAATTGTAGGTAATTGTAGGTAGTTTATTTAATTATTTTATTGATAGGGTAGTGTTAGGTTTAATTATATCTTAGGTTAGGATTTATTTTACAGGTAATTTTGTTATTATTTTAACTAGGTAACTATTAAATAGTTCTTAACTATTTAATAGCTATTGTACCTAGTTAAAATAAATACCAAGTTGCCTGTAAAATAAATATTAATCCTAAAATAGCTATAATATAATTATAATTTATATTGTAGCTATATTAGGATTTATTTTACAGGTAAGTATTTAGCTTTAAATAGGATTAATTTATTTAATAAGAGTTAATTTATTTCGTTAGATTAAAATTATATTTAAGTTAGGGGGGTGTTAGTGTTAGGGTTAGACTTAGCTTTAGGGGTTAATACATTTATTAGAATAGCGGTGAGCTCCGATCGGAAGATTAGGGGTTAATAATTGAAGTTAGGTGTCGGCGATGTTAGGGAGGGCAGATTAGGGGTTAATACTATTTATGATAGGGTTAGTGAGGCGGGTTAGGGGTTAATAACTTTATTATAGTAGCGGTGCGGTCCGCTCGGCAGATTAGGGGTTAATAAGTGTAGGTAGGTGTCGGCGACGTTGAGGGGGGCAGATTAGGGGATAATAAATATAATATAGGGGTCGGCGGTGTTAGGGGTAGCAGATTAGGGGTACATAGGGATAACGTAGGTGGCGGCGCTTTGCGGTCGGAAGATTAGGGGTTAATTATTTTAAGTAGCTGGCGGCGATGTTGTGGGGGGCAGATTAGGGGTTAATAAATGTAATATAGGGGTCGGCGGGGTTAGGGGCAGCAGATTAGGGGTACATAAGTATAACGTAGGTGGCGGTCGGAAGATTAGGGGTTAAAATTTTTAATCGAGTGGCGGCGATGTGGGGGGACCTCGGTTTAGGGGTACATAGGTAGTTTATGGGTGTTAGTGTACTTTAGGGTACAGTAGTTAAGAGCTTTATAAACCGGCGTTAGCCAGAAAGCTCTTAACTCCTGCTATTTTCAGGCGGCTGGAATCTTGTCGTTAGAGCTCTAACGCTCACTGCAGAAACGACTCTAAATACCAGCGTTAGAAAGATCCCATTGAAAAGATAGGCTACGCAAATGGCGTAGGGGGATCTGCGGTATGGAAAAGTCGCGGCTGTAAAGTGAGCGTTAGACCCTTTAATCACTGACTCCAAATACCAGCGGGCGGCCAAAACCAGCGTTAGGAGCCTCTAACGCTGGTTTTGACGGCTACCGCCGAACTCTAAATCTAGGCCACAGTCTTTAGAGGGCTTCTGAATACCGCCATATGGGTGAGACCCACACCACACACATGACACGGTTTTTGGTGGGGTATCACGCAGCCTACAACCCCTGCCTGGGGAATTCTACATCAAAGCCCTAGTTTGGGCATTTATGAAGGCAACACACCTGAGCCTACAATCAAAATTAAAAAGAACTAATGGCTGCAAGTATTGGCTCTGAAACCTGCCTGCCCAGCTTCTTTTCTTCCTGAGATAAGCGGACACACCTCATAGTGGGAGTATAGGGCCCTGGTTGGCAAGTTCATCAGGGTTCCTGACCCTAAACCTTATTAACTGTACTATTTCAATCCCATATTGGGCCTGCCCTGAAGTTACTGGGACTAATATTGCAAACTTGGACTGTCAATTACTGTGTAAAGAGAGCTGCTGTAACATTATCTAACACTTGCATGTTTGTTTGTGGGGTAACTTGTGTCGGTTTGCCCTCTCTCCTCTCCCTTTCCCACCTGGCTTGTCTAGGCAGGTCACCTCCATTCTCCTTCTTCCCCCTCTGGTGAGGAAGTATCCCACATTCCCTGAGAAGAGGGAACAGATCTGTGGTTTGTTTTTGTACTTTGTTTTTTCTGCAGGTGTTCATTAGAGGTATATTGATATAACACTAAACATATTTGCAGGCTGGTGTGTACCTATGTTATTTTTTCTATACTAGCAATTTAAGGCATAGCTTCTCCTTTAGTACCGGTGAGACTGCATGGGATATCATCACCACATTTTGAGGTTGGCCATAACTTCTTCAAATATGCCACATACATTGAGAAGGCATCCCAGAACTCCAGCGACGGTCAAAAAGACTGTTTTTGACCACTTCTCTCAACATTCGAAGAACCCAGACCCTTCAGGAAGGGACGTAAGTGACCCTGAATCACAAGATGTGGGTTTGCGACCTAGCACGCAGTCTACCGCTCACTTGCAGCACTACATCACAGAATCCACAATGAAAAAAATGTTAGCTGCGCAGACTAACTCTATCACTGCTGATATCCAAAGGAGTTCCACTGAGCTGATGAAAAATATTGTGGAGATTAGAGAGTGGATACTTTAGAGAGACAGCATGATGACCTTGCCACGGACCATTCAAGCTTACTCTCCTATACTGAGAACCTAACAGACCAAATAACGCAACTTGAGCTAAAATTGGCAGATGTGGAGGATAGAGCTCGGACAAACAATATTCAATTCAGAGGAATACCGGAAAGCGTGACTGCAGGAGAACTACAAGAATACCTTAAGTCTCTTTTCATGGCACTTCTGGGCCCCTTGGACGGTTCTTCAAACACTATGGAGCAAGCTCATAGGGCTCTGAGACCAAGGACAATGTCATCAGACAGACCTAGGGACGTTGTGGTATGCTTCCACCACTTTACTTTCAAAGACCAGCTGATGCAGGCCGCCTTCAGTAAACCAGTTTTACCAGACAACCTTAAGGATGTACAACTTCTCCCAGACCTGTCTTCCCATACTTTGCAACAATGCAGGATCTATATGCCCATAACCACTTTGTTCAGAAGAGCGAACTTAAAGTATAGGTGGGGTTACCTCAAGTTAATAGTGACAAAGGATAACCAAACCTATGTGGTAACATGTCTCTCTCAGGGTAACACCCTCCTGTCTAAATGGGGTCTGAAAAAAGAACAAGTGCCTCCGTCAGCTACTCATCCTACCAAACAATGGGCTTCAGCCCCAGAATGGACGGTAAGAGAACAAAGAGCTAAGCAGCAGAAACCTAGCCCTCTCAATCAGTCTCTAAGGCCTCAAGCCTTGCCCACCTAAAATGAATTCCACCTTTGATGTGGAAACTATGTGGTATAAGCAAGCTATGTCATAACTGTTGTTCATTTTTATGTGTTGTTATTTCAAGTTTAGTTAGAATTGTTAGTTTACATTAAGATGTCCGTAACAAAAGCAGGGCTGACTATCTCAGCTCAAACTTTTAATTGCACTAGCTCCCCCCCGAACTTAGAGCCCACGTCAGGGTTCCACTTAGGTGAACTACTTTTACCAATATTTCTATCCCTGGTATTCCCCCCCCCATCCCCCGTCAGGTGAAATCTAATTTGACTTAAAGTATAATATTGCATATGTCCTCCCTTAGATTTATAACACACAATGTGAGAGGCCTGAACACAACCGGTAAAATAAGCCTGTTAGCTAGATCTCTTAAGTTTCACAGAGCATATGTAGCATTTCTCCAGGAGACACATTTAATTATAGACGGCCCACCTACATCTATCTTGAAAGATTTCCCTATATTTGAATCAGCCCCCTTCTCCAAAAAAGCTAGAGGTGTAGCCATACTGGTACACAAAAGAATTGCATATGAACCAATACAAGTTTTTAGAGACCCCCAAGCTAGATATATCATTCTAATATGTAACCTAGACCAGATCACCTATACCTTGATCTTATGTAAGGTGGATCAGGTTAAGCAGGGTAGGGCGATTTTAACATGGTTTGGGATAGTAAAATGGATAGGAAATCCAAACTCACCAAAAAGAAGGCCACCACTTCCCACCCAAAAAGTCTTAAATTCATAACCCTAATGGCACAATATGGTTACTACAACATCTGGAGATCCCTCCACTCTTTAGACAGAGACTACAATCACTTTACCATCCCCATAACACATACTCTAGGTTAGATTACCTATTCTGCCAATCTGATACTCTAGATATAGGACAGTCCACAAGTATATCACTCTGCCCATGGTCAGAACAGGACCAAGTCACACTAGACCTTAAATCTGTAAACACGGTTAGGTCCAAATCCACTTGGCGGTTGCTCCACCATATAATGTCGGACATACCCTTCAGGGAAGAACAAAGAAATGAGCTGCAATTTTTTATACAAACTAATGACAAACCTCAAATTCGAGATGACTCCATTTGGGGAGCATTTAAGGCTACCATCAGGGGCCACTTTATAAGAAAACAGGCTTATTTAAGGAAACAAGCAGGCCTTTCACTTTCCCAAACCCACTGTAAGTTAAGAGATCTTGAACATCAACACCACATTTCTAATTGAGTTTAAGAAAACCCAATCCCACTTAATTAAACTTAAGCAGCCCTTTTATTCAAAAAGCAACAAAGCTGAAACTTTGTTGGCAAATAGATTGAGACAGCATACAGGGGCCTTGCATATGCACGCCTTAAAACAAGGTGACCAGATATATAGGCTCCCAGTCCAGATTGGCCACAAATTTGGTGAATATTATTCTGCCTTATACAATATCCACAAACACGAACCCATAAAGCCAGCCTCACCTGAGGTTATTAATTTCTTCCTACATTCTCTGAAGTTACCGACCCTTAATGAGGATCAGAAGGAGGCTTTAGCAAGTCTCTTTTCTACCCAAGAGATCAAAGTCATTAAAAAATTAAAACCATTCAAAGCCCTAGACCCAGATAGTTTTCAGTAGTCTTCTACAAGACGTACATACACAAAATCTCACCCCTTTTACTTAGCTTCTTTAACCTAGCAAGCAAGGAGGGGAGGTTACAGAGGGATTTTCTCGAGGCCTCAATTATAGCTATTCCTAAACAGAATAAAGACCCCTCACTCTGCGCTAATTACAGGCCTATCTCATTAATAAACGTAGACATCAAAGTATATTTAAAGATCCTAGCAAACAGGATATCGAGGTTACTCCCTGATATCATCGACCCTGACCAAATGGGTTTAATATCTAACAGGGAGGGCCCAGACAATATTAGAAGGCTGCTGATCATTCAAAAGATTAAATAAGCCCCTATCAGTCGTTTCCCTTGATGCTGAGAAGGTGTTTGATCGGATTAGATAGGACTACTTATGGAGGGTCTTAGAAACATTCAAATTTCCAGAACACACTGTGCTGGCTATTAAAGCACTATACTCCTTGCCTACAGCCTTTGTTCGAGGCCTGGGATTTACTTCCCCATCTCTCCCAATATCCAATGGTACTCGCAGGGATGTCCACTGCCCCCCTTACTATTTGCTTTAGTGATACAGCCACTAGCAGTGCAAATCAGGAATGACAATAACATTGAGGGAATCACACTATACGGTACAGGACACATGGTCGCGTTATTTGCAGATGATATCACAATATTTTCCACTAAGCCAAAGCAGATGATCCCTAAATTACTAGAGATTCTAGAGAAGTTTAGCAATCTCTCTTGTTACAAACTAAATCATAACAAAACTGAGATATTCAATAGAGGGTTCTTGGCAGACCTATCTAAATACCTTCAAGATAAATATAACTTTATAGTCAAAGACACCCATGTAACACATTTAGGGATTAAGCTCACAAATTATGTTTACCAAATTATAAATGCAAATTACTGCTCCTTAATTACGGAACTTAGGTCCCTCACGCAAAAATGGCATTATAACTCTATCTACTGGGTAGGGCACATTACAACTCTTAAAATGAGTTATCTTCCGAAATTGACATACTTATTTATTATTTAGGTGTCTCCCACTTTGAGTGCCTAAACAAATCCTATTGCAGTTTCAAAGTGGATGCACAAGGTACATATGGCAAGGTAAACCCCAGTGCATAGCTCATAAAATCTTACAGTATCCTAGGCTACATGGAGGGTTTGCTTCCTCATCCATCATAAGATATCATGAGGCGGCGATGCTCACTCATATCTCTCAATGGGGAGTCAAAGACTCCCAAACTAAATGGAGAGACATCGTACAAGCCTCTCTACCCTTTAATATTTACTTATGCGACCTCATCTGGATCCCACCACACTGTCATAGGTATCTGTCTATTAACAATCCTATAATTAGAGAATGCCTCTTGTCCAGGGATCAGATTAGGCATTATAGATCCATAGCCCCCCACCCCTCCCCCATCACTGCTGTTTCAGACCTCCTCACTGGCCTTCCCGATTCTCACCCTGGAGCATGGCCTCGATTAGGGATTAAAAATGTATCAGATTCATGGTCCACCCCCTCACAGGGTCAATATGTTACTTTAGACTAAATCAGGGAATCCACACTTATACCTCCTTTTTTGATATCTGAATATACTCGAGTAATCAGTTTACTCTCCAGCTGGGGATTTAAGCCTACGACTCCCTGCCAGCTAACGCTGTGGAAATCCAGGTGGCAACAGGGATTTAGATTAGGCAAACCCCTGTCAATCCACTATGGTTTAATGGAAGGAGCATCGCCTATAGATAAAGCACCACATATTGTGAAGTGGGAACAAAAATTAAACTTATCCATCCCCACCCAGACCTGGCAATGCACACTCTTGTTAACTAAAAAAGCTATCCACTGTATAACCTTATACGAGACATACTTTAAACTCCTCACACACTGCTACTATGTCCCAGCAAGACTAGCCAAACTGTTTCCTAATGCTTCTCCTAAGTGCTGGAGAAACTGTGACCTCATTGGAGATAAGACACATATATGGTGGGGCTGCCCAAAACTCAAACCTTTGTGGAACACGTGTTTCACCACTTTGTCCAGATTGGGGATTTCCCTTCTTAAGACACCGGAAGTGGCCCTGTTTTATCTGGGCTCTTGACGATTACCCAGGCTTTAAGGATACCTGTGTATTTACCTTTTTTCAGCCATGAAACTGTCCATTGCTAGAGCATGCAAAAGAATTACCCCCCTCCTGGCCAGAAAAAGTTACAATAATGGCATATATTTACTCTATGTATAACACACTTTGCTATGTATAACACACTTTGGCTCCCTAATCTGGAAACATAAAGAGGCTTTCCTCACCTATTGCCTGACTCCCCCCCCCTCACCATACCCCACTCAAGTTACATTTATCCTCTTACAAATCTACACTGTACTCTCCTTATACGGCAGGTACTTACCTATACCCAGTCTTCCCCTAACCCCACTCCACCTCACCTCCCCACTGACATGCAACGTTCACTCACCAAACCAAGGCTTAAACTCCTCTTTGTATCTACATATGTGAGTAATGAGTGTTATGTATTTATAATTTTTTTGATCTTTCTGTGCAGTTGTTTACACAATGGTTCACTGTTGTATCTTTTATTTGAAAATAAATAAAAATATTTAAATAAAAAAAAAATATTCCCAAAAAGGGCTTTAACATTGAGATACATACAAATATATTGCTAAAGATGTATATGTATGTATTAATAATTATTTATAACAATCATTTGATCATAAAGTTATAAGTGCTTAAAGGGACAGTCAACACCAGAAGTTTTGTTGTTTGAAAAGTTAGATAATCCCTTTATTACCCATTCCCCAGTTTTGTATAACCAACAAAGTTATAATAATACACATTTTACCACAGTGATTACTTTGTATCTAAGCCTCGGCAAAATATCCCCTTATTTTAGTTCTTTTGACAGATTTGCATTTTAGTCAATTAGTGTTTACTCCTAGGCAACTTCAAGTGCGTGAGTTCAAAGTTATCTATTTGACGCAAATGAACTAACACCTTCCAGTGGTTAAAAACTGTCAAAATGCATTCAGGTTAGAGGCACTCTTTAAGGTCTAAGAAATTAGCATATGAGCATACCTAGGTTTAGCTTTCAACTAAGAATACCAAAGGAACAAAGCAAAATTGCTGATAAAAGTAAATTGGAAAGTTGTTTAAAATAACATGCCCTATTTGAATCATGAAAGTTTATTTGAAGGCAAATAATGGAGCACAAGAGAAAACCACATTTAATAAAACAATAAAAGATATATGCACATCTAATGTGGCATAAATTTAATTAACATAACATCCATTTCTTTATAATCATATAATATTCTACTAAACCAGTGTTTGAGCTAGCAATATCCACAATGTTAGCCAACAATTTATAAAATTAGTCACAATGTCCTTTAACATCAATACCCACAGAAAATGTATTAAAATACATACTTAGGTCTCCATTACATATGCAGCCTCGCCCTCAAAATCCTCCGCCACCAGATTTTACGCGATTTTGGTATTACATATACGAAGTTACGCGCATGTATTTCACCCTTCTGACATATTTTTTTTAGCCATAGACTAACATAGAACAGCTGTGCAATTTGGTATCCAATATACAGCGTAAGGACTTACGCTCGCAGAATTCAGAAAATCTACTCCATTCTTATCTCGCCACATATTGCAGGCACAGCAACCCTTGCACTGACTAAAAAAGCAACGTAACTCCCTGAAGGCCTAACAAACGCATGCGCAATCACATACATATCAGCAGCAAATCTCAAACAGTTAAACCTCTTCTAAGCATTTATTATTCCTGCCCCTGCAAGTGTGTCAAACCAATCACAAACAGCACAACCTCTCACCTGCAGCCTTAAAAAAACCTGGCAATGCACACCCTCATTAGCCACCATGTTTACATACTGCGGATATCCAATGAATGTAAGTGAAACTACTACATCCCACCCCATTTCCCTTAACCACCTTAATTACTGAAAATGTCTCATTTGTTTAATTCATGTTTAGGTCACTATGATTTATTGACTATAATTAATAAGACTGAAAATGGATGTTTATACCTTATGTTCACACCTTCTGCAAATACATTATTATTTATATATATACCCATGTGTCAATTTATATTGGATGTGAGAAACCTTGATTTACATCTTATAAGTGAATATTACTATATGTACCCTTCATACACAACTATGTGATGTGGTTTATAGTACATGAATAAGTCATAAACATTATAATATTACCTTTTTTGCCATTTCCACACAGGTCTTATTATATGTTTTAACAATATTAGTGTACTAAAACACACCTCACATGGATGTGGATGACAATTATACAGGGAGTGCAGAATTATTAGGCAAGTTGTATTTTTGAGGATTAATTTTATTATTGAACAACAACCATGTTCTCAATGAACCCAAAAAAAAACCTCATTAATATCAAAGCTGAATAGTTTTGGAAGTAGTTTTTAGTTTGTTTTTAGTTATAGCTATTTTAGGGGGATATCTGTGTGTGCAGGTGACTATTACTGTGCATAATTATTAGGCAACTTAACAAAAAACAAATATATACCCATTTCAATTATTTATTTTTACCAGTGAAACCAATATAACATCTCAACATTCACAAATATACATTTCTGACATTCAAAAACAAAACAAAAACAAATCAGTGACCAATATAGCCACCTTTCTTTGCAAGGACACTCAAAAGCCTGCCATCCATGGATTCTGTCAGTGTTTTGATCTGTTCACCATCAACATTGCGTGCAGCAGCAACCACAGCCTCCCAGACACTGTTCAGAGAGGTGTACTGTTTTCCCTCCTTGTAAATCTCACATTTGATGATGGACCACAGGAT